>NC_052315.1:29164137-29486829 GCF_016432855.1 Salvelinus namaycush
TTTCTCCCTAAAATAGGAATTTCCATCCCTTTTTTGCTGCTTTTGTTTGTCTCTGAAAAGAATCTGCTTGTGCAGAAATAATTAGCTGTATTATGTCTACAGAGGCAGCATTTGTATTCTGGAGAGAAATTCCCAATTCTATTCATATATCTCTAAAGAAGCAATCTTTTCCCTGGTCAAATTAGTCAGTCTGCAAAACAGAGTTTACACCGTAGGCACAGGGAATTAGAGGTAAATTGTGATAACATTTTTTGTATTCATCAGATATGTCAGGAATAGATTTATGTTTAGTTTATGCATTTGTTTATGTGTGTCTTAATAATGCCATGACAGTGTTATTTTAGCTAGGGATGCAGTTGATTGTGAGTGTTTTATCTCACCTATACCTCAAAATCAGTGGTACCAGTAAAATTACCCAATACATATTTCCTCCTACCTGCAATTGTTTGAAACACTATAGAGGTCATGCTACATTGAGCTCCACTGACAATTCCAAGGTAACATGGTAATAGAAGCACATTACTGTGGCAGCATACTTTGATAGGAAGACACCGACAGTACTGTTGCAAAAGTGTTTACCATGATTGATTCATGCATGGAGTGCTGCATGATGATTTTAATTGGTGTTTTGATTGAACAACAGTCTCCCAGAGCGCAAGATGATCATATCCATGAAGGGAGGCAGCAGGGTGCAGGAAACAACAAGAGCTTTCCTCCTGCTTTACATATACATTAACTACATGTTTTCCTGTCTAGTTCTAATGATTAGGTGAAATAACACCACCATTCTGTAGCCATACAATTTAATGGCTGAAATAGAAATTGAAATGTTATCATACTACTGTGTGAGTGACTGTGCATTTGTGTGCATGCATTTGCCTGTCTGCGTGCCTGCCTGTCTGTCTGTGTCCCATATCATCATACTGTATGTTAGTCAACTCCATGAACATATTTATCCAGTGTCAAATGAAGGACATTTGAACTAAATGCAGAAGGCAAGCAAACAGGTGCAGTTAATTGTTATTCTAACTCACAGTTGTGACTTTTTTAGTCAAATTAATCAACACTGGCTATTGATTCAATATTAAAACCTCTTAAGTAATTGTTTAACCATACTTTCCCCCTCATTTGAAATTCGTGGAAAAACTGCATGCTAAGTGTCTCTGGTTACAGGGTCCTGAACTTACCAAGACATGTAAGTCTTTGAAAGTGGGTGATTTATATGAGAGTGTAATTTTAAATGGTGTCAGATGAATATTATCACAACATGTGTGTTATTGCCTACTGTTGGGCAAAGCCACGCCACCTCCTGTGCTCCTTGGCTTTGTAGATAAAGGATAATGTGGGTGACCCTGTGTGACTGTTTGTTCTCCAATTTGTTCTGCAGTTTCTCTGGCTCCTGCAAGGTGCCTTTGGCTAGGAACAAGGGCTGCATCCCGAGCCTGCTGAATTTCTTAACTGAGTGAGAAACAAAGATTTATCTGCACATCTGCTAGGCGCTTTCTGTCCCCTGCCATGCCATGTATCTTAACTCTCACACACAGACACACAGTGAAGAGGGGACACATTATACTAAAGAAAGAAATATCAGCATTGCTTGCTGTTTGGGGTTTTAGGCTGGGTTTCTGTATAAGCACCTTGTGACATCTGCTGATGTAAAAAAGGGCTTTATAAAAACACTTGATTTGATATTTAACTTTTAGATACTTAAATCTCCATTGCATTGAATTATGTAATCCTTTATATTTGTACACTGATTTCAATTATTGAACACACACAATCCCATGCATACAAATACATGGAGTGTTGTACAGTCTTTAGAGTGCTTACTGCTCGGCCATATTTACTCAGTGTGTTGGAGAACACTCTGGCCCAAACGGCCCACACCACCTTCATTTCCTACCAGGTCCGAGCTCTCCCTCATGTGACCTCTCACACAGTGAACCCTATGAATGGACAATAGTGCCCTTCAGTGGGGTCCAATGACCATAGAAAAGCCTGCAGCTGGAGAGCATAGCAGGCCTGCCCCAGCCCGAGGACACACTAACAACAGCTGAGAGATATCTCTGAACTGCTGAGGGGATTTGGGAAGGCTAGGGGAATCACAGATGTACAGGCCAAAGAGGGAACAAGTCCAAAAGCCTCCAGCTTGTCCCTGTTTGTCAGATGCCTTGGAGAAGCTGCTAGTCTCTCCAACAGGTGTTCAGGGGGTGGATGGATGGCAGCTCACAGCTCTGAGCCTGGCTGGTAGAGGAGAGGATGAGCCCCTGGAAAGCACTGTTGTATTCTTCATAAAACAAAGGAAGTAGTGGATTAAAGCCCTTATTGAAATATTCACTCAAGTTACATGATGAAAAAAATTATCAAATATACAGTATGTGTGTATCAAAATCAAATTGTATTTGTCACATGCGCCGAATACAACAGGTGTATACCTTAACAGACAATGCAGTTAAGAAAAATACGTGTTATGAAAGTATTTACAGTATATAAAAAATTTAAAATAGAAAAATAACAATAATTAAAGGGCTACAATTAAAATAACAGTAGAGAGGCTATATACAGGGGGTACCTGTACATGTGCCGGTTAGTCAAGGTAATTGAAGGTAATATGTACATGTAGGAAGAGGTAAAGTGACTATGCACAGATAATAAACAGAGAGTAGCAGCAGCGTAAAAATGGGAGAGGGTTCAGGGCAAATAGTCCAGGTAGCCATTTGATTAGCTGTTCAGGAGTCGTATGGCTTGGTGGTAGAAGCTGTTAAAAAGTTTTTGGACCTAGACTTGGCGCTCCTTTACCACTTGCCGTGCGGAAGCAAATAGAACAGTCTTTGATTTGTGTGGCTGTAGTCTTTGGCAATTCTTTGGGCCATCCGCCTGGTATAGAGGTCCTGGATGGCAGGAAGCTTTGCCCCAGTGATGTACTGGGCCGTACGCACAACCCTCTGTAGTGCCTTGCAGTCGGAGGCCGAGCAGTTGCCATACCAGGCGGTGTTGTAACCAGTCCGGATGCTCTCGATGGTGTAGCTCCAGAACTTTTTGAGGATCTGGGAACCCATGCCAAATCTTTTCAGTCTCCTCAGGGGGAATAGGCGTTGTTGTGCCCTCTTCACGACTGTCTTGGTGTGTTTAGACCATGATAGTTCATTGGTGATGTGGACACCAAGGAACTTGAAGCCCTCAACCTGCTCCACTACAGCCCTGTTGATGAGAATGGGGGTGTGCTCGGCCCTCCTTTTCCTGTAGTCCACGATCATCTTTGTCTTGATCACGTTGAGGGACAGATTGTTATCCTGGCACCACACTGCCATGCCTCTGACCTCCTCCCTATAGGCTGTCTCATCGGTGTCAGTGATCAGGCCTACGACTGTTGTGTCATCAGCAAACTTAATGATTGTTTTGGAGTCATGCTTGGCCATACAGTCATGGGAGTACAGGGACGGGACTGAGCACGCACCACTGAGAGCGTGATCACACAGTCGTCCGGAACAGCTGGTGCTCTCATGCATGCTTCAGTGTTGCTTGCCTCAAATCGAGCATAGAAGTAATTTAGCTCGTCTGGTAGGCTCGTGTCACTGGGCAGCTCGCGGCTGTGCTTCCCTTTATAGTCCGTAATAATTTGCAAGCCCTGCCACATCCGACGATAGTCGGAGCCGGTGTAGTACGATTCAATCTTAGTCCTGTATTTTATGCTTTGCCTGTTTGATGGTTCGTTGGAGCGCATAGAGGGATTTTTTTTATTAATGTCCGGGTTAGAGTCCGGCTCCTTGAAAGAGGCAGCTCTACCCTTTAGCTCAGTGCGGCTGTTGCCTGTAGTCCATGGCTGTCACGACTTCCGCCAAAGTTGGTGCCTTTCCTTGTTCGAGCGGCGTTCGGCGGTCGACGTCACCGGCTTTCTAGCTGCCACCGATCTACGTTTCTTTTTCCATTTGTTTTGTCTTGATTGTACACACCTGTTTTCCATTACGTTATAATTTATTCCCTATTTAACCCTCTGGTTCCCACATGGTCTTGTGCGTGTTTGTTCTTTGTTAAGTGGTCGCTCTTTTGTGTCAAGCTGAAATATTTTCCCTGTATGGAATTAGTTTGTGATTTATTCGAGTAAAGTACGTTTTTATTCAGTTCTGTGTCCTGCGCCTGACTCCGTCCTACCCGCTGCACACTGACATTTGACAATGGCTCCTGGTTGGGGTATGTATGTACAGTCACTGTGGGGATGACGACATCGATGCACTTATTGATGAAGCCAGTGGCTGATGTGCCATCGGAAGAATCTCGGAATGTATTCCAGTCTGTGCTAGCGAAACAGTCCGGTAGCTTAGCATCTTCATCATCTGACCACTTCCATATTGAGTGAGTCACTGGTACTTTCTGCTTTAGATTTTGCTTGTAAGCAGGAATCAGGTGGATAGACTTATGGTCAGATTTGCCAAACGGAGGGAGAGCTTTGCAAGTGTCTCTGTTTGGAGTAAAATTGATCTATAGTTTTTTTTCCCTCTGGTTGCACATGTAACATGCTGGTTCAAATGAGGTAAAACTGATTTAAGTTTCCTGCATTAAAGTCCCCGGCCACTAGGAGCGCCACCTCTGGATGAGCATTTTCTTGTTTGCTTATGGCCTTATCAGCTCATTGAGTGTGGTCTTAGTGCCAGCATCAGTTTGTGGTGGTAAATAGACAGCTACGAAAAAATATAGATGAAAACTCTCTTGGTAAATAGTGTGGTCTACAGCTTATCATGAGATACTCTACCTCAGGCGAGCAAAACCTTGAGACTTCCTTAATATTAGATTTTGTGCACCAGCTGTTATTTACAAATAGACACAGAACACCACCCCTTGTCTTACTGGACTCAGCTGTTCTATCTTGCCAATGCACGGAAAACCTAGCCAGCTGTGTGTTATCCATGTTGTCATTCAGCCTTGACTCGGTGAAACATAAGATATTACAGTTTTTTATGTCCCGTAGGTTAGTCGGAGCTCATCCATTTCATTATCCAATGATTGCACGTTGGTTAATAGGACTTATGGTAGAGGCGGATTACCCACTCGCCGTCGGATCCTTAGAAGGCTCCCCGACCTACGTCCCCGATATCTCCATCGGTTCTTCAAGCTAATAATGGGGACTTGGGCCTTGTCTGGTGTCTGAAGTAAACCCTTTGAGTCCGACTCGTTAAAGAAAACATATTTGTCCAGTACGAGGTGAGTAATTGCTGTCCTGATATCCAGAAGCTCTTTTCGGTCTTAAGAGACGGTGGCTGAAACATTATGTACAAAAAACAACATACACAATCGCACAATTGGTTAGGAGCCTGTAAAACGGCAGCTGTCTCCTCCTGCGCCATTTATGATGTTATAAGAGGTGTATATCAATCTAAAAATATGAGTAACACTTTTTTTGGATAGTTCCAAGTAGAGTGTGTGTAGATGGTTTGCAGATGTTCAGTAACTGTCAACAACTTTTCAACTAACACTCCACTAAGGGACTATGTATACCCTATGGAGTCAGACCCGAGGGAGCATGTCACAATGACGTTTTTCGTCACAAAAGGGTTAGCTCCTTGTAGCACGCTCCGACATTCTACTTACTCCAGTGCCACATGAAAATTGTATCAGCGACTCTCCAAACAATAAATAAACAACATTGTGGCCTTATTAGAATCCCCCCATAATTATTTTGTTTAGAAGTAATAACTATTGATTCCAGGCTATTGGTAAAAACAGCTGTGAGATATGTACATTTTCTCTGTGACCAAAACATGATGGCATTCTATTTTTAGCTGATATTGGAGTGAATACATTGATGCGTATATAAAATTGGGATAATATTGTAGGTTACATCAGCAAGTATAAGAATATTTTCCAGGCATATTATTTCATTACAAATAGGATTATTTCACATGGTGATGTGGGAAGCTAATCAACTCCAGAATCACTTAAGCTTCAAGATTGCTATCTTGGTTTAGTTGTGCATTAAATAAGCAGCCCACGGTGCATTCGGAAAGTATTCAGACCCCTTGACTTTGTCAACATTTTGTTACGTTACAGCCTTATTATAAAATGGACTAGATAGTTTTTCCCCCTCATCAATCTATACACAATAGCCCATAATGACAACGCAGAAACAGATTTTTTGAAATTTTTGCAAATGTATTAATAATAAAATACGGTAATATCACATTTACTTAAGTATTCAGACCCTTTACTCAGTACTTTGTTGAAGTACCTTTGGCAGCTATTACAGCCTGGAGTCTTCTTGGTTATGACGCTACAAGCTTGGCACACCTGTATTTGAGGACTTTCTCCCATTCTTCTCTGCAGATCCTCTCAAGCTCTGTCAGGTTGGATGGGGAGCGTCGCTGCACAGCTATTTTCAGGTCTCTCAAGATATGTTCGATCAGGTTCAAGTCCGGGCTCTGGCTGGGCCACTCAAGGACATTGAGACTTTTCCCAAAGCCACTCCTGAGTTGTCTTGCCTGTGTGCTTAGGGTAGTTGTCCTGTTGGAAGGTGAACCTTCACCCTAGTCTGAGGTCCTGAGCACTCTGGAGCAGGTTTTCATCAAGGATCTCTCTTTACTTTGCTCCGTTCATCTTTCCTTCAATCCTGACTGGTCTCCCAGTCCCTGCCGTTGAAAAAGATCCCCACAGCATAATGCTGCCAACACCACGCATCACTGTAGGGATGGTGCCAAATAGTTCAATCTTGGTTTCATCAGACCAGAGAATCTTGTTTCTCATGGTCTGATGAAACCAAGATTGAACTCTTTTGGCAAACTCCAAGTGAGCTGTCAAGTGCCTTTCACTGAGGAATGGCTTCCGTCTGGAGACACTACCATAAAGGCCTGATTTGTGGAGTGCTACAGGTTTGTTTGTTCTTCTGGAAGTTTCTCCCATCTCCACAGAAGAGCTCTGTCAGAGTGACCATCGGGTTCTTGGTCACCTCCTTATATAGACATGTGTGTGCCTTTCCAAATCATGTCCAATCAATTGAATTTACCGCAGGTGGACTCCAATCAAGTTGTAGAAACATTTCAAGGATAATCAATGGAAACAGGATGCACCTGAGCTACATTTTCGGGTCTCATAGCAAAGGGTCTAAATACGTAAATTAGGTATTTTTGTTTTTTATTTTTTATTAATGTGCAAAAATTAACATTTTCGGTTTATGATTATGGGGTATTGTCTGTAGATTGATGAGGATTTTTTTTATTTAATCAATTTTAGAATAAGGCTGTAATGTAACAAAATGTGGAAAAAGTCAAGGGGTCTGAATACTTTCCGAATGCATTGTATTTTGCATTGATAGCCAAATATAATCTCAGCGACTGTTCAAACAATAAACCATACAACATTGTAGCCTTATTAGAATCCCCCCAAAAGGTATTTTGTTTAGAAATGATGACGTTATTCTAGGCTATTTGGAAACCTAAAAACAGATAGCCTTATGCTTTTTTTTTTCTCTCTGTGACATAAAATTATGACATTCTATATTTACTTTATATGGGAGCAAATATATTGAAGCAGCATATCACATTGGGATAATGTTGTAGGTTACACTGGCAAGGATAAGAATATTTGCCAAGGCGTATTATTTAATTATAAATGTGATTATTTCACATGGGGAAAGGCTAGCTGGCTTGCAGTGTTTAGCCAACTTGCTAGCAAAGGAATACAACAAGACAAGAATACAACAAATAAGAAGACAACAAGAAAACCTCTGTCGCCCACTTGTAAATGTTACTATTTGAGAATCGGGATCGTGAGGTATTATGTTACCAAAAGGTGCACGTTTCGACAAAAACTGACTCCACCCAGTGCATGCACGCGCATAGATCTACACACGTTAAGTGTGTGGAAACCTTAACCCTTATCCTAACCCTAGCCCTTACACTAACCCTTATTCTAAACCTAACCCTAACCTTAGCAAGCAGTTGCTTATCAACAGACAGTTTGTTGATAGTATGACCATCTGTAGATCATCTATATGGGACTATCAAAATAAAGTGTGACCAAAATATGTGAACAGCATATGCAGGAAATGTATTTGGGTTATTTCCAATGAGAGAGCATTAAACACATCCTGTGACTCAGCCCTCTGTCATTACTCTGAGTTGTTACTTAGCCAATGTGTCACCTTGACGGAAATACCCACTTCATGAGTAAAAGCCTCAGGCCTTGTGTAATGAACAAATAGAAAATGGTTGCCCTGGATGTTTAAGATAGGTTTTTCTTCCTTTCTCCTCTTTCCCATTGACTAAGATAACATGTATTCCACTATTCACGATGAGAGGACAGTGTATTATAGCCTGACATAGAGGCCATCCTGAAAGGACAGGATAACTGAACAGCCAGAGAGAGTTGGCTATTATTTTCAGACAGTGGATTAGCCTCTTAAGAGTTGAAAAGTTGTAACAAAGTCCCCGTGCTGATGTTAATTTGTTTATTTATTTGGATTCGCTTTTGCAGAAACAGCAGCTACTCTTCCTGGGGTCCACAAGAAACACCAAACATGACAAGTAACAAAACACTGATACACTGACTGAGAAGGACAGTCACAGAAATGTTAAATTCGATATACAAACACTACAACTAAGAAATAATATGAACAATACAACAACAAACAATTGTGTGTTAGAGTGTGTCTGCTTGTGTTTGTGTGTGTGTGTGTCTCATCACAGTTCCCGCTGTTCCATGAGATGTTTTTTAATCTGTTGTTTAATGTCATTTTGCTGTTTGCTTGAGTAATTGGCGATGGAAGGGCGTTCCATGTGATCATGACTCTGTATAATACAGTGCGTTGCTGTGAATTCGTTTTGGACTTGGGGACTGTGAAGAGACCCCTGGTGGCATATATTGTGGGGTATGTGTGAGTATCTGAGCTGAATGTTATTTGATTATGCAGACAATCTGGATTTTTCATCACAGTAATATTTCTCATAAAAACTAGAAGAGATGCAGTTAATCTCTCCTCAACCAGGAAAAACTGGCATGTTGTTGATATTAGTTCTGTATGTGCAGTTAAGGGCAAGGTGTGCTGCTCTGTTTCGAGCCAACTGCAGCTTTACTTGATCTTTCTTTGCTGCACTTGACCATATTAGCGGACAATAATCAAGACGGGACAAGACCAGAGCCTGAACAACTAAAACAATTGATTTATGTGTCAAAAACGAAGAAGATCTTTACATAACAGACACACCCCTTCCCATCTTCACAACTTTGTCAACATTATCAACCATGATAATTGACCATCCAGTGCTATACCTAGGAGTATAGCTTCCTCAACTTGCTCAATAGTCACAGCCTTTATCCACAACTCCAGTTGAGGTTTAGGTCTTACAGAATGTTTTGAACAAAAAACAATGCTTTTAGTTTGAGATGTATTTAACACCAGTTTATTATTTAGCACCCATTCTGATACTGACTATAACTCCTTATTTAGAATGTCAGTGAACTCACTGGCTTTGGGTGCTGACATGTAGAGTGTGGAATCATCCGCATGCATAGTCATTATAGCTTTGTGTAAGACCAGTGGCAAATCATTTGTAAAAAAATATATAGAGAAGAGTAACTGCCAAAGGCAACTGCTCCGAGGGACACCGCACTGTACATATTTGATGTTAGAGATGCTTCCGTTGAAGAACACTCTCTAGGTTCTAGTGGATAAATAACTATCCTACGATGTAATGACAGGTGATGTAAAGCCATAGCAAGTGTGTTTCTTCACTGAGTTTCTTCACTGATGTCACTGAGATAAGGCCATAACCTCAGTATTGTTGTTTTGCTGCCCCTAGAAGAGAGCGAGAGAGAGTGAGAGTGAGAGTGTGCGTGTATGTATGTTGTGTGCGTGTTTGTGCCATGCTATTTATTTACGAAGCCAAAGAGAAGAAAAGTGTTCCCATTTTTTATCCCTGCCACTCTAACCAGAGTAAACAGTATGGGTGTGAACTCCATACAGTGTGTGTTCCGGATTGCTGATACCCAATTAATTGCATCCGTGTGTGCTGCCTGATACCAGGACTGTGAAATTCCATCCCATTTCCGCTCTGCTTGAGACGTTGGTGTAATCACAGCATTCTCCTTGAACACAGACGTCAATTCAATGTCTATTCAACATTGGTTCAGTGTAATTTCATTGAAATGACGTGGAAACAACATTGATTCAACCAGTGAGTGCCCAGTGGGTAGCTGTTGTTATCTAAATGAGAGTTGAGATGGTTTGTGTGCTGGCTATCACTTCACTGACATTTTCCTGTGTGTTTTTCCCATGTGAGACTGGCCTTCTCAGAGGACATAGATAGACTATTGGGAAAAGTCTGACTGGGCATGTGAAACTTAAGGAGTGGTTCTACATGGGTCATTTCCAGTGGGGTTAACACAGCTTATATATGGTAATTAATTGATAAAAACATCTGATTAAAGCTGGGATGCTAAATGGTTTCAATATAAAGTCAAGTAATGGAAAAACACTTGCCAAGAGAGCACTTTTCAATAAAGACTGGTGTAACCAAGTCTGTTTAGCTTACTTTACCCTCTGTGGTGTTCTTTAAAGTTTGTCTAATGCCTTATGAAAAGCTGTAGTTGACTGTAAGAAGTAGAACATAACGGTGGATGCTACCTTTTTCAAGCTCTGTTCAATGGGTAATTGACCTTTACTTTGATAGTCTAATCCATCACCAGTACCTGTCTTTGTGAACAGTTCTCTGTACTTACTGAGTAACTCGCAGCTTTGTATAATACTGCTGCAACACTACCCATGGTGTTACAGACCGAGCAAAAAATCCTTAATTAATGTCAAGCCCTTCATAATGTAAAAACGTGTAAAAGTCTCATGCAATTGAGCCCTGCAATGAACACCACGTACAGGCTACTGTAGGCTACATCATAGGAATCAAAAGCTTTTTCCATGTGAAAATGTTATGGGATTTGCGCCATTTGTTTTGTTGATAGGCCTACACTATGCTCAAATAGCCACAATTGTCTAAAACTGTAAGGATACAGCTGTTTTTCAGTCTCTCGGTCCCAGCTTTGATGCACCTGTACTGACCTTGCCTTCTGGATGATAGCGAGGTGAACAGGCCGTGGCTCGGGGTGTTGATGTCCTTGATGATCTTTTTGGCCTTCCTGTAGGTGGGTGCTGTAGGTGTCCTGGAAGGCAGGTAGTTTGCCCCCGGTGATGCGATGGGCAGACCACACCACCCTCTGGAGAACCCTGTGGTTGTGGGCAGTGCAGTTGCCGTACCAGGCGGTGATACAGCCCTACAGGATGCTCTCAATTGTGCATCTGTAAAAGTTTCTGAGGGTTTTAGGGGCCACCAAATTTCTTCAGCCTCCTGAGGTTGAAAAGGCGCTGTTGCGCCTTCCTCAACTCACTGAGTGTGTGGGTGGACCATTTCAGATCGTCAGTGATGTTTATGTCGAGGAACTTTCACCTTCTCCACTGCGGTCCTGTCGATGTGGATAGGGGCTTGCTCCCTCTGCTGTTTCCTGAAGTCCACGATCAGCTCCTTTGTTTTGTTGACATTGAGTGAGAGGTTATTTTCCTGCCACCTCCCTGTTAGCTGTCTCATCATTGTTGGTAATCAGACCTACTACTGTTGTGTCGTCTGCAAACTTGATGATTGAGTCGGGGGCGTGCGTGGCCACGCAGTCATGGGTAATCAGGGAGTACAGGAGGGGGCTGAGCGCGCACCCTTGTGGGGCACCTGTGTTGAGGACCAGCGAAGTGTTCCTACCTTCACCACCTGGGGACAGACCGTCAGTAAGTCCAGGACCCAGTTGCACAGGGCTGGGTTCAAAACCAGGGCCCCGAGCTTAATGATGAGCTTGGAGGGTGCTATGGTGTTGAATGCCGAGCTATAGTCAATGAACAGGATTCTTAAGTAGGTATTTCTCTTGTCCAGATGGGATAGGACAGTATGCAGTGCAATGGCGATTGGGGCACTAAGCAAATTGAAGAGGGTCTAGAGTGTCAGGTATGGTAGAGGTGATATGATCCTTAACTAGCCTTTCAAAGCACTTCATGATGACAGAAGTGAGTGCTACGGGGCGATAGTCATTTAGTTCAGTTACCTTCGCTTTCTTGGGTCCACAAACAATGGTGGACATCTTGAAGCAAGTGTGTACAGCAGGCTGGGATAGGGAGAGATTGAACATATCCGTAAAACACTCCAGCCAGCTGGTCTGCGCATGCTCTGAGGACGCGGCTAGGGATGCTATCTGGGCCGGCAGCCTTGGGAGGGTTAACACGGTTAAATGTCTTACTCACGTCGGCCACAGAAAAGGAGCGCCCACAGTCCTTGATAGGGCACTGGGTCGGTGGCACTGTGTTATTCTCTGTAACGGCTGATTTCCTCCTCTTCGTCTGAAGAGGAGGTGTAGCAGGGATCGGACCAAGACGCAGAGTGGTAAGTGTCCATGTTTTAACATAATCCACTGAACACGACAAAAAATACAAAATAACAAAGTAACCTAACCGAAACAGTCCCGTGTGGCATGAACACAGACACAGGAAACAAACACCCACAAACCAACAGTGAAAACAGGCAACCCAAATATGGTTCCCAATCAGAGACAATGCAAAACACCTGTCTCTGATTGAGAACCATATCAGGCCAATTGACAAACCTAAACATAGAAACACATAACATAGACTGCCCACCCCAACTCACGCCCTGACCATACTAACTAAAGACAAAACAAAGGAAAATAAAGGTCAGAACGTGACAGTACCCCCCCCCCCCCAAAGGTGCGGACTCCGGCCGCAAAACCTAAACCTATAGGGGAGGGTCTGGGTGGGCGTCTGTCCGCGGTGGCGGCTCTGGCGCGGGACGTGGACCCCACTTCATCATAGTTTTTGTTCGCCTCCTTAACCGCCCCCGTGGCCTCTTACGAGCGGCGATCCTCGCTGCCGACCTTGGCCTGGTAACCCCAATAAATGGGCTCATAGGACTGAAAGGCACCTCCGGACTGAGGGGCAGCTCCGGACTGAGGAGCAATTCCGGCATCGCCGGCGTGACAGGTAGCTCTGGCAGCTCCTGGCTGACTGACGACTCTGGCAGGTCCTGGCTGACTCACGGCTCTGGCAGGTCCTGGCTGACTGGCGGCTCTGGCAGGTCCTGACTGACTGACGGCTCTCGCAGGTCCTGGCTGGCGGGCGGCTCTGGCAGGTCCTTGCTGGCGGGCGGCTCTGGCAGCTCCTGACTGGCGGGCGGCTCTGGCAGCTCCTGACTGGCGGGCGGCTCTGGCAGCTCCTGACTGGCGGGCGGCTCTGGCAGCTCCTGGCTGGCTGGCGGCTCTAGCGGCTCAGGACAGACGGGCGGCTCAGATGGCGCTGGGCAGACGGGCAGCTCAGACGGCGCTGGGCAGACGGGCAGCTCAGACGGCGCTGGGCAGACGGGCAGCTCAGACGGCGCTGGGCAGACGGGCAGCTCAGACGGCGCTGGGCAGACGGACAGCTCAGATGGCGCTGGGCAGACGGGCAGCTCAGACGGCGCTGGACAGACGGGCAGCTCAGACGGCTCAGGACAGACGGGCAGCTCAGACGGCTCAGGACAGACGGGAGACTCTGGCTGTGCTGGAGAAGAGGAAGGCTCTGGCAGCGCTGGACAGGCGGGAGCAACTGTAGAGAGAAAACGGAGAGACAGCCTGGTGCGGGGGGCTGCCACCGGAGGACTGGTACGTGGAGGTGGCACCGGATATACCGTATCGTGAAGGAGTACAGGCGCTCTTGAGCACCGAGCCTGCCCAACCTTACCTGGTTGAATGCTCCCCGTAGCCCGGCCAGTGCGGCGAGGTGGAATAGCCCGCACTGGGCTGTGCTGGCGAACCGGGGACACCATGCGTAAGGCTGGTGCCATGTACACCGGCCCGAGGAGACGCACTGGAGACCAGATGCGTTGAGCCGGCTTCATGGCACCTGGCTCGATGCCCAACGTAGCCCGGCCGATACGAGGAGCTGGAATGTATCGCACCGGGCTAAGCACGCGTACTGGGGACACCGTGCGCTCCACCACATAACACAGTGCCTGACCAGTACGACGCCCTCTCTCTCCACGGTAAGCACGGGGAGTTGGCTCAGGTCTCCTACCTGGCTTAGCCACACTCCCCGTGTGCCCCCCCCCAAGAAATTTTTGGGGCTGACTCTCAGGCTTCCAACCGCGATGCCGTGCTGCCTCCTCATACCAGCGCCTCTCTGCTTTCGCTGCCTCCAACTCTGCCCTGGGACGGCGATATTCCCCTGGCTGAGTCCAGGGTCCTTTGCCGTCCAGAATCTCCTCCCAAGTCCATGAATCCTGTGTCTGCTGCTGCTGCTGTCCTTTACCACTCTGCTTGGTCCTTGGTTGGTGGGTGTTTCTGTAACAGCTGATTTCCTCCTCTTTGTCTGAAGAGGAGGTGTAGCAGGGATCGGACCAAGACGCAGAGTGGTAAGTGTCCATGTTTTAATATAATCCACTCTACACGACAAAAAATACAAAATAACAAAGTAACCTAACCGAAACAGTCCCGTGTGGCATGAACACAGACACAGGAAACAAACACCCACAAACCAACAGTGAAAACAGGCAACCTAAATATGGTTCCCAATCAGAGACAATGCAAAACACCTGTCTCTGATTGAGAACCATATCAGGCCAATTGACAAACCTAAACATAGAAACACATAACATAGACTGCCCACCCCAACTCACGCCCTGACCATACTAACTAAAGACAAAACAAAGGAAAATAAAGGTCAGAACGTGACATTCTCAAAGCGGGCAAAGAAGGTGTTTAGATTGTCCGGAAGCAAGGCATCAATGTCCGCGACGTGTCTGGTTTTCCCTTTGTAGTCCATAATTGTCTGTAGACCCTGCCACATACATCTCGTGTCTGAGACATTGAATTGCGACTCCACTTTGTCTCTGTACTGACGTTTCGCCTGTTTGATTGCCTTACGGAGAGAATAACTACAACTGTTTGTATTCAGCCATATTCCTAGTCACCTTGCCATGGTTAAATGCAGTGGTTCGAGCTTTCAGTTTTGTGCAAAGGCTGCCATCTATCCACGGTTTCTGGTTTAAGTTTTAATATTCACAGTGGGTACAATATCATCTATACACTTCCTGATGAACTCAGTCACCGTATCCGTGTATTTGTCAGTGTTATTCTCAGAGGCTACCCGAAACATATCCCAGTCTGCGTGATCAAAACAATCTTAAAGCATGGATTCCGATTGGTCAGACCAACGTTGAATAGACCTTAGCACGGGTACTTCCTGTTTGAGTTTCTGCCTATAGGCAGGGAGGACCAAAATGGAGTCGTGATCAGATTTGCTGAAGGGAGGGCCAGGGAGGGCCTTGTAGGCATTTCGAATTTGAGTAGCAGTGGTCCAATGTTTTACCAGCGCGAGTACTACAATCTGTGTTGGTAGTGTTTTCCTCAAATTTGTGGCTATAACCAAAGAGAATTCTCTTGAGAGGTAATACGGTCGGCATTTGATTGTGAGATATTCTAGGTCTGGTGAACAATAGGACTTGAGTTTCTATATGTTATCACAATCACACCATGAGTAGTTCATCACGAAACATATACCCCCTGCCTTTCTTTCTCTCTGAGAGTTCTTTCTTCCTGTCTGCGCGATGTACTGTGAACTCAAATGGCTGTATGGACGGGGACAGTATATACTGAGAGAGCCATGTTTCCGTGAAACAGAGTATGTTACAATCCCTGATGTCTCTCTGGAAGGAGATCCTCGCCCTGCGCTCGTCTACTTTATTATCCAGAGAATGAACATTAGCGAGTAATATACTCGGAAGCGATGGATAGTGTTGATATTCATTCCCTGTTCTAATGATATTGTGCCCAATAAACCATTTCCCTGAGCCAGAATGGTAGCGCTGTCCAAATCCTCTTAGGCCCCCAAACCTGACCACTCCAAATGAGCTAACATTAGCATAATAGTGTCTGGTGCTGCTTGGTGATTTATTTTAATCAACCCCTGAGTCGCTGGTAATTAGTACTAGCCTAGTAATAGATGCTGATGGACACACGAGTATCCTGTCATTTGTCACTGATAATTTTACACCATCCTTACAGTGGGTTTTGTGTAACCCTGTACGTAGGCTGATACCAAGTTTAGATTAGCACTTTCCTTTTTTGGTCCCTGTTGTGAAAATATTGCAATTCTGAATTTTGTCATGGTCTCCTTAAAGAGGATTCTGAAGAAGGCCCATAAACGTGTCATCATAGCACCCATATAATGCATCCATTATAGCACCCCTTCATATTACTCACCATATCCCTATTAAGATCGGCATTACAAATGCATCATCAAGTTTGAGCACTTGAGCTGTGAGATTTGACATCCAACTAATCTTCCTCTAAAGCCGAGGACAGTGTACTCAGAGTGAATTGGAGGAAATTTGCATTCGCTGCAGTGTTCCCGTCTTTGCCTGAGTCACTCAGCGTTGTTTCTCCACAGGACCTGTAGTGATTGGAGTTGTGAAAGATAATAACAGGAATAATATCCAGTAGTGTCTGAGACACAGATTGAGAAGGAAAAAAGTTGTTAAAATGCATAGGGTGAATAAATGGAATCAACTGCAGAATACATTACACAGCATCAACTGTTTGAAGGACACCAAAGATCAGCCTGTCTGTCTGGCTCACTGTCTGGCAGTGGATGGAGCTGCTGGGATGATATTGTGTCAGAAAATGGTGGTGTATGAGTACCGGGTGGTAGCTTAACATACCTCGCTTGGTCCTCGTTAAAGATGCTCTCATCTTTCCATCCATGATCTGAGGTGACAGATGATTGTTGGGACCACTCGTAAAATAATCCTAGGTTACCTTCAATTCAGAGCATACTGGCAGCTTTGTTTAAAGTAATGACAACTAGCTGGCTGAATCAAACAACAAGCAACATCGCTGTTTATCTGAGAAGTCAGCTGTCAGCTTCAACGATTATTGACGACTAACTAGAAAACGGGAAGACTGCGTGCGTGTATGCATCCCTTTTCACCTGTGCACTTGTTCAGAGCCCCTCGAAGATTAAAAGCAGTGGATTGGTGTAACTGCATTGGTAGACAATTAATCTAAACCTATCCAATGCTTTTACATCTTTGAGGGGAGTGAAGGCAAGTGGCCAGGGCTAGCAAGAAATGGGATGCGGCTAAAAATGACATAACTAACGAATGACAGCAAAATGCCTTTCGCTTCCTACAAGTTAAGGATAGGATATTGACTGCTTTGCTACCTAAAATCTAAATTATTCTGAACTGCTGAAATTACTGTTCATATATTTGTATCCTTTTTCATGTAATTTTGGCCAGCTAATAGGCCTACACACTTATCAAGCAAGATTTATCAAGCAACATCGAAAGAAAGTGTGAACCTTTTTTAAGCATTAAATACACCAAGAATCTCTCTGCCATAGACTGCCGATAGGTACTTATCACAGTGGGAGGCCATTGCTTCTCTTGCTAGAACAAAAGTGGTACCTGCTGCATGCCGACCCGGTACAGACGAACCTGTAGAATTGCAATGCTAGTCAGTGGCCAACAACTTGACTTTGAGCCAATCAGAGAGCACGAACCCCCACGGGGGGGAGCCAACAAAAAAATATATATATATATTTTTTAAAGTCACACTTCATATTCAATGTAGGCTATGGGATGGTAGCTAGCTAAGTGCACAGACGCAATACACACAAGACTAAATACTTTCTCCAAGATAGCTAACCACTGTAGCTAGTATTGTCATTATAATTAAATCACAATGGATTAACTAGTTTCCATGAAACAGCTGCCTGTGTTAGCTACCGAGTTAGTGCAGTGCAGTGTCCTTTGCTACCTAGATAGCTGTTGTGCTAGCTAGCGAATATGCTAACCTTAGCTAGCTAGCTAGCTAAACATTTGTCTATGGACTGGCACTGGCAGAATGGGATAATGCAGAGTGAATTAAATTGTTTATTCATCATCTTGCTAGGTAGTTATCTAGCTGTGGCCATCTGGCTAGTATCAACAAGGTCTTTCTACAAAATAGCGACATTAGCGCAGATATCTTGTAATCATACAATTATTTTTACATTAAAGTAAAGGATTTAAAGTATCCAAAACAACCCAAATCTCAATTTCCACATTTTGATTGCAATGAAAATCTGGAATATAAATATACAGTATATACAGTTAGCTCCAAAAGTATTGGGACAGTGACAATGTTGTTGTTTTGTACAAAGTTTAGTGTTTGGTCCTATATCCTAGCACGCAATGATTACATCAAACTTGTGACTGTACAAACTTGTTGGATGCATTTGCTGTTTGTTTTGGTTGTATTTCAGATTATTTTGTGCCCAATAGAAATGAATGGTAAATAATGTATTGTGTCATTTTGGAGTCACTTTTATTATAAATAAGAATATAATATGTTTCTAAACACTTCTACTTAAACTTTGATTTGATTTAATTTTGTTTGTATCCAGCCAGGAGGGACGGATCTCGTCTGAAACCTAATCTGTCCCATGGCTTTGATTGATGCAGCCAGTGGCTTAGAAAAGTAAAACGTTGGCATGGTCTCATTGGTATCTCAACAGGATGTATAATGGCAGGTTTGCAAATTACTGACTTTGTTTAATCATGGATTTATTGGGACAGTAGTTGCCCGGGTGACCCGACTACCATGCATTCAGCGACTAGTCAAACGAGCTTCTGCTGCTCACTATCCCTCTAATGCTCTTTTACTCAGCTACGCCTAATGCACACAAATATTCACATAAGCAAACAAACACACACACTGCAAAGTATTTTCAAGATCTAACTCTTTCTCACCCCTTTCTCTTTCCTCTCTCTTGCAGCTACCAACCCCCACCTCTAGACATGTAGAAGCCCCCACCCACCCACCCACACTCTCCTCTCCTGGGAAAAACTATTTCAACATTGGCTGTACTGCCTGGGAGGCTCAGCATACATGTCTGTGAGCCCCTCCCTGCAGCTGTGCACTTGGAGCTGCTCTCATTCCTGTATGGCAGTGAACCCACACACCTGTTCACACCTGAGGCCTGCGCCTCCACACCTCCACTGTCTCTCTCCTGTCCTGCCTTTTTTCTTCCATCAACTCAGGAGATTGATGCGAAACAAGTGAACAGGTTGTAAATCTACTCTGATGTTGTCATAGGAATGGAATACTTTATGTGCAATACTATTTAGCTGTGTCTCTTCATGGGATTGTGAATATGGCAGTAGGTGTTAAATAGTTCAATGAATTATACAAACACATTAGGAGGAGTATATAGTCTATAGTATATATGACTCCTGAGTGGTGCAGCGGTCTAAGACACTGCATCTCAGTGCAAGAGGAGTCACTACAGTGCCTGGTTTGAATCCAGGCTGTATCACATCCAGCTGTGATTAGGAGTCCCATAGGGTGGCGCACAATTGGGGTAGGCCGTCATTGTACATAAGAATTTGTTCATAACTGACTTGCCTAGTTGAATAAAGGTTGGTATATAGTTTTCACATCAAGCAAAGCTCACCCAGCCAGTTGAGCCAGACACATACAGAACATCTTGGCATTATGTCAATCAAAATGTTATTGTTGCTCTTAGTTTAACCTTTGGGTGTTAATCAGGATCATAAATAACTGGCTATGGTTTTGGTTGAGCAATACAGGTTCACAGAGAAAGCAATGCCCTTCTATGGTAAATTGAAGCTGTATGTATTGTCAATCCCTGACTGGTCACTTTCAGGTGTTACTGTCTGTGTTGGTGTTTGCTGTCATCATTGGCCTCGGTTAGGACCTGGTCGGCTCCATCTCTGTTGTCCTGACTGAGCTCTGAAATGCCATACCATGTTCGACACTGACAGAAGTCCTCCTACATACCAGACACTGCTAATTTTAGAGAGTGGTGAATGTCCATTGAGACAGCTTAGCAGTTGTCTTCGGCCTGGTATGCTACATACTGGGGAACTTCACATTAATTTGGCATGAAGAATTTTAATCTCAGGCATTTATCACATTACTGCTTTGTAAGCCCAAGCAGTTAGAATGTATGGGTATGCTTTATCCGTTATATCTACCCATCCCATTGTAAATCACTTTGGACTTTGAAGGGTCATTCACTGTGGGTTAAAAGTAGCTATGCACTCTGTTGTTGGAGTACAGCCACACCATCCATGCATTATCATATACAATCCAGTGATCGTGAGATCATGACAACTGTCACAGCATCCCATATGGGTGGTGTGGTACTTGGTTAAAACTAGGATGACACCATTTGCCATTGATTTGACTCCTCAAAACAGAGCAGGGAGGTCTAACAAACCCTGGTCCCACCTCTCCCACCTGCCCCACACAGAGGCTAGGGCTGTTGACAGGTATCTCACCATGCCATCTGTTGCTCTCTCTCACTCGGGCTCCAACTCAGCACACAAACATTTAATTGATTTAGCGGGGATGTCTGCGCATCTGTGGAGGATAAGTGCGGAATTCCACACAAACAGCAAACTCTCCACATTTCTATAGAAACATATTTTCCCCATTATGATGTTGGAGCTTGGCTCGTTATAATCAGCACAGAGAATGGCATGCTTGACAAAATAATTAGAATGCATTACTGAGTGAAACAGGAATGTTCCAACGAAGATGGCCTGTAAATGTCCTTGATTGGAGTGTGTCAGCCATGCACCTCTGTTAGAGGTGAAAAATCTCTCTAATTTGGTCTGATTCCCAAAGAGGTAACTCTGGAATAAGGCTCCTCTATTTTCAGCCTAGTCCCTTGGAGTAATAAACTTTCTCACACTGGTCTATTCCTCTGTGCACAATGCTGCATATTAGCCGGCCCTGTCACTAGTGAGAGGCCAATTAGAGGGCCATTCTGCCTGGGTCGGCCCCCAGGGCTTGATACCCCCTCTCTGTGTTTGGGGAAGCCAGTTGCCTAGCGCTGCCATATTCATTGTGGTCATTAGGAACTCTCAGGCATCTCAGGCCCAGCTCAGGTTCTCACTACTTTAATTATTTTCTGTTGCCTCTGAATTGATTAGTGGGTTTTCCAATGATAAAAATAAAATCGAATAAAATTGTATGTGTCACATGCGCCCGAATACAAATGCTTATTTACAAGCCCTTAACCAACAATGCAGTTCAAGAAATAGAGTTCATCAAATATATACTAAATAAACAAAAGTAGAAAATAATACTAATAATCAAATCAATCAAAAAGTAACATAATAAATGTAAATAATGAGGCTATATACAGGGGGTACTGGTACCGAGTCAATGTGCGGGAATTCAGGTTAGTCGAGGTCATTTCTAAAGTGACTATGCATAGATAATAAACAGCGAGTAGCGGGGGGGGTTCAATGTAAATAGTCCGGATGGTTTAATTGTTCAGCAGTCTTATGACTTGGGGGTAGAAGCTGTTAAGGAGCCTTTTGGAGCTAGACTTGGCACTCCGGTACCACTTGCCGTGTGGTAGCAGAAAGAACAGTCTTTGAATTGGGTGACTGGAGTCTTTGACAATTTTTTGGGCCGTCCTCTGACACACCTAGTATATACAGTTGAAGTCGGAAGTTTACATACACCTTAGCCAAATACATTTAAACTCAGTCTTTCACAATTCCTGACATTTAATTCTAGTAAAAATTCCGTGTCTTAGGTCAGTTAGGATCACCACTTTATTTTAAGAATGTGAAATGTCGGAATAATAGTAGAGAATTATTTATTTCAGCTTTTATTTATTTCATCACATTCCCAGTGAGACAGAAGTTTACATTCACTCAATTGGTATTTGGTAGCATTGCCTTTAAATTGTTTAATTTGGGTCAAACATTTCAGGTAGCCTTCCACAAGCTTCCCACAATAAGTTTGGTGAATTTTGGCCCATTCCTCCTGACAGAGCTGGTGTAACTGAGTCAGATTTGTAGGCCTCCTTGCTCCCACATGCTTTTTCAGTTCTGCCCACAAATGTTCTATAGGATTGAGGTCAGGGCTTTGTGATGGCCACTCCAATACCTTGACTTTGTTGTCCTTGAGCCATTTTGCCACAACTTTGGAAGTATGCTTGGAGTCATTGTCCATTTGGAAGACCCATTTGCGACCAAGCTTTCATTTCCTGACTGATGTCTAGACATGCTGCTTCAATATAACCACATAATTTTCCATCCTCGTGATGCCATCTATTTTGTGAAGTGCACCAGTCCCTCCTGCAGCAAAGCACCCCCACAACATGATGCTGCCCCCCCCCCCCCCCCCCCCCCCCCCCCGTGCTTCACGGTTGGGATGGTGTTCTTCGGCTTGCAAGCATTCCCGTTTTTTCTCCAAACATGACGATGGTCATTATGGCCAAACAGTTCTATTTTTCTTTCATCAGACCAGAGGACATTTCTCCAAAAAGTACGATCTTTGACCCCATGTGCAGTTGCAAACCGTAGTCTGGCTTTTTATGGCGGTTTTGGAGCAGTGGCTTCTTCCTTGCTGAGCGGCCTTTCAGGTTATGTCGATATAGGACTTGGTTTACTGTGGATATAGACACTTTTGTACCTGTTTCGTCCGGCATCTTCGTAAGGTCCTTTGCTGTTGTTCTGGGATTGATTTGCACTTTTCGCACCAAAGTACGTTCATCTCTAGGAGACAGAACGCGTCTCCTACCTGAGCGGTATGACGGCTGCGTGGTCCCATGGTGTTTATACTTGCGTACTATTGTTTGTACAGATGAACGTGGTACCTTCGGGCATTTGGAAATTGCTCCCAAGGATGTACCAGACTTGTGGAGGTCAACAATTTTTTTTCTGAGGTCTTGGCTGAATTCTTTAGATTTTTACATGATGTCAAGCGAAGAGGCACTGAGTTTGAAGGTATCCCTTAAAATACATTCACAGGTAAACCTCCAAAGCCTATCAGAAGCTTCTAAAGCCATGACACCATTTTCTGGAATTTTCCAAGCTGTTTAAAGGCACAGTCAGCTTAGTGTATGTAAACTTCTGACCCACTGGAATTGTGATACAGTGAATTATAAGTGAAATAATCTGTCTGTAAACAATTGTTGGAAAAATTACTTGTGTCATGCACAAAGTAGATGTCCTGACTGAATTGCCAAAACTATAGTTTGTTAACAATAAATTTGTGGAGTGGTTGAAAAACGAGTTTTAATGACTCTAACAACCTGAGTGTATGTAAACTTCCGACTTCAACTGTAGGTCCTGGATGTCAGGAAGCTTGGCCCCAGTGATGTACTGGGCCGTACGCACTACCCTCTGTAGCGCCTTACGGTCAGCACCATACCAGGCGGTGATAAAACCAGTCAAGATGCTCTCGATGGTGTAGCTGTTTAACTTTTTGAGGATCTGTGGACCCATGCCAAATCTTTCAGTCTCCTGAAGGGGAAAAGGTGTTGTCATGCCCTCTTCACAACTGTCTTGGTGTGTTTGGACCATGATAGTTTGTTGGTGATTTGGACACCAAGGAACTTGAAACTCTCGACCCGCTCCACTGCAGTCCCGTCGATGTTAATGTGGGCCTGTTTGTCCCTCTTTTTCCTATTGTCCACAATCAGCTCCTTTGTCTTGCTCACATTGAGAGAGGTTGTTGTCCTGGCACCACACTGCCAGGTCTCTGACCTCCTCCCTATATGCTATCTAATCATTGTCAGTGATCAGGGGCTCCCGAATGGCGCAGCGGTCTAAGGCACTGCATCTCAGTGCTAGAGGTATCACTACAGACCCTGGTTCGATTCCAGGCTGTATCACAACCGGCTGTGATTAGGAGTCCCATAGGGCGGCGCACAATTGGCCTAGCGTTGTTAGGGTTTGGCTTGGGTAGGCCGTCATTGTTAATAAGAATTTGTTCTTAAAACTTCTCTGGGGCAAACGTCCCACCGGCCAATAGCCAGGGAAAATACAGCGAGCCATATTCAAATAACATGATATAAAAATCAAACTTTCCTTAAATCACACATGTAAGATACCAAATTAAAGCTACACTCGTTGTGAATCCAGCCAACATGTCAGATTTCAAAAAAGCTTTTCGGCGAAAGCATAAGATGCTATTATCTGATGATAGCACATCAGTAAACTAACAGAGTAGCATATTTCAACACTGCAAGCACGACACAAAACGCAGAAATAAAATATAAATCATGCCTTACCTTTGACGAAATTATTTTGTTGGCACTCCAATATGTCCCATAAACATCACAAATGGTCCTTTTGTTCGATTAATTCCATCGATATATATCCAAAATGTCAATTTATTTGGACCGTTTCATCCAGAAAAACACAGCTTCCAACTTTCGCCAAGTCACTACAAAATCTATCAAAAGTTACATGTAAATTTACCAAAACATTTCAAACTACTTTTGTCATACAACGTTAGGTATTTTTAAATGTTAATAATCGATCAATTTGAAGACGGGATAATCTGTGTTCAATACAAAACGAAACCAAACTGACGCAACTTTTTTCATAACGTGACTCTCTCCAAAAATGTACTTCATGTGACCCTCATTTACGATAGCCCTACTTCTTCACTACACAAAGGAATAACCTCAACCGATTTCCAAGGACTGGTGACATCCAGTGGAAGCGGTAGGAACTGCAAGCAAGTCCATTAGAAATCTGGTGTCTAAAAAATCTCATTGAAAAGACAGTGACATCAAAAAAATACAAATTCTGAATGGTTTGTCCTCAGGGTTTTGCCTGCTACATAAGTTCTGTTATTCTCACAGACATTATTCAAACAGTTTTAGAAACTTCAGAGTGTTTTCTATCCAAATCTACTAATAATATGCATATCTTATATTCTGGGGATGAGTAGCAAGCAGTTGAATCTTGGCATGCTATTTTTCTCGAAAGTGAAAAAGCTGCCCCCTGCCCTCAAGAAATTAACTGACTTGCCTAGTAAAATATTTTTTTAAAGATCTGTTGTGTTGTGTTGTCAGCAAACTTAATGATGGTGTTGGAGTCATGCTTAGCCACACAGTCATGGGTGAACAGGGAGTATAGGAGGTGATTGAGCACACACCCCTGAGGGGCCCCAGTGTTGAGGATCAGTGTGGCAGATGTGGCAGATGTGTTGTTGCCTACCCTTACCACTTGGGGGCGGCCCTAAATCCAGGATCCAGTTGCAGAGGGAGGTGTTTAGTCCCAGGGTCCTTAGTTTAGTGATGAGCTTTATGCGCGCTATGGTGTTGAACACTGAGCTGTAGTCAATGAACAGCATTCTCACATAGGTGTTCCTTTTGTCCAGGTGGGAAAGGGCATTGTGGAGTGTGATACCTAGTCAGTTGTACAACTGCCTTGCTCAGGGACAGAACGACAGATTTGTACCTTATCAGCTGGGGATTCAATCCAGCAACCTTTTGGTTACTGGCCCAACACTAACCACTAGGCTACCTGAGATTGCGTCATCTGTAGATCTGTTGGGGGCGGTATGTAAATTGGAGTGGGTCCAGGGTTTCTGGCATGATGGTGTTGATGTGAGCCATGACCAGCCTTTAAAAACACTTCATGGCTACCGACGTGAGTGCTACGGGTGGTAATCATTTAGGCAGGTTACCTTCACTTTCTATGGTGGTCCGTTTGAAACATGTAGGTCTTACAGGCTCGGCCAGGGAGAGTTTGAAAATGTCAGTGAAGACACCTACCAGTTGGTCTGCGCATGCTTTAGTACACGTCCTGGTAATCCGTCTGGCCCCACAGCTTTGTGAATGTTGACCTGTTTAAAGGTCTTGCTCACATCGGCTACGGAGAGCGTGATCCCATAGTCGTCCGGAGCAGCTGGTGCTCTCATGCATGCTTCAGTGTTGCTTGCCTCGAAGCGAGCATAGAAGTAATTTAGCTCGTCTGGTAGGCTTGCGTCACTGGGCAGCTCCCGCCTGGGTTTCCCTTTGTAGTTCGGAATAGTTTTCAAGCCCTGCTACATCCGACGAGCGTCAGAGCCGGTGTAGTAGGATTCAATCTTAGTTCTATATTGACGCTTTGCCTGTTTGATGGTTCGTCGGAGGGCATAGCGGGATTTCTTATAAGCGCCCGGATTAGTGTCCAGCTCCTTGAAAGCGATAGCTCTTGCATTTAGCTCGGTGCGGATGTTGCCTGTAATCCATGACTTCTGTTTGGGAAATGTGGGTCACTGTGGGTACGACGTTGTTGATGAACTTATTGATGAAGCCTGTGACAGAGGTTGTATACTCCTCAATGCTATTGGATGAATCCCGGAACATATTCCAGGGCTTGTTTATCTGAAACACTGCCCCCCCCCCCATCCCCATCCAGAGCCCTCTACATTCAGTGCTTTACTATGGAGGTCTCTCAGATACGAATGCCACATCAAAGCTGCTACTGCCCAAGCCTAATTGGTCCCTTTTATATGCCCCCCTACCCTCTTTATCTGTCTTTCTGCAACCCTTGGTCTCCTCAATGAGTGTGTGCGCATTTTATCATGCATTGTATAGTTAAATGCAGCATCCTCTATCCCTTGACAAAGTAAGACACGCACATTCATCGTGTATCCTAGTTTGCTTTCCCAATATTCATACTTTCTCATGGGTGTTTGATTGTAGAGTGGCACATTTTTGCCTCTCATTGCCAATGAGAAGAAAAATAAATGGATGACGGTCTTAAAAACTGAGAAGTTTGTACGTGCAATGGAAGTTGGGGGCTCCTCAGTGGAACGGTAGCATATGTCCTTGGTAAATAGACCCACAGGGGTCTGAATAGAGGGGGCGGAAGAAAAGCCCTGAACTTCAGCAGTCTACAGAGGCTCTCTGGGCATCCCTTGGGCAGTGGGCCCGTCAACACCACAGAACAGAGCTGCTCCGGAGCGTCTGAAAGGCTTTGAATAAAGAGCATCTTTAATGGGGCCGCTGTGAACAACTCATGCTAATGCTATGTCACGCTGGAAACCTTAACTCTGAGCTGTCACTGGGCTGTCATTACCATACCTTTTTCACAACAGTCCTTCACATACAGAGATGGAGGTTATGAGTGGGATGCATCTTCAGCTCAGTCTGAATAAAAATGGATAAATATCCAGCAAGCAAGCTATGAATCTCCTCACAAAAAATGTCCATCAAAGCAACATTCGGCAAGTAGCCTAGCGGTTAAGAGCATTGAGCAAGTAACCGAAAGGTTCAGAGTGCCGTTCTGCCCTTGAGCAAGGCAGTTAACCCCCAACAACAACTGCTCCCGGGGCGCCGATGACGTGGACGTCGATTAAGGCAGCCCCCCACACCTCTCTGATTCAGAGGGTTTGGGTTAAATGCGGAAGACACATTTCAGTTGAATGCATTCAGTTGTGCAACTGATAGGTATCCCCTTTCCCTTTTCCTAAAATTCTGTAACATCTACATATACACTGAGTGTGCAAAACATTAGGATCTCTTTCCATGACATAGACTGACCAGGTAAATCCAGGTGAAAGCTATGATCCCTTATTGATGTCTACTGTTAAATCCACTTCAATCAGTGTATAATTATTTTTTCTTTTTTCTTTAACAGGTTAAAGAATGATTTTTAAGCCTTGAGACAATTGAGACATGGATTGTGTATGTGTGCCATTCAGAGTGTGACAAAATATTTAAGTGCCATTGAACGGGGTGTGTTAGTAGGTGCCAGGCACATTGGTTTGAGCATGTTACCTGCAATGCTGCTGGGTTTTTCAAACACAACAGTTTCCCATGTATATCAAGAATGGTCCACCACCCAAAAGACATCGAGCCAACTTGACAGAACTGTGGGAAGCATTGGAGTCAACATGGGCCAGCATCCCTGTGGAACGCTTTTTAAACCTTGTAGAGTCCATACCCTGACAAATTGAGTCTGTTCTGAGGGCAAAAGGGGGTGCAACTCAATATTAGGAAGGTGTTGAACGGAACTACAATATCACGTTAACAGGTCAATCAAAATCCCCTATTTTCTACATGAAATGTGCCTATTAATAAATGTACAACCTATAATGAGTAATACTATGCAGTAAACTTTTGTTATACCTCTGACAAAATGCATTCAGTTACATTTTCACATGCCTGTGAATATCAAAGCATCATTTTCACAGGCATGTGAAGGTCCATAGTATGATGCATGCTTTTCGGCTGATTTAGAGGTAAATTGATGACATATTTCATCACATAACCCAGAAATAGTGTACTTCACCTCTTCTTCACCACATACACATCATTGTCGTGCATATTATCAGACGTAATGCATTGATATTAGGGCACTTTATGTCATTGATGACCACACAGCATTTTTCAGAGAGACATAAACCCAGTTGTTTTTAAGGATTAGAGGATATTTCCGAGGTTAACCCATGCAAACGCACACACACACACTCAAACACACACACACATTCTGCCCAAATGCCATATGTGTTCGACCTCTGATAATGTGGATATCCAAATGTTATTATTGGCCCTTCTCCACTGAGGAATACTTTTCTTCCAACATCTGCTTAATAGTCACGTAAACTGAAAAAGTGAATTATCTCTAATTCCCCCAAATCTGCCAGTGTCCATGCATAAAACTGACTTTAACTGAATTCAAATCAGGGGATATGAGAGAAATGCACATCCAAAGCGCACTGCCAGGATGTGGACTTGCTGCCTCTGACCACTATTGTGCCTCTGATCTGGAATGGAACCAAGCAAGACTATTCATCACCATAATGGTAATCTGGGGTGTGTTTACAGTATGTTGAAAGTAAACATTACACAATTATAGATGAACATATGATAAATTGTCCACACAAAGAATGTAGCAGCTGTAAAGGCCTCCAAATTCATTTGTAACTCATTTTGTACTGCCATTGTTTATCAAAGTAATTTGGGGTAAATTATTTTCATTTATTTTCATTTTCAGAGGGCAACAGCACATGAAAATATACACCAGAACATCACATCCCAAAGATAATTTTGTTTATCACTGGGATGTTTATCTCTGCCACACATAGACTTTGTTACTGTGTTTACGATTCTTATCAGGTCTGACAGCTCTTTGTCACGGCAATCTTCATGCCTCATAATGCCTACATCTTGATCTACCACAGACAAAACAGAAAGCAAGAGGATATCGGCAAAATGAGCTGGAATGCAGGATGATATGTCTTTTAGTCTTTTTACTACTGCTTCTGAAAAGATGTGATAAGGATCTGGCAACAGGGCATTTTAGCGAACTCAAGCGGGACTTTACTGTTATTCATTCGCTCTGCTGCAAAGGCAGATGAGGGCTTGTCGTGAACATCCGGAGATGTCTCTCGCTCTCTCTACCTCTCTCTCTTTCTCTTTCTTTCATTCCCCCTCTCTCTCTATCTGCAGGTGAGAACCACAGCCACCTCGTACCAGAAGGCACCTCTGCAGAGAGAGGCCCTCAGCAGCACAGCACAGCAGCAGCTTTTTTCCTCAATGGGTTTGGGGGTCAGCCTTTTCCCACCAGGGAATCCTTTTTCGAATTCATATACGATGGCCTCTCAATGAGAGGGAGGGCTTTCTTTCTGCATTCCTCCATGTTTCTGCTCTTGCAGAGGCCGGGTGAATAAGAAATCAGCATCTCTATAAAATGCTTTTCTACTCACAATCCACTCCCCCACTCCACCAACCCCCTAGCTCCCCCTTCACCCCTCTGTCTGTGAAGTTGGGAAACCATAGGAGGTTTATTTGAGATGCAAGCGCAATTGTGAGAACACTGGGCTTGGGAAAATTCTTCCCTGCGAGCTGAATAGATGCACCGAAGGACTCAGCGTCCCTCTGTCATTTTCAAATTGGACGTTTCAAGCCCTTTCTCAGGAACTGCTTCAACAACAGAGTTTGTTCTGTGTCAGCTGAACAAATCATGGCTGTCGTTTCTATTTTTTTTACAAAATTCCCAAGCTACATTATTGCCCACTTTGATTAAACTTATTTTGTGATGTAAGATTTTCTCTATTAATGTAGTTTTGGCCCTCTTTATCCTCTCTATCCTGTTTTGTCATTTCAATATAACAATGTAACTGCAATGGTTTTGTCAATGCAAAGGAAATGGCTGGGGAGGCAAAACAGTGTTAGAGGGCACAGATCGGATGCTTTCTGCATGGCTGTGGGACTGCTTAGCTACTGCCTTTCAGAACTGAAAGGAAACGATGACAGTCACACACTGGTCCCCAGCAGTTTCATTCAATTCTGCATCCATTAACTCTTTCTATTGGAATAAAACATCAAAGCCAGCCCCTGTCAGAGTTGTATCACAGAATGTGAGGCCAAAATAGAAAGGAGGCCAAAGTTCCCTTACACTCGACATGGAATTGTCTTTAATAATGAGGTCCAATTTAACTGTCACTGATATGAATAATGCATTGTGGGTTGTGGTTATTGAGTTAATTTGTTGCTCTATTTTTTCAGGTTGAATTATTCATGGTTAAATTTCCAATTCAAATGTACATTTTGGTGGAACTTAGTGCCTTTACGTATCCACAAAGAAGAGCACATACTCATGTCTTGTCAAGAACCCTCTCTGATATTATAAAAATGCGTCATGCCGTATACAGTATTTGCTTTCACCCGGTCTGTAAAATTGCTCCATTTCTGCCTTTGTGCCTGTACACAAATGACTCCATGATATCTTCTACTGACAGCTAGTGATTTTTACAATTTCTTCCCACACTAATGAAATCACAGGAGGGAAACAGCCGGAGTACTGCTCCATGAAACTCTATCTCTGAGAAAGCCCTGATTGTACTACTAATAAAGCATGAATACTATCTAATGATTCACTGCCTGCTGTTTGTGAAAGCACTGGCTTCACAGCATAATGAGGTAATACCAACAATTTGGCTGGGATGACCATTCATTGGATGCATGATGAAGTCTTGATAAGAGAAATGGACACTTAACACAAGGCAGGCTTTGAAAACACACACTACCATGGCCATGTGTCCCTTGGCTCATTTATAATGCCCCAGGCACATTATGTGAGAATGCATGGTGTTATTTCCCTCACTAGACACTGATTCCTCATCCCTGTACACACAAACCACTTTTAGGAACCCTATTGTCAAGCTCAGTAATGATGGCTAAACAGCTAACCGCAGATAAGGATGGGTGTGAGATAAATGCCCAGTAAAGATGCATTTAACATTCTTAAGCTATTTATTAATATAATATTAATATGACATTAATTCTGTAAACAATGAATGCTCTTTTTTTTCCTCTCCCAAACAGACATTCAATTGAATGTGCACAGACATGCAACACAGCTGGTTGGCTGAGAAAAACGTGATAGGAAACTTCACTGGGGAATATTCCCATGTATTTATTTTTAATATGTTGTATTTATGTATTTTGGGCATAATATTACAAGATTCTTTCATGAAACCAACAACAGCGAACTATCTCATACAAAACTTTTATCTTGACCTCTCACAAGTGTAAAATATATCTTGACATTCGCTTTAGACACATACCTGTACATGATCATTATTTAGGGTAGCGAATGCTAATAATTGTCAATAACCGACAGTGATAATTAATAACACAACACAGGAGTGTTTACTCTGTTGCCTGGATTGATTGGATCAATGTGGTATAACTGACGTTGTCTCATTCCGCTGAATATCATAATCATGGAATTCCGGAAACAAAAATCTCTAGAGATGAAGTTGACACAAATCCAATCGCACAGGGGTGGGGTATTTGTTTTTCATTTTAATCTGCTTTGGTTAATTTGCTGAATCTACTCAAGCTGATCCTGGAATTTTCCTTTGCAATTCTGGCTCCATATGTAAAGAGACAAAAATATAAATGATATTCTAAGCAATAAGCACTGGCTGCCTGTCAGTCTACCTCTACTGCAGGTTGGATGGGATATCTATAGCAAGCCCTTTCCCCAGCTTTTCTCCACATTCCTAGCTGCCTTCACCTGAATATGCAGAAGTACTTTCAGAAAATGAGTAGGCTGGGTTTCACACCACCTCAATAAAATACCTAAATTGCATAATGTTGGATGCTTACTACAGCCCACTGGCTGTGTCAGAAATAAAGATAACAGATGGAAGATGCCAAGAAAGATTTGTGGTTACCTCAGAAATACTAATGTAGTCTAGCCAAGATAAGCTTTTCTAAAATAGTTCAACATAGGGAGTACTTTGTGTGTTTTGGGATATCACTTTAATTAATTCTGATGGTAAACGTGACAGCTGGGGTGGCAATAGAGAAGCCAATCAAAGGTGTTGTGTTGGGGCAGAGGGGGGATTTGGTGAGTGTTTGACAGAAGAGGCCATGTGTAGAAATGAGCTGACAGGTGGTTGGCCTGATCCTGCATGTGTCAGGCTGCCAGGATGGTTTAGCCTTGGGGAGCATCAGGGAAACACTGCTGCACTAATAAAAATTAGTGCAGCAGTGCACTAATAAAAATGGCACTGGCTGATTTTACGACTGCCCATAGAAATAGAAATGTTCTCCATCCTAGCTTTAGCACCCTCACACTACCACCTAGACAAGCACTAGGGAGTAGGATATTTTACTAGCAGCTATCTCTTTCAATGACATTAAATGTGATTTATATCATTGTCCTTCCTGTACCTCTCACAATATGAAAGCTTCCTTAACCGGTGATCACAATAGAGAAATACTGCTCTAAAGACTGGAGAGAATAAAGTTGCGTAAATACTGCTGTCGTGGTAATGTTTTATGTGATGCCCATGTTTTTCAAGAAGTACACAAACTTGGTACAAACTCAACATCTAAATGAATATACCGTATTTGAATTGAATACATTTCAATTTTCTAAAATGTCCTATGAAGAATATCCTTCAAAGGATTCCTCAAATTGTAGATGCAGTACATTTCGAAAAGTTGTATTGTAATATTAAGAGTAATAAATCACCACAAGGTAAGAGATTTACCTCATTTGCCTGTCTTGACATCCAGACTTTTGAGTGACTGATTGCTCCTCTCCTCTCTGTATGTTCTAGTAGGAACATAAAACATTTCCTCAGCATCTTATCTGGCTCTATCCCTGCCTTCCCTCTTGAAATATCAGAGCCAGCACATCTTAGTGGCTGGCCTGTGTGCCTGAGTGAGTTATTCACTGTGATTTTTCATTTGTATCTACTGTCATGTTTTTAACAATATCTTAACCCATAAGAAAATTGTGCAACAAATACCGTAGTTAACCCCTAACAACCTCACCCCAGCAATGACAAATAGCCTGCTCATATTTTCCCTGTCTCCACCTTAGCTTTAGGTGTTGAAGTGGAAGGACTGCCTGTATTTTATGTCTCCAACAGTTTTTTATTGTTCCCAGGAAGTTGAGGAACGGACACCCCCAGGTGCAAGCATGTCAGCACACAGGCTGAGGAGGGAGACAAAAACACACATAAAGGGAAGCTGACTTTGATGCAATGTTTTGCTGTTCTAAGTCATGCTTCAAAGTTTGTTTCTCCAACTGTATCCGCCCTTCTCACACAACATTTGTCAAAACACCTAAAAACACACATAATGCATGCACTGACAGTCTCCCAACAGTAGCCCACATACAGTGCCTTGCAAAAGTATTCAGATCCCTTGGATTTCTTCACATGTTATTGTGTTATAAAGTGTGATTAAAATGGATTTAACTGTAATTTTTTTTGTCAACAATCTACACAAAATGCTCTGTAATGTCAAAGTGGACGAAAAAATTCTAACATTTTTATAGATGAACTAAACTAAAATCGAGTTGTTGCGTAAGTATTAAGCTCCCTGAGTCAATACACCTTCGGCATCGATTACAGCTGTGAGTCTACTTGGGTACGTCTATAAGAGCTTTGCACACTTGTATTGTGCAATATTTGGCCATTATTCTTTTAAAAAATTCTTCAAGCTCTGTCAAGAAGTTGGGGATCATTGCTAGACAGCAATTTTCAAGTCTTGTCATAGATTTTCAAGCAGATTTAAGTCAAAACTGTAACTTGGCCACTCAGGAAAATACACTGTATTCTTGGTAAGCAACTCCAGTGTAGATGTGGCCTTCTGTTGTATGTTATTGTCCTGCTGAAATGTGAATTCCTCTCCCAATCCTGGTGTAAAGCAGACTGAAGCAGGTTTTTATCTAGGATTTTGCCTGTGCTTAGCTCCATCCTTTATCCTGAAAAACTCCCAAGTATTTACCGATGTCAAGCATACCCTTAGCATGATGCAGCTACCACCATGCTTGAAAATTAGGAGGCAGTTGGATTTTGTGTTGGATTTTCCCAAACATAAGGCTTTGCATTTTGGCTAAAAAGTGTTTTCCTTTGCTGTTTTTTGTAGTATTAATTTAGCGCCTTGTTGCATACAATAATATTTTTATTCTGTACACTTGTGTTCTTCTTTTCACTCGGTCATTTAGGTCATTATTGTGGAGTCACTACAATGTTGTAGATCCATCCTTAGTTTATTACCATCACAGACATTGAACTCTGTAGTTGTTTTAAAATCACCAATGGCCTCATAGTAACATACCTGAGCAGTTTCATTCCTGTCCTGCAGCTCAGTTTAGAAGGACTACTATATCTTCGATGTGTCTGGGCGGTTTCATATATACTTCACAGCATAACTATAAACTTGACCATGCTTAAAGAAATATTCAATCTCTGATTTGTTATTGTTACCCATCTACCAATCACAGCCCTTCTTTATGCCGCTTTCGAAAAGCACCCTGGTCTATGTAGTTGAATATGTGCTTAAAATTCAATAGTTGACTGAAGGACCTTACGGATGAAGGGCTAATCATTCAAAAATCATGTCTACCCCTATTATTTCCATGTAACTTATTATGTGATTTGTTAAGCCAAATTTTACTCCATAACTAATTCAGGCTTGAATTAACAAAAATGTATGTACAGTACAAGTCAAAGGTTTGGACACATCTACTCATTCAATGGTTTTTCTTTATTTTTTACTATTTCCCACATTGTAGAATAATTCTTCAAAGTAGTGACATTTTGCCTTGATGACAGCTTTGCACACTCTTGGCATTCTCTCAACCAGCTTCATGAGGTAGTCACCTGGAATGCATTTAAATTAACAGGTGTGCCATGTTAAAAATGTATTTGTGTAATTTCTTTCCTTCTTGCATTTGAGTCAATCAGTTGTGTTGTGACAAGGTATTTTTTATTTTATTTATTATGGACCCCATTCTTCCTGGGGTCCGGCAAAATTAAGGCAGTTATACCATTTTAAAAACATTACAATACATTCATTACAGAATTCACAACACAGTAAGTGTGTGCCCTCATGCCCATACTCCACTACCACATATCTACAACGTAAAATCCATGTGTACGTGTGTGTACAGCGTATATGCATGTGTCTGTGCTTATGTTTGGGTTACTTCACAGTCCCCGCTGTTCCATAAGGTGTATTTTGACCTGCTTTTTAAATCTGATTCTACTGCTTGCATCAGTTACCTGATGTGGAATAGAGTTCTATGTAGTCATGGCTCTATGTAGTAATGTGCGCCTCCCATAGTCTGTTCTGGACTTGGGGACTGTGAAGAGACCTCTGGTGTCATGTATTGTGGGGTATGTATGGGTGTCCGAGCTGTGGGCTAGTATTTTAAACAGACAGCTCTTCTCTCTTCCACTTTGAGTCATGAGAGATTATTATGCATGTCATTAATGTTAGCTCTCTGTGTACTTTTAAGGGCCAGCCATAATGCCCTGTTCTGAGCCAACTGCAATTTTCCCAAGTCCATCTTTGTGGCACCTGACCACACTACTGAACAGTAGTCCAGGTGCGACAAAACCAGGGCCTGAGGACCTGCCTTGTTGATAGTGTTGTTAAGAAGGCAGAGCAGCACTTTATTGTGGACAGACTTCTCCCCATCTTAGCTACTGTTGTATCAATATGTTTGACCCAGACAGTTTACAATCCAGGGTCATTCCAAGCAGTTTAGTCACCTCAACTTGCTCAATTTCCACATTATTCATTACGAGATGTAGTTGAGGTTTAGGGTTTAGTGAATGATTTGTCTCAAATACAACACTTTTAGTTTTGGAAATATTTAGAACTAACGTATTCCTTGCTACCCATTCTGAAACTAACTGCAGCTCTTTGTTAAGTGTTGCAGTCATTTCAGTCGCTGTAGTAGCTGACGTGTATAGTGTTGAGTCATCCGCGTACATAGACGCACTGGCCTTACTCAAAGCCAGTGGCATGTTGTTAGTAAAGATTGAAAAAAGCAAGGGGCCTAAACAGCTACCCTGGGGAATTCCTGCTTCTACATGGATTATGTTTGAGAGGATTCCATTGAAGAACACCATCTATGTTCTGTTAGAGAAGTAACTCTTTATCCACATTATAGCAGGGGGTGTAAAGCCAAAACACATGTGTTTTTCCAGCAGCAGACTTTGATCAGCAATGTCAAAAGCTGCACTGAAGTCTAACAACACAGCCCCCACAATAATTTTATCAACAATTTCTCTCAGCCAATCATCAGTCATTTGTTTAAGTGCTGTGCTTGTTGAGTGTCCTTTCCTATATCTGTGCCGAAAGTCTGTTGTCAATTTGTTTACTGTGAAATAGTATTGTATCTGGTCAAACACCATTTTTTCTAAAGGTTTAACTAAGGGTTGGTAGTCGGCTATTTGAGTCAGAAAAGGGGGCTTTACTATTCTTGGGTAGCGGAATAACTTTATCTTCCCTCCAGGCCTGAGGGCACACACTTTCTAGTAGGTAGGGGCGGTATACAATTTTACTATTTGGTAAAAGACCAAGTCCATATCATGGCAAGAACAGCTCAGACACATCTCAAGATCAACTGTTCAGAGGAGACAACATGAATCGGGCTTTCATGGTTAAATTGCTGCAAAGAAACCACTAGTTAAGGACACCAATAAGAAGAAGAGACTTGCTTGGGCCAAAAAACACGAGCAATGGACATTAGACCGGTGGAAATCTGTCCTTTGGTCTGATGAGTCCAAATTTGAGATTTTTTGGTTCCAACCTCTGTGTCTTTGTCACACGCAGAGTAGGTGAACGGCTGATCTCCGCATGTGTGGTTCCCACCGTGAAGCACAGAGGAGAGGGTGTGATGGTGCTTTGCTGGTGACACTGTCAGTGATTTATTTTGAATTCAAGGCACACTTAACACGCATGGCTACCACAGCATTCTGCAGCGATACGCCATCCCATCTGGTTTGCGCTTAGTGGGACTATCATTTGTTTTTCAACAGGACAATGACCCAAAACACACCTCCAGGCTGTGTAAGGGCTATTTGACCAAGGAGAGTGATGGAGTTCTACATCAGATGACATGGCCTCCAAAATCACCCGAGCTATACCCAATTGAGATGGTTTGGGATAAGTTGGACCACAGAGTGAAGAAAAAGCAGCCAACATGTGCTCAGCATATGTGGGAATTCCTTCAAGACTGTTGTAAAAGCATTCCTCATGAAGCTGGTTGAGAGAATGCCAAGAGTGTGTAAAGCTGTCATCGAGGCAAAGGGTGGCTACTTTTAAGAATCTCAAAAATAAAATATATTTTGATTTGTTTAACACTTTTTTGGTTACTACATGATTCCATATGTGTTATTTATTTGTGTTGATGTCTTCACTATTATTCCACATGTAGAAAATAGTAAAAAAATTAAATTAAATAAAATTTAAAAAAAACCTTGAATGAATAGGTGTGTCCAAACTTTTGACTGGTACTGTTTGTTCTTCCACTTTGACATTTGAGTATTTTGTGTAGATTGTTGACAAAAAAATATATTAAGTCCATTTGAATCCCCCTTTGTAACATAATAGAATGTGAAGAAATCCAAGGGTTATGAATACTTTTGCAAGGCACTGTACATGTCAGTACTGAAGCCTCCCCCCACCCACCCACACATACACACACACACTTCAACCCCCAAATGCCACCCCAGAAGAACCATCTCTCTCCCTCTAACTAGAGACATGATTAGTCAGTCAAGCTGAAAGCTGAAGGCTACTCATTAGCATAACTAGCTTTTCAGACACTTCCATCAAATCAAATTTTATCTCTCACATGCGCAGAATACAACAGATGTAGACCTTACCTTGAAATGCTTACTTACAAGCCTTTAACCAAAAATGTAGTTTTAATGAAATAGAGTTATGAAAATATTTAAAACACTTAAAAATACATTTTTGAAAAACTAAATTGTAACACAATAAAAGCTATAATAAAAGGTAAAAGCTATAAAAGCTAATAAAGGCTATATACAGGGGGTACCGGTACCGAGTCAATGTCCGGGGGTACAGGTTAGGTAAGGGTAAAGTACAGGTTACCCTTACATGTAGGTAGGGGTAAAGTGACTATGCATAGATAATAAACAGCGAGTAGCAGCGGTGTAAAAACAAAGAGTGCATAGTCCGGGTGGCCATTTGATTAATTGTTCAGCAGGCTTATGGCTTGAGGGTAGAAGCTGTTAAGGAGCCTTTTGGTCCGAGACTTGGCGCTCCAGTACCGCTTGCCATCCGGTTGCAGAGAGAACAGTCTATGACTTGGGTGATCGTAGTCTTTGACAATTTTATGGTTCTTCCTCTGACACCACCTAGCATATAGGTCCTCGATGGTAGGAAGCTTGGACCCAGTGATGTACTGGGCCGTATGCATTACCCTCTGTAGCGCCTTACGGTCGGATGCTGAGCAGTTATCATACCAGGCGGTATTGAAACCAGTCAGGATGCTCTCGATGGTGCAGGTGTAGAACTTTTTGAGAATCTGGGGACCCATGCCAAATCTTTTCAGTCCCCTGAGGGGTAACAGCTGTTGTCGTGCCCTCTTCACAACTTTCTTGGTGTGTTTGGACCATGATAGTTTGTTGGTGATTTGGACACTAAGGAGCTTGAAACTCTTAACCCACTACAGCCCCATAGATGTGAATGGGTGGTGTTGAGCACGACTCCAATGATGGTGTTGGAGTCGTGCTTGGCCACGCATTCGTGGGTGAACAGGGAGTACAGGAGGGGACTAAGCACGCACCCCTGAGAGGCCCCGTGTTGAGGATCAGCATGGCAGTTGTGTTGTTGCCTACACTTACCACCTGAGGGCAGTCCGTCAGGAAGTCCAGGATCCAGTTGCAGAGGGAGGTGTTTAGTCCCAGGGTCCTTAGCTTAGTGATGAGCTTCGTGGGCACTATGGTGTTGAACGCTAAGCTGTAGTCAATGAACAGCATTCTCACATAGGTGTTCCTTTTGTCCAGGTGGGAAAGGGCATTGTGGAGTGCGATTGACTTTGCGTCATCTGTGTATCTGTTGGTGCGGTATGCGAACTGGAGTGGGTCTAGGGTTTCTGGGATGATGGTTTTGATGTGAGCCATGACCATCCTTTCAAAGCACTTCATGGCTACCGACATGAGTGCTACGGGCAGTAGTCATTTAGGCAGGTTACCTTTGCTTTTTTCGGCACAGGGACTATGGTGGTCTGCTTGAAACATGTAGGTATTACAGACTCGGTCAGGGAGAGGTTGAACATGTCAGTGAAGACACTTGTCAGTTGGTCAGAACACGTCCTGGTAATCTGTCTGGCCCCGCGGCCTTGTGTATGTTGACCTGTTTAAAGGTCTTGCTCACATCGGCTACAGAGAGCGTGAACACAGTTTTCCGGAACAGCTGGTGCATTCGTGCACGCTTCAGTGTTGCTTGCCTCGATGCGAGCATAAAAGGCATTTAGCCCTTCTAGTAGGCTCACGTCACTGGGCAGCTCACGACTGGGTTTCCCTTTGTAGTCAGTAATAGTTTGCAAGCCCTGCAACATCCGTTGAGCGTCAGAGCCGGTGTAGTACGATTCAATCTTAGTCCTGTATTGAGGGCATAGCAGGCTTTCTTATAAGCGTCTGGATTAGTGTCCCATTCCTTGAAAGCGGCAGCTCTACCCTTTAGCTCAGTGAGGACGTTGCCTGTAATCCATGGCTTCTGGTTGGGATATGTATGTACAGTTACTGTGGGGACGATGTCGTCGATGCACTTATTGATGAAATCGGTGACTGAGGTGGTGTACTCCTCAATGCAATGAATGAATGAATCCCGGAACATTTGGATGAATCCCGGAACATATTCCAGTCTGTGCTAGCAAAACAGTCCTGTAGCGTAGCATCTGTGTTTGCTATCCTACCATAGGCAAGAAAAATCTGAGGAGTAAAGACACAAATGTTGACCATTGCTCCATGTTGTTCTACCCTCATTGTAACTTAAGATTCCTTCTTGCCATAGTATTGCCACTGTACAAAAAGTTGTGCATGCCGGGGCTTGCTTTTCTAGTCTGACATTCTGGCATATGGGTCTTTCTATAAATAATGGGGCCAATGTGTGATATTGGGATCAAATATTTCTAAATGGTTTGAAACAAAAATAAAATAGATTTTCATGAGGAATAGAAGTGAATATATGCAAATCGTCCTATGACTCCACCTAAACAATAATTTAGTCCTAGGACTATACATCAAGCAGGGTTCGTACAGACATTGGCAAATCAAATTCAAGGACTTTTAGGAACTTTTTCAAGCTCTTGTAATTTCCAAGGACCTCAATGTTATACAATTGTATCATTGTACATATGGGGTGTAGTATAGAACCACCTACCCAACAAAAAAAGCATGCAAAATGTGCCAAAAAGAAGGCCATTACCACTTTAACAATAATGCCGTTTTTGGGCTTTTGCCAATGCATTGATTTAAAAAAAATATTATTACATTCTAAAATATGTGAGAATAATGTTGACATTGCCTGACTGAAATAGATTGCATGTATGCATGGCGATTTTTCTGTAGCATATGTGGCCGACACAGGCACACATAATAAAGCCATTGTCACGTTCTGACCTTTATTTCCTTTGTTTTGTCTTTATTTAGTATGGTCAGGGCGTGAGTTGGGGTGGGCAGTCTATGTGTGTTTTCTATGTTGGGGTTTTGTGTTCGGCCTGGTATGATTCTCAATCAGAGGCAGCTGTCAATCGTTGTCCCTGATTGAGAGTCATACTTAGGTAGCCTGGGTTTCACTTTTGATTTGTGGGTGTTTGTTTCCGTGTCAGTGTTTGTCGCCACACGGTACTGTTTCGTTTGATCATCGTTTATTGTTTTTGTTCCTGTGTTCAGTTTTTGGTTTTATATTAAAGACATGAACACTTACCACGCTGCGCTTTGGTCCGATCCTTCTACCACCACAGACGATCGTTACAGAAACACCCACCACAAAAGGACCAAGCAGCGTGGTAACGGGCAGCAGCAGCGATTACAGGACTCCTGGACATGGGAGCGAGATCTGGACTATGTTACTACTTGGGAGGAGATAGACAGGTGGTCGGTCGACCCAGGGAGAGTGCCGGAGCCCGCCTGGGATTCTCTGGAGCAGTGTGAGGAGGGATACCGGCGAATGGAGGCAGCACGGCAACGCGACAGGTACGAGAGGCAGCCCCCCAAAAAAATGTGGGGGGGGGGGGGGGGGGGGCACACGGGGGGTGTGGCTAAGCCAGGTAGCAGACCTGAGCTCACTCCTCGTGCTTATTATAAGCAACGCGTTACTGGTCAGGCACCGTGTTATGCGGTTAAGAGCACGGTGTCGCCAGTACGTGCCCATAGCCCGGTGCGCTATAGGGCAGCCCCCCGAAAGTGTCATGCGAGTGTGGGCATCCAGCCAGGGCGTATTGTGCCTGCTTAGCGTGTCTGGTCTCCAGTACGCCGTTTCGGTCCAGGGTATCCTGCGCCGGCTCTGCGTGCCTTGTCTCCGGGGCGCTGGGAGGGTGCAGTGCGTCCTATGCCTGCGCTCCGCTCGTACCGGGCAAATGTGGGAGTGGAGCCTAAGGGAGAGGTGCGCGTAGTAGGCACTAGATCTCCAGTGCTTACCCACAGCCCGGTTCAACCTGTGCCTGCACTCTGGAGGGTCCGGGCTAGAGTAGTTATCCAGCCTGGGGGAGTGGTGCCAAGGCTGCGCACCAGAGCTCCAGTGATCCCCCACAGCCCGGTCCTTCAGGTGCCTCCTCCTAACACAAAGCCTCCTGTAGGTCTCCCCAGCCTGGTGGGTCCTGTGGCAGCCCCAAGCACCAGTCTGTCCAGCGCCGCCTGAGCTGCCCGTCTGTCCAGCACCGCCTGAGCTGCCCGTCTGTCCAGCGCCGCCTGAGCTGCCCGTCTGTCCAGCGCCGCCTGAGCTGCCCGTCTGTCCAGCGCCGCCTGAGCTGCCCGTCTGTCCAGCGCCGCCTCAGCTGCCCGTCTGTCCAGCGCCGCCTGAGCTGCCCGTCTGTCCAGCGCCGCCTGAGCTGCCCGTCTGTCCAGCGCCGCCTGAGCTGCCCGTCTGTCCAGCGCCGCCTGTCAGCCAGGAGCTGCCCGAGCCGTCAGTCAGCCAGGAGCTGCCGGAGCCGCCTGTCACGCCGGCGTCCTTCACTCCGGTGCTGCCGGAATCTCCCGTCCATTCGGGACCCATGGCTAGGGTCCCCAGTCGGAGGTCGGCGGCAAGGATCGCCGCTCGTAAGAGGCCACGGGGGCGGTTGAGGCGGACAAAAACTATGGTGAAGTGGGGTCCACGTCCCGCGCCAGAGCCGCCACCGCGGACAGACGCCCACCCAGACCCTCCCCTAAAGGTTTAGGTTTTGTTTTTCCGCACCTTGGGGGGGGGGGTACTGTCACGTTCTGACCTTTATTTCCTTTGTTTTGTCTTTATTTAATATGGTCAGGGCGTGAATTGGGGTGGGCAGTCTGTGTGTTTTTCTATGTTGGGGTTTTGTGTTCGGCCTGGTATGATTCTCAATCAGAGGCAGCTGTCAATCGTTGTCCCTGATTGAGAATCATACTTAGGTAGCCTGGGTTTCACTTTTGATTTGTGGGTGTTTGTTTCCGTGTCAGTGTTTGTCGCCACACGGTACTGTTTCGTTTGATCATCGTTTATTGTTTTTGTTCCTGTGTTCAGTTTTTGGTTTTATATTAAAGACATGAACACTTACCACGCTGCGCTTTGGTCCGATCCTTCTACCACCACAGACGATCGTTACAGCCATGAATAGCGGTAGCATTAATCTCCCCATTTTAATCTCACTATTGCTGTTTTTACAATGAGAAAGTAACCAAAAATCTGGTTCCTTTTTTAATGGAGGGATTTGTATGGAAAAACAAGTTGAAGCCGATATTAGATGTTGTCTTCCTCATAATAGAGTACCACAGTATGAGTCATATTACCCATAAAATATAGTGGTCAAACAAGGAAATGGTTCCAATCGTTTTTCCATCATTAAACAGTTTTGTGTAAGCTTACCCTGTCGTGATGTTTTGATCACCTCTCTAGGGCAAGGTGACTTTTATCAATATATTTGCCTGTATTTCCCCCAAAAAATGAAATGCTAATGTGGCTGTCATAAAGAACTACACATTTCATGATGATCTGGACGAGACTGTCGAATCGAGGCAAAGGTAATAATCTCTGGATTAACTATCTATGTCACACCCTGATATGTTTCACCTGTCCTTGTCTCCACGCCCCTCCAGGTGTCGCCCATCTTCCCCGTTATCCCCTGGGTATTTATACATGTGTTTTCTGTCTGTGCCAGTGTGTCTTGTTTGCCGAATCAACCAGCAGTTCTCTCAGTTCCTGTTTTTCCCCACTCTCTTTTTCTCACCCTCCTGGTTTTGACCCTTGCCTGTCCTGTCTGAGCCTGACCGCCTGCCTGACCACTCTGCCTGCCCCTGACCTCGAGCCTGCCTGCCACCCTGTACCGTTTAGGACTCTGCCCTGGCTATGAACTCTTGCCTGTCCCAGACCTGCCTTTTGTCTATCCCTTGGACTATAATAAATATCAGAGCTCAAACCATCTGCCTCCTGTGTCTGCATCTGGTTCTCGCCTTGTGTCGTTATAATCAAATGTTAGCTACATTTAGAAATGAATAAATTGGCAAAATGTCTTTAAACTGACAATTCTTTGAACTGTCTTGTGCACGTTTTAAATTGACACAATACCTGTTAGCAAAGGTGTTGTCATGTTCGTAATAAGGACGGGACCAAGGTGCAGCGTGTGTTGAGTTCCACATCTTTATTTGCAGTGAAACTTCCAGAAAAAAACAATAAACCAACAATGAAACGTAACCTCAGTGGTGCAACATGCACATACAAAAAATATCCCACAAACACAAGTGGGAAAAATGGCTACCTAAATATGATCCCCAATTAGAGGCAACGATTACCAGCTGCCTCTAATTGGGAACGATACAAAACACAAACATAGAAATATATAGCTAGAACACCCCCTAGTCATGCCCTGACCTACTTCACCATAGAGAACCAAGGGCTCTCTGGTCAGGGCGTGACAGTACCCTCCCGCCCCCAAAGGTACGGACTCCGGCCGCAAAACCTGAAACCAAATGGGGGGGTTAGGGGGGGTGACTAGTGTCAGTGGCGGCTCCAAGGGCTCTCTATGGTCAGGGCGTGATAGGTGTAAGCTAGACATAACATGCAGGAGCTTGCAGGGATTTATAGTCTCGCATGATGTCTACTTTGATGCTAATTAACATTTTAGAATCTGAGAGTAAAAGAGCGAAATATACTAATAAAAGTCACCTTGTCTGAGCAAAATTTATATGGTTATCAAAACATCACGCCAGGGTAAGCCCACAAGAAAATTCTCTATGGGAAAAATGAAAAGAGGGAAAATGATTTGGAACCAATTCCCTGCTTGACCGCTAGGTTTTATGGGTATTATGACATCTCCAAGGTGGGGTTCTATAACTGCACATACAACAGAGTAGTGCAACACCCTTCAATTAAAGCAGTGGGAAACAAACAAAATTGGCCACACCTCTCACAAAAATGAAATCACAGATAATTATAAGGGACCAGGAGAACTTATAAGTTGGCTACAATAATTGCAAAAACATTTCAAGCACCAAATTGAGGAAATGTCTGATTTTCAAGGTAGGCCTATTCCAGTACTTACATTTCAGAGCTCCAAATTCAAGTTCAAGTAGGCTACTTCAAACCCCTTGTAATTATTTTAAAATTGCAGGTCTAACGTGGGAAGAAAAAAAATATTTGTCATGTTATTTCATTACCAGATCATATTGTGAATAAGCCTACTAGGCTATGTAATTTGTTGTCATTATATCCAAAATAAAATAATAGGAATAGCATTGGGTGTTGCGCACTAGTCTATCCTACACAATAGTGCACAGTAGACTTGGTGTCCAATCCAAGGCACAAAAATATATAAAAACATGAACTCATTACCCTGATACTTTCTCTGTTAAATCTAACGAGACCCTGCTGTAAATCAAGCAGACAACAACAGATGATCAGCATCTATTTGCTAGGGATATTAGATCCAAGGTGGATCCAGGCACAACTGTCTTCACCAGTGTAACGACTGAGACACCAAAATATTCTGGACATTCCTCGATAACACCTTTTTTTCTAGCACTTGGGCTGTTGTTGCATCACATGCGATATCACTACAGCTGTTCATCACTTGACTGTCATTCATATGATGATGTGTGAAAATATTACGGTGTAACTAATCAGCTGGACACCAAATGCGCATCCAACAAGTATTATGCATAATTATTGAAGTACCACATTAATGACTGTATTGACTTAGGTTTTAAATATCAAGGTAAGGTGACTCTTTTGGTTAGAAGCATTCAATTTTGCAATGCAATCATTATTTTAGATTTGTGTTCCCATGAAAACAGTTTTCACCCTGTAACATAAGGAGACCCAAAATGTTAGGTAGTTACACTGAATATCTGAGATCTCTATACAAAAAAACTGTCTGACAGCTAAATCCAAGATTATTACGGGTTTCAAGTTCATTGTCTAATTTAACTGATTAATGCTTAATATATGATATAACAACAACTTACACTGCCATAAATGCAAATACAGAAAAGCAATGTTTTAGGTCACACGATTTTGGACAAATCCATCGACACCAACCATGATAAAGGGTTAAACATTTTAAATGAACTTGTGAATTGTATTGAATATAGATGGCTATGACCCCCCTTATCTCTTAACCCTCCTTTTGTGTTAGTTTTCATGTTAATTCATTCTGTGTTCCCGGTCCAATATGACCACTCCATTATAGCTGATTAGAAATCCATAATAATCCATATATTATCACCTAATGTTGTGTTAGATCTTTTTATCAACTTAAGCTATTGTGAACATTTTGAACTTCTATTTGCTATTTATGGCCTGTAGGCCTCATTGACCTGAGCTCATACAAGTCGTTTTTGAGTTTAAAAAAAGCATAATGTATGGATTATTTTAACTCTAACAAATACTCAGATGAAACATATTGTGCTATTTATCACAGACTACTTTGTGTCAAAGTTTAACAAGGACTCTCTCCTCCTCACCAGTGTCATGATCAAAGATATGATCAAGAGCCTCACATACAGTATATAGTTTGGTCATTGTGCTGCCACAGAATGAATTGCGAGCAAGGCCTCAAAAAAGCTTTATATACCAGAGCTGCGAGAAAAGTTCTATATATTATTGAAGCAATGTTGCGATTGTTTGTGAGAATGCCAACAGGTGTGGTTCCTGTGGAGGAAAGATTCTATTGAGGAAAGGTTCCCGTGGGGGTTACCATGGAAGCCAAGAAGGGGAGTGAGGTGTGTGTGTGTGTGTGTGTGTGTGTGTGTGTGTGTGTGTGTGTGTGTGTGTGTGTGTGTGTGTGTGTGTGTGTGTGTGTGTGTGTGTGTGTGTGTGTGTGTGTGTGTGTGTGTGTGTGTGTGTGTGTGTACACAAACATATGTGCATGTGGGGGTCTGGGTGAGGAATTGAGTCTATCTGATGAATGGCCATGTGCCTGAACTCAATTTTATACACTAATTGTAGTGTCACCCATTCATTTGTAATGACCGGTAATTTTTGACCGGGAACACCACAAGCGTACAAAAGTTAAATAAAACACCCAAAATGTAATGAAAATCATCAAAATGTATTTTGTGTGTTCAGATGCCCTGTGTGGACAAAGTCAAGGAACCTTATGACAATCAGATTAAATGAACAACATTTTTCAGAGAGAAAAGTTGTAAATCCATCCAATTCGACCGGAACACAGCAGGAGGGTTAAAGTAATGACATGAAAAAAAAATTGGCTGATTATTATCAATGACTTATCAACAGCTGTAACAATTTGTCCAGTGTAGGAAATCCTCACTGGTACCCTAGTTTATAGAAAGACCCACATACAAAGGCAGTGCTCATCCCAGCTTTATGTTCTGGATTAAGAGAGCAGGTATGCTGAAACCACAAAGAGTGCCACATTCAAATTACTGCTTCCATTTTTTCCAGACACTCACATTTACAGGCAAAGCTTTAGTACTGTGTGTCTGGAGCTATGAAAGTGTGATCTTAAATTGCCCATTAAGCTACAGCCCCACTGGACACAAACATCAATTCAACGTTTATTACAGGTAGATTCAACATCATTTCATTGAAATGACGTGGAAACAACGTTGATTCTACCAGTGTGTGCCCAGTGGGGTAGCTCTGGAGCTGAGAAGTGAAATGTAGACAACATTGGCCTGTGGATATGAGTCATTCACAGTTTTGACACAACAGCTCCATCTTGGCTTATGTCCAGCATGAAAGATTCACAGGTCAACTAATGATTCAACTATTCCTATATGTCACAATCAGTTTGGTCTGATGTCTCTTGATTCTAGTATTTGTAAATTATTATCAGTTGAATGCCACTGATTATCATCAAAAGTAAATTCAGTATACAGCTGTTTGGAAAAAGAGATGTGGATAAGGACACATTGAAATATTTTTTGTTGATCTGACGTTCAAGTTGTGCATTTCATGTGCGCCAGTGGAGGCTGGTGGGAGGAGCTATAGGAAGACGGGATCATTGTAATGGCTGGAATGGAATCAATGGAACGGAGTCAAATGTGGTTTCCATATGTTTGATCCGTTTGATACCGTTCCATTTAAACCATTCCAGCCATCAAAATGAGCCCGTCCTGCTATAGATCCTCCCACCAGCCTCCACTGATCTATGCCTGGTAGACCTGAGAAAACAAACAAACAAACAATTTCTACAAACAATAACACCATAGTACCCTCCAAACTCGTCATTAAACTCGAGACCCTGGGTCTCGACCCAGCCCTGTGCAACTGGGTCCTGGACTTTCTGACGGACCGCCCCCCAGGTGGTGAGGGTAGGAAACAACATCTCCACCCCGCTGATCCTCAACACTGGGGCCCCACAAGGGTGCGTTCTCAGCCCTCTCCTGTACTCCCTGTTCACCTATGACTGCGTGGCCATGCAAGCCTCCAACTCAATCATCAAGTTTGCAGACTACACTACAGTGGTAGGCTTGATTACCAACAACGACGAGACAGCCTACAGGGAGGAGGTGAGGGCACTCAGAGTGTGGTGTCAGGAAAATAACCTCACACGCAACTTCAACAAAACAAAGGAGATGATCGTGGACTTCACGAAACAGCAGAGGGAGCACCCCCCTATCCACATCGACGGGACAGTAGTGGAGAAGGTGGAAAGTTTTAAGTTCCTCGGCGTACACATCACGGACAAACTGAAATGGTCCACACACACAGACAGCGTGGTGAAGAAGGCTCAACAGCGCCTCTTCAACCTCAGGAGGCTGAAGAAATTTGGCTTGTCACCAAAAACACTAAAACTTTTACAGATGCACAATCGAGAGCATCCTTTCGGGCTGTATCACCGCCTGGTACGGCAACTGCTCCACCCACAAGGCTCTCCAGAGGCTAGTGGGGTCTGCCCAAAGCATCACCGGGGGCAAACTACCTGCCCTCCAGGACACCTACACCACCCGATGTCACAGGAATGCCAAAAAGATCATCAAGGACAACAACCACCCGAGCCACTGCCTGTTCACCCCGCTATCATCCAGAAGGCGAGGATAGGTGCATCAATAGGTGCATCAAAGCTGGGACAGAGAGCCTGAAAAACAGCTTCTATCTCAAGGCCATCAGACTGTTAAACAGCCATCACTAACATTGAGTGGCTGCTGCCAACATACTGACTCAAATCTCTAGCCACTTTAATAATTAAAAATTGGATGTAATAAATGTATCACTAGTCACTTTAAACAATGCCACTTTATATAATGTTTACATAGCCTACGTTACTCATCTCATATGTATGTATGTAAAGTGATGCTGTACTCAATACCATCTCCTGCATCTTGCCTATGCCGTTTGGCCATTGCTCATCCATATATTTATATGTACATATTCTTATTCATTCCTTTACACTTGTATGTATAAGGTAGTTGTTCTGAAATTGTTAGATTACTTAGAGATGACTGTTAGATATTACTGCATGGTCGGAACTAGAAGCACAAGCATTTCGCTACAATCGCATTAACATCTCCTAACCATGTGTATGTGACCAAAATGATTTGATTTGATTTGATTCATAAAAGCAGATTCAACCTATAGAGTTTAACCACAGTGTGAAACCACTGCTGAATGAGAGAGACCATGACTGTTGTTTTTGCAGAACAAATGACTGTTATTTTAATGAATGTGGTTCAATGTGCATAAGCCAAATACATTTTTCTATCAAAAGTCTTTGCTTTTCTTTCAGTTTTGTTGATAAAAGAAGGGTGGATACCCATGAGTGTGGAGGGTGTAAGCCACTCTAGATGTAGAAGCAGGGTCTGCCTGTGTGCATCTCTGGGTCCTTAACTCCCTCTTCATTTGATCCCTCCCTCTTTATCCCTCTCCCTCCAAACTGTATATATCCATCTAACATTTACCTCACTCTCCATGCCTCTTTTTATTTGAGCTGTTTGCCTCTGTGGTTTCAATTCAAGGCCTTTAAAGAATACATTTTATTCTCCCCATTGTGCAGAAACTACATTGGTTGAAAATTGCCTCACTGAAACTGGGTGTTTTACTTCTTTGTCAGCCTGCTATATTGTGTCAAAGGATTTGCAGGTGCAAAAAGGAGGAATTTGTAAACTATTAGAGACAGGGCGGGGGAGGTGTGTGTGTGTGTGTGTGTGTGTGTGTGTGTGTGTGTGTGTGTGTGTGTGTGTGTGTGTGTGTGTGTGTGTGTGTGTGTGTGTGTGTGTGTGTGTGTGTGTGTGTGTGTGTGTGTGTGTGTGTGTTTATAAATAAACAATCTAATTTCAAGAAAGAGATAGATGATACCAAAACAGAGGTAAGCATGTCTGTGCAGGTTAAGGATGGAAATGTTTACCGCTTGATGCGAGAATGGAAGACTTAACAGAACTTTCAACACTTAATATTTTCTCATTAGGTGTGCGTTGGGAAAAGTTCCTTTGTTAGTCATGGGTTAAATATGTGACAAGCAACTGCATGAACTGAGATGAGGGCATGTATTGTAGTAAAGAGAGGGCAAACACTATTGCTAAGAGCACAGAGGCCTCATTCCTCAACAGCTCACTCAGTATCTTTTTCTGTTTTAATACATGCAAAACAGTCAACACCTTTGTTCAGTATTGATAGATGCAACAAGAGGCAAGTATGGGCAGATACTCTGAGAGTGTCTCTAGCTGTAGAAGTCTTGGCTTTGTAATCTGACAGGAATTCAGTTTCTTATCTAAAACTGCTGTGTGATGTCAAATGTCTTCTGTGTGGGCTATACTGATTAGGGTTTAATACCAGTGACCGGTATCCCGGGACTTCCCAAACAAGCTCTTCCCTGTTTCCCGAGAAAAATATTCAGGGTCACGTGAACCAATAATATAAATATTTTATGCAGCACTAATGCAAAAAACACAAAATATGCATGTACGAATAGCTGCATGCATGAACGAGACCATCAAATCTGGCTTCATTCATAGCCTACATTAGACCAGTCATCAGAACGTGACAGGGCCAGTGTAATGGGCGGGCCTTAGGGGGCCTAGTCCACCCTACCGTACCTCCTTGCCCAAATAAAATATTTAAATATTGATCATTTATTTGACCGAGACTTGTGCACACAGAAATATGCATGAATCTCAGAAAAGGTATTAGAGCAAGCAAAACAGCGCCGCTCTATCTCAGTATGTGTAGCCCATGTATCTGATGCTGTCTGGTCAAAATGAGTATGGCATCTCATATTCTTTTTGGCCAGACAGCATCAAATACATGGGATACTGTACAGTAAGACAGAGGTGCTCTGTTTCGCTCGCTCGGATGCTTTCTCCGTTGAAATAGTTTTGTTGAAGAAAGTTGGCGGCGGATGCTGGAATTATTTTGGACAAATGTGCAAAGGTAACCTACTTTTTGGAATAGGTGGCGCCTCCAATAGACTTACAGTAATTTGAAATGCACTTGCCCAAATTATATATTTACTCCTGTCTACATAGAAATAAATTAAATAATTCAAAATACTTCACCAAAGACCATGACTTAGCCACAGACTCTGCATCATTAACCTATGCCTATTTTGGAAACACGCAATTTGTGTAGCTCGAGGGGCAATTGGCCTTGTTGATTATAGAGTTGCGGCTGCCAGTGAAAGTGCGAAGATAATATATGTCTTCAGTATAATGTAAAATGTTGAGACAAGAAGGGGAGGGATGTAGCAGAGATATAGACAATTCTCTCTCCAGAATGCATGTACTCAGCTCTCCAGAATGCGCTCAGATGTCTCCCGCCAATTCTTGCGCATTCATTGTGTGAATTTTTTATCCTTTGAATGTATATTTTTATAAATTCCCCATTACATGTCACCAGTAGTAAATGTACCATTAATCCCTGTCATTTGGTTACATACGTTTCTTTTAATGCATGTATTAATTACAGTCATTTACTGTTCTTATTCTTGGAGTGGAAATGTTTAAATAGTTCACAACTTGCTACACTTGTGAGAAAAAAGTTTTGGTTTAATCCATAACCATCATTTACGAGTTTAATAAATGTTTTCACTGTCTTTGGATTGGAGTGCTCCATGTGAGCAATGCGCATGTGTCTGGTTTCTCTGTCCTGTTAATGTTGAGGGAGCGTTTGCGTGCCTGGGCACGCATAGAAGTACCCGGACTGCTGCACACATATGTGGGAAATTGCCATTTGGGGATGTCTGATTTTGATTATCTCAACTCACCACTTCCACCACTAATATCATGGCGCCGGAGAAGATGGTTGATGTTTTAAGTACTCCTAACCAACTGTGTTTTTTAGTAGAAAGAGGAGGAAGGGAAGCGCTACTAAGGTACACAATAGTAAATTTGGTAGACAGAAGGTGCTCTTTGGTAAAAGGGGTATAGAAACAAAGTTTTAAAAAATTCAACGCGTTTCGGCTGCATGGCCGTTTCGGCTGCATGACAAAGGCCATGCAGCCGAAATGCGTTGGATTTTTGAAAACTGTGCTTCTATTGAACATGCCATACTAATAAAGGCATTTTAATTAATTATATGAAGAGTGCCTTGGTCCTCCTTTCTTTTTGACAACTGTGTTTTTTGTTCGGTTTTTTGGGGTTGTTTGTAACTTATTTTTTAACTTATTTTGTACATAATGTTGCTGCTACCGTCTCTTATGACCCGAAAATAACTTCTGGACATCAGAACAGCGAACTCTCACATGAACTGGCAGTTGCTTTTTTCCCTTTAACGAGTCAGACAAGCCCGACGCGAAGGACAAACTGCTTTCTCAGGAACAGGCCCAAATCCCTGTCATTTGGGTAAAGAGAAGACAGAGAACAGAGGGCGGATGTCGGGCTGCCTTAGGAGAATTCGTAGGTGATCGAAGAAACCCCCTCTGCCTTCCGTTCTACTAGCTAACGTGCAATCATTGGAATATAAAATTGACAATCTACGAGGAAGATTAAACTACCAACGGGACATTAAAAACTGTAATATCTTATGCTTCACGGAGTCAGGGCTGAACGACGACATTATCAACATAAGTGTATTGGCAGGATAGAGCAGCGGCGTCTGGAAAGACAAGGTGTGGCGGACTATGTATATTTGTAAACAACAGCTGTTGCACGATATCTAAAGAAGTCTCAAGGTTTTGCTCGCCTGAAGTAGAGTATCTCATAATAAGCTGAAGACCACACTATCTACCTTGAGTTTTCATCTGTATTTTTCATAGCTGTCTACATACCACAACAGACCGATGCTGGCACTAAGACCGCCCTCAATGAGCTGTATTTCGTCATAAGCAAACAGGAAAACGCTCATCGAGAGGCGCCGCTCCTAGTGGCTGGGGACTTTAATGCAGGAAAACTAAAATCAGTTTTACCAAATTTCAGCATGTTAAATTTGCAACCAGACGGAAAAAAACTCTTTAACTCTCACCCTCCATTTGGCAAATCTGACTATAATTCTATCCTCCTGATTCCTGCTTACAAGCAAAAATTTAAGCAGGAACCACCAGTGACTCAGTCAATAAAAAAGTGGTCAGATGAAGCAGATGCTGAGCTACAGGATTGTTTTGCTAGCACAGACTGGAATATGTTCCTGAATTCTTCCGATGGCATTGAGGAGTACACCACAGTAGTCACTGTCTTCATCAGTAAGTGCATCAATGATGTCGTCTCCACAGTGACCGTACAAACATACCCCAACCAGAAGCCATGGTTTACAGGCAACATCCGCACTGACCTAAAGGCTAGAGCTGCCGCTTTCAAGGAGCGGGACTCTAACCCGGAAGCTTATAAGAAATCCCGCTATGCCCTCCGACGAACCATCAAACAGGCAAAGAGTCAATACAGGACTGAGATCGAATCGTACTACACCGGCTCCGACACTTGTCGGATGTGGTAGGGCTAGCAAACCATTACAGACTACAAAGGGAAGCACAGCCGAGAGCTGCCCAGTGACACGAGCCTGCCAGATGAGCTAAACTACTTCTATCCTCGCATCGAGGCAAATAACACTGAAACATGCATGAGAGCACCAGCTGTCCTGGACGACTGTGTGATCACGCTCTCCGCAGCCGATGTGAGTAAGACCTTTAAACATGTCAACATTCACAAGGCCGCAGGGAAAGATGGATGACCAGGACATGTACTGCGAGCATGCGCTGACCAACTGGCAAGTGTCTTCACTGACATGTTCAACCTCTCCCTGTCCGAGTCTGTAATACCAACATGTTTTAAGCAGACCACCATAGTCCCTGTGCCCAAGAACACTAAGGTAACCTGCCTAAATGACTACTGACCGTAGCACTCACATCTGTAGCCATGAAGTGCTTTGAAAAGCTAGTCATGGCTCACATCAACACCATTATCCCAGAAACCTTAGATCCACTCTCATTTGCATACCGCCCCAACAGATCCACAGATGATGCAATCTCTATTGCACTCCACACTGCCCTTTCCCACCTGGACAAAATGAACACCTATGTGATAATGCTGTTCATTGACTACAGCTCAGCATTCAACACCATAGTCCCCTCAAAGCTCATCAGTAAGCTAAGGACCCTGGGACTAAACACCTCCCTCTGCAACTGGATCCTGGACTTCCTGACGGGCCACCCCCAGGTGGTAAGGGTAGGTAACAACACATCCGCCACGCTGATCCTCAACACAGGGGCCCCTCAGGGGTGCGTGCTCAATCCCCTCCTGTACTCCCTGTTCACTCATGAACGCGCGTCCAGGCACGACTCCAACACCATCATTAAGTTTGCCAATGACACAACAGTGGTAAACCTGATCACCGACAACGACGAGACAGCCTATAGGGAGGAGGTCAGAGACCTGGCCGTGTGGTGCCAGAACAACAATCTCTCCCTCAACATGATCAAGACAAAGGAGATGATTGTGGACTACAGGAAAAGGAGGACCGAGCACGCCCCCATTCTCATCGACGGGGCTGTAGTGGAGCAGTTTGCGAGCTTCAAGTTCCTTGATGTCCACATCACCTACAAACTAACATGGTCCGATCACACCAAGACAGTCGTGAAGAGGGCATGACAGGAGACTGAAAAGATTTGGCATGGGTCCTCAGATTCTCAAAGGGTTCTACAGCTGCACCATTGAGAGCATCCTGACTGGTTACAACACCGCCTGGTATGGCAACTGCTCGGCCTCTGACCGCAAGGCACTACAGAGGGTAGTGCGTACGCCCCAGTACATCACTTGGGCCAAGCTTCCTGTCATTCAGGACCTCTATACCAGGCGGTGTCAGAGGTTAAGCCCTAAAGATTGTCAAAGACTCCAGCCACCCTAGTCATAGACTGTTGCCTCTGCTACAGCACGGCAAGCGGGACTAGAGTGCCAAGTCTAGGTCCAAGAGGCTTCTAAATAGCTTCTACCCCCAAGCCATAAGACTCCTGAACATCTAATCAAATGGCTATCCAGACTATTTGCATTGTCCCCCCCCTCTTTTACGCCGCCGCTATTCTCTGTTATTATCATGCATAGTAGCTATAATAACTCTACCTACATGTACATTTTACCTCAATTACCTTGACTAACCAGTGCCCCCCACATTGACTCTGTACCGGTACCCCCCTGTATATAGTCTCGCAGTTGTTATTTTACTGTTGCTCTTTAATTACTTGTTCCTTTTATTTCTTATTTTTATTCTTATTTTTTCAACTGCATTTCACTGTAAGGTTGTATTCGGCGCATGACTAATGAAATTTGATTTGATTTGATTTAATAAGCTGAGCTTCTCAGTAATTTTATCTTCACCTCACACAGTAAGTAAACTATGTCAGTTTTTTTAACATCAATTGCGAATTATATTAGTTCCTCAATTCTCACAGTATTTCAAAAATCTTTCCAACACTCTCCCCCTCGATAATGATCAAGCCTCGGTGTGAAAGAGCAAAATATTATAATCTGGAAACGTCACAGAATACTTTTTCCTTGTGCAAAAACAGCTGTCTGTCCCGAGTTCACTCCTGCTGTAAATTCTGAGGGCCTGGAATAGGCTAGTTGATACAATGTTGCTATTTCGCTAGTAACAATTGATCGGTAGAAATGTTAGGATTAATTGTAAGCTTCCCCAAACTTGAAACTCATGCACCACCTATGAAGTGATTTGTTTGACAATCAGATGAAAACACCATGACTGGTTGTATTCATAACACATTAAAAGGTAATACATTTTCCGAGTTAAATTACATATTTACTAAAAAACCTATTGAAAAATGTTTTGCATGTGGACATAGGAGGTCCCGTGAAAAAAAACCTGCCCCCCTATGGAAATCAAATGCCTGTCCAAGTCATTAGTTCTGGCGCCGGCCCTGCAACACTAGCAGCCTACCGTATTTAGCCTAGGCCTACAACTCAATGTAAAGTCCCCAATATAAAACTTCACTTCGGCTACTTCTATAAATTGCATTGCCTACTATCATGTGTAGGCTACAGACGATCTCTCACAGTCACAAATCTCCAAACTGTCTTTGTGGCACTGGCTCAAAATATAAACTGAAGTTACTCACTGTTAACTAAATGGCTGATTGGCTACAACATGGTCGTCACTAGTCATAAACCCAGACTATTTTTACTATTTGTCTTTCATAAACCTTAACACTAACCTTAACCACGCTGCTAACCTTATGCCTAACCCTAAACTTAAATTAAGACCAAAAAGGCACAAACAAAAAAATCCTGAATATTTACGATATAGGTATGGACCATTTTGAATTTGTGTCTACAAACGTGCTCGAGAAAATAGACATTTGCAACATTGTTCCATTATGTTAACATAACAAAAGCGAGTGCACAAGCTTGACTCAGATTCCTGGGGATTTGATCAACCTCGGCTCTATCCATGGTGCTGACTCTCCGCTACTAGGCCTATATTTGCTTGTCTATTTGTTTCGTGAAAAATCTGAGATGTTCCCTGTGACAAAGTAACCACAATAAGCAGATTATCATACAGTACAAACAGCCTAAACCTTCGGAAATTCCCCTGATAGCCAAGTGCAAGGTGAGCGAAAAGGGCCAACAAGCTTGATGACATCTTTCAGTCAAAAGTAAGCTAAAACGAATGTACACAGAACAAAAATATAAATGCAACATGCAACAATTTCAAAGATTTTACTGAGTTACATATATATAAGGAAATCAGTCAATTGAAATAAATAAATTAGGCCCTAATCTATGGATTTCACATGACTGGGAATACAGATACGGATCTGTTGAAAAAAAGGCAGGGATGTGGATCAGAAAGCCAGTCGGTATCTGGTGTGATCACCATTTGCTTCATGCAGCGTGACACATCTCCTTCGTATAGAGTTGATCAGGCTGTTGATTGTGACCTGTGGAATGTTGTCCCATTCCACTTCAATGGCTGTGCAAGGTTTGCTATATATTGGCGGAAACTGGAACACGCTGTCGTATACATTGATCCAGAGCATCCCAAACATGCTCAATGGATAAGATGTCTGTTGAGTATGCAAGTCATTGAAAAACTGGGATAATAACTGATAAATTGCAATTGTGTTTGTTGTCTGTAGTTTATGCCTGCCCATACCATAAATCTACCGCCACCATGGGGCACTCTGTTCACAACATTGACATCAGCAAACCGCTCGCCCACACAACGCCATACATTCTTTCTGCCATCTACCCGGTACATTTGAAACCATCGAAGGTGAGCATTTTCCCACTGAAGTCAGTTACATCGCCAAACTGCAGTCAGGTCAAGACCCTGGTGAGGACGACGAGCACGCAGATTAACTTCCCTGAGACGGTTTCTGACAGTTTGTGCAGAAATTCTTTGGTTGTGCAAACCCACAGTTTCATCAGCTGTCCGGTGGCTGGTCTCAGACGATCCCACAGCTGAAGAAGCCAGATGTGGAGGTCCTGGGCTGGCATAGATATACTTGGTCTGTGGTTGTGAGACTGGTTGGTTGGATGTACTGCCAAATTCTCTAAAACAACATTGGAGGCAGCTTATAGCGGACGTTCCTTCAGTCAGCATGCCAATTGCACACTCCCTCAAATCTTCAGACATCTGTGGCGTTGTACTGTGTGGCAAAACTGCACATTTTAGAGTGGCCTTTTATTGTCCCCAGCACAAGGTGCACCTGTGTAATGATCCTGCTGTTTAATCAGCTTCATGATATGCCACACCTGTCAGGTGGATGGATTATCTTGCCAAAGGGAAAATGTTCAAATAAGCTTTTTGTGTGTATGGAACATTCATTTCAGCTCATGAAACATGGGACCAACACTACATGTTGGGTTTATATTTTTGTTCAGTATAGCTTTAGGCTGTAGGCTAATAACCTCATAATATTTTAGGCCTACATTTAAACTAGGCTACATCAACAATTTGTGTGGTGACTTTGACATAGCTTTGAGTTGATTAAATTATGACAAATTGGCTACAACAAGAAACCATTCAATTCCTGTCCATAAATCTTAATTTTTCAGTAGTATAATCAAGTCAGATTTTTTTCGCTGGTATTATACACTGAGTGTAGAAAACAGTAAGAACACCTGCTGTTTCCATGACATAGACTGACCAGGTGAATGCAGGTGAAAACTATGATCCCTTATTGATGTCACTTATTGATGTGTTAAATCCACTTGAATCAGTGTAGATGAAGGGGAGACAGGGTAAAGATTCATTTTTATGCCCTGAGACAATTGAGACATGGATTGTGTATGTGTGCCATTCAGAGGGTGAATGGGCAAGACAAAATACTTAAGTGCCTTTGAACGGGGTATGGTACTAGGTGCCAGGCGCACCGGTTTGTGTCACGAACGTGCTGGGTTTTTCACTTTCAACAGTTTCCTGTGTGTATCAAGAATGGTCCACCTCCCAAAGGACATCCAGCCAACTTGACACAAGTGTGGGAAGCATTGGAGTCAACATGGGCCAGCATCCCTGTGGAACGCTTTCGACACCTTGTGGAGTCCATGCCCCGACAAATTCAGACTGTTCTGAGGGCAAAAGGAGGGTGCAACTCAATATTAGGACGGTGTTCTTAATGTTTTGTACAGTCAGTGCATGCTTTTAAATAGCATTTCCGGTTTGAACGGGAATAGCGCAATATTACCAGGATGATTGCAATTTTATTGGGAAGGACAATTGGTAGATTTTCAGGGAAACATTAAACCCTGGTATTGACTAAAAGCTTGGGATTTATTTTCAGAGCTCCACACTGAGTGATATTGGCAGTAGTGCCAATGTGTGAAAAATATAACTGTACACGCACATGCACACACTCAGATGTATGCACACTCAAACACACGCACATGCACACACAGATAGACAGACAGACAAGCACACACATATTCACAAGCACACACACTTATGCACACAAAATCAATACAGCTGAAATATTCTCATACAGTTTGGATTCCAACATTACCCCATCTCTCTCTCTTTCTTTCTCTCTCTCTCTCTTCCTGTTGGCTTTGTCTATATTCATCCATCTATCTGCCTTGGTCTGCCCTCTGCATGTGTGTCCATGCAGATCTGCTGAGAAGTGTTTGAGCATTCTTTCTCCTGTCAGAGCTGTGTGGGAGGGGGACAGCCAGGCGTTATGCCAAATGGAGTACAGGTGGGTCTTGGGAAAAGAGATTTTGAATTTAGATCTAGGCGCTGGACTGCTGAAATAATAGAATTCGTGGCAAAGATACAGCTGGGATCACTGGTGCAGATCACCTTACTGTGGAAAAGAGACTGATAGCCGCAGGAAAGCAAATTAACATGTGTTAGCCATCTGGAGAACTCACCCAAAACAAGGTGCATCCTCTGAGCTCAGACAAAGGAGTAATTTTACTTTTTGAAAAGCTTTGCTCTGTTTCTGTATTCTCGACTGCACATTAATTTCCAAGCTGTTGTTTTCCTTTGAGTTGCCAGTACTGTACAATCTGACTGGAACACAGATTAGTTACACAATAGTATTCCTCTTGTTGCGCTTTGCCTTACAATGCAGCAGTATTACACAGGCTAAATTAGTTACATCGCACTGGGCACACACTAGCTTGGAGAGAGCGTACTGGGCTATGAGAGCGCACTGGAGACACACGGCGCAGAGCCGCATAACCTGGTGCATGACTAGTCACTCTCTCCCCACGGTAAGCACGGGGAGTTGGCTCAGGTCTATAACCTGACTCCGCCAATCTCCCCGTGCCTGCTTCGCTGACTTGCCTCCTCATATCGCCGCCGCTCTGCTTTAGCTGCCTCCAGTTCCTCCCTTGGACGGCGATACTCCCCAGCCTGCCTCCAGGGTCCCTTACCGGCCAGGATCGCCTCCCATGTCCAGGAGTCCCTTGCACCACGCTGCTTGGTCCTTTGGTGGTGGGAAGTTCTGTCACGGCCGTCAAAGGAAGTGGACCAAAGGGCAGCGTTGTGAGCGTACATTATCCTTTTATTATAGAAAATGACGCCAACAAAACAACAAACAAAGAAAACAACCATGAAGCTCACGAGGGCTAAGTGCCACAAACACAAGTCAACTTCCCACACAGAAAGGAGGGAAAAGGGCTACCTAAGTATGGTTCCCAATCAAAGACAACAATAGTCCCTGATTGAGAACCATACCCGTCCAAAACAAAGAAATACAAAAACATAGAAAATAGAACATAGAATGCCCACCCAAATCACACCCTGACCAAACCCAAAATAGAGACATAAAAAGCTCTCTAAGGTCAGGGCGTGACATGTGGAAACAACATGGAAAATACATTGGATTTAAAAAAAGTAATTAACCATTACTGTTTTCATCTCATTTCAACCAACGTTGTAAATTAATTAGGGTACAACTTGAACTTTAATACATTGACTTAACCTGACTAACATGTTGTTACAACAATCTTATTTCAAAATAATCAGAACTACACTATATATACACAAGTATGTGGACATCCCTTCAAATTAGTGGATTTGGCTATTTCACCCACACCCGTTGCTGTCAGGCTATATCACCGCCTGGTACAGCAACTGCACCGCCCACAACCACAGGGCTCTCCAGAGGGTGGTGCGGTCTGCCCAACGCATCACCGGGGACAAACTACCTGCCCTCCAGGACACCTACAGCACCCAATGTCACAGGAAAGCCAAAAAGATCATCAAGGACAACCCACCCGAGCCACTGCCTGTTCACCCCGCTATCATCCAGAAGGCGAGGTCAGTACAGGTGCATCAAAGCTGGGACCGAGAAACTGAAAAACAGCTTCTATCTCAAGACCATCAGACTGTTAAATACTGTTAAATAGCCATCACTAGCGCATTAGAGGCTGCTACCCTATATACAGTACATAGACTTGGAATCACTGGCCACTTTAATAATGGAACACTAGTCACTTTAATAATGTTTACATATTTTGCATTACTCATCTCATATGTATATACTGCATTCTATCCTATTCTACTGTATCTTAGTCTATGCCGCTCTGACATTGCTCTCCCAAATATTTATATCTTCTTAATTCCATTCCTTTACTTCAGATTTGTGTGTATTGTTAGATATTACTGTTAAATATTACTGCACTGTTAGAGCTAGAAACACAAGCATTTTGCTACACCCGCAATAACATCTGCTAAACACGTGTATGTAACAAATAACATTTGATTTGATTTGACAGGTGTATAAAATCGAGCACACAGCCATGCAATATCCATAGACAAGCATTGGCAGTAGAATGGCCTTACTGAAGAGCTCAGTGACTTTCAACATGGCACTCTCATAGGATGCCACCTTTCCAACAAGTCAGTTCGTCAAATGTCTGCCCTGCTAGAGCTGCCCCGGGTCAACTGTAAGTGCTGTTATTGTGAAGTGGAAACGTATAGGAGCAACAACGGCTCGGCAGCAAAGTGGTAGGCCACACAGGACTGCCGAGTGTTGAAGTACGTAGTGCATAAAAATCGTCTGTCTTCGGTTGCAACACTAACTACCGAGTTCCAAACTGCCTCTGGAAGCAATGTCAGCACAATAACTGTTTGTCGGGAGCCTAAGATCACTATGCACAATGCAAAGCGTCGGCTGGAGTGGTGTAAAGCTTGCCGCCTTTGAACTCTAGAGCAGTGGAAACGCATTCTCTGGAGTGATAAATCACACTTCACTGTATGGCAGTCCGCCAGACGATTCTGGGTTTGGCGGATCCCAGGAGAATGCTACCTTCCTCAATGCATAGAACCAACAGTTTGGTGGAGGAGGAATAATGGTCTTGGCCCCTTAGTTCCAGTGAAGGGAAATCTTAACGCTACAGCATACAATGACATTCTGACGGTTCTGTGCTTTCAACTTTGTGGCAATCAGCATAACAATTCCCCCGTGCACAAAGCAAGGTCCATACAGAAATTGTTTGTCAAGATCAATGTGGAAGAACTTGACTGGCCTGCTTAGATTCCTGACCTCAACCCCATCAAACACCTTTGGGATGAATTGGAACTCTGACTGTGAGCCAGGCCTTATCTCCCAACATCAGTGCCCGACCTCACTAATGCTCTTGTGGCTGAATGGAAGTAAGTCCCTGCAGCAATGTTCCAACATCTAGTGGAAAGCCTTCCCAGAAGAGTGGAGGCTGTTATAGCAACAAAGGAGGGACAAACTCCATATTAATGCCCATGATTTTGGAATGAGATGTTGGACGAGCAGGTGTCTATATACGTTTGGTCATGTAGTGTATGTATACGTTGTAATAAATAGAAATTGCATGTATATTTTTTTTATTTAATTAATCTTATATTCAATATATATTGGATGAAATTATGTTGAATTTCATATTTGATTAGACATGTTATTTGACCTTGTTTCAATGATAATAGTAAAATGGTACGTTTGAATTCACGTCATTGTTTCAATGTCATGCCATCAACCTAAATAGAGGTATATTAAAATAAAATGTGATGCACAGTCCAACGATTCCTGCCTGAACAGTGACTTTTACTGGTATATGAGGGGTAATGCAATTCAGTAAGAACAAGTCTACCATCTAAATGCCTGCCTTTATGTACCCTGCTTAGCTTTGGAATACTAGCTGTTTTCAGTTGAGCTAAGCTGTGATGTCAAAACATTTAGACACTGATCTGCTTCCATACTCATTTGTGTAGACTACCTAAATAACATTGAATAGTTAAAAGTAACTCCTCTAACTTTTCTTACACAAGCTGTATGTGAAAGTAAATTATTTCAATGTTTATGACGCTGATTGAAATAAGATGGAAACCCTACTGGTTGATTACTTTTTTTCAAGTCCAATGTATTTTCCACGTTGATTCAACATCACATCTCAGTATCACAATAACCAACCACGTGTATGTGACCAAGAAATTTGATTTGACATTTGATTTGATTTGATACCTTGACAAATTACATTGAAACAAAGTTGATTCAACCAGTGTGTGCCCAGTGGGATAGCTGTTTAGACTGGCAATCTCTGTTGGCTCAAAGGTAACATAACCAAACACTTGTTGTTTTTAAAAAGTAGCACTTCGTCCAATAAGTGGCATGTCCTAATGTCACATATTTATTGGCCAAGAAGCGGTATTTCCCACGCTTTGCTTTGATTGGACGGAGAAGGGAATCTGAGGATACTGAGTATTGTTTCCAATTGGACTGGCAGAGAGACAGACTTTTTCCAGTATTCCAGTTTACCATTCCCTTTTACACATTGCATTTACAAAAAGTAACTCCCATATCACTCGAGGGAAACCAAAAGCATGCACACATCTGCTAATATAATTTGAGTTGTATTTTACCAGGGATGGCCCCTTTTGGAGTTAAATTAATGTTTATACCAGCCAAGTATTAAACTACAGATATTAACACATACACAAACACAATACGTGGCACACTTAGTTGGGCACATTGCACATGAAACAGGAGGAGAATTAAAGAAGACATTGCACATGAAACAGGAGGAGAATTAAAGAAGACATTGCACATGAAACAGGAGGAGAATTAAAGAAGACATTGCACATGAAACAGGAGGAGAATTGAAGAAGACATGTCAACACCTTCTTTTACAGTCAGACTGAGGGAGAATGGTGAGGTTGGGTATCTGGTGTCAGCTTATACCATGTTTAATTAAAGTTCCTGGTGAAAGGACTAGACTACATGTTGAGACAAGGAAAATAATGGCAGTATGGCCTAAAGGCAACTATGACTCACTGGTATTATTTTGGCATTGGGAGTTATGTTGGGCTTCAGCCTTCTGTCTCCCGACTATTGGCTGAGAGTGTTGTACTGAGGGCCTGTCTGTATCACGTGCTGCTGCTCCGCTGCAGTGTCACAGAGACATGTCAAAGACATCAGGTTTCATACCATTCCTCTGCATCAGCCCTCCTGTCAATGTTTGGGCTGGTGGTGTCGACCATAACATTTTTAAAACATGGTGTACCATCCACCCTGAGTTTTGTGAACGTATAATTGTGTCTACACTGTGTCCCTGGGTGGTTTTATGGCTGAATAACAAATCATTATAATGTGTAATTCAGCATCAGGATTTTTTTCTTACGAGTTTTTAATTAATAGAGTTCTAATGTAACAGCCAAGTTTAAGCAATTACAATATCATCTTAAAGAAAACAATCAATAACAGCATCATTTAGCTCAGAGGAGAGGTCTGTTATCTCGGAGGACTGGGGATATCTGTAAGTCATTTGGGGAAATCTGTAAGTAATTTTCCTGTAATCAGCTGTCTGCCCACTCTTTAATTAATGTGGATCTGAGCGATGACATTTCCACGGCTCATTAACGAGCCACAGTGTACTTTGGGGAGACGGAGTGGACTACACGGGGGCAGTGGGAAATGAACATGTATCACACAGAGTTCCATGACATCCCTGTCTAACCAACAATATCAGCAGTCTACTGGGAGCAGCATCTAATGGGATACTGCTACTAGCTTACTCTCCAGCACATTGAGCTGATAGCACGTCTTAATGAGTTTCAAATGAATCTGCTCTTCCAGCCACCACAGATTTCTACACTCCGCTAAATTTAAGAAGACTATAAATATTTCAGTATGTAAATGACCTTGTTCCAAGTCGTTAGAGTTACAAATTATTTTCCCACTATTGAACAAAGATAATATTACTCTCTGAACTGGTATCTAGCTATTGACCCATGATATTGGCTTCAAGCACAGTTAAAGTATTTTATATGTACACTGAATATAAATGTGCTCATAAGGTTATCTTGACTGGTCTACATTACAGGAAAGGTCACATGCTTGTTGCAATATATCATTTTTTTGTGTTTCAGTCCACTGAGGCTGTGGGTTCTCATTGCTGGATCACTATAAGTAAGGTCTCTATCCCACAGGAGTCAACATCATTTCTGCAAGAGAGTCATGCATCGTAATGTCTGTACGTAATGATGACACCACACTTCTCCAGCATGCCAGTGGTCATCGAAGGTGAGCATTTGCCCACTGAAGTCAGTTACGACGCCGAACTGCAATCAGGTCAAGACCCTGGAGAAGACGATGAGAACACAGATTAGCTTCCCTGAGACGGTTTCTGACAGTTGGTGCAGAAATTCTTCAGTGTGCAAACCCACAGTTTCATCAGCTGTCCGGTTGGCTGGTCTCAGACAATTCCCCAGGTGTGGTTACACGTGGTCTGCGGTTTTGAGGCCGGTTGGACGTACTGCCAAAATATCTAAAACGACGCTTATGGTAGAGAAATTAACATTTTATTCTCTGACAGCAGCTCTGGATGACATTCCTGAGGTCAGCATGCCAATTGCTCACTCCCTAAAAACTTGAGACATCTGTGGCATTGTGTTATCTTGGCAAAGTAGAAATGCTCACTAACAGAATGTAAAAAAAACATTGTACACAAAACTTGACAGAAATAAGCTTTTTTGTGCTATGGAACATTTCTGGGAACTTTTATTTTATGAAACATGGGACCAACACTTTACATGTTGTGTTTTGTTCCGTGTATTTTTGTCAATTTTAATGGAAAGCTATTACAGTAAAGCACTTAATTGTTACCCTGAAATTATTTCATATTGTTATAAAAACGGCTGCATTGGGCCTTCAAGAACTGTCTGTTCTGTCCGAGGAACCAGTCGCCCTCATAATTACACAAACACCATTTCAAAGCTCTACTCTCCACTATCGCCCGAGCATGAAAGCTGAAAAATGATTTAAGGCTGCCGATAATTGCCTTGCAGCTGCAATAACTTTAGCTCTCGTTGCAGCCATTGTGACAGGATGCCACAAAAGGAAGGGCAAGCCTTAGACCCTGCAGCTGTGCACACAGGACAACACTACAGGACACTGGTAAAGTTCAACAGCAGAGCAGAATAAAGAAAGAAATAAAAGGGCTCCAAAGAATTTACAGACCTACTGCTTATTTTCTAATGCCAGAATCCCAGATGTTGGTGACGCTCAACTCTAAATTTTGGGTATGCAGGTTGTGGATGGCATTGGAATTGATCTACATTGTCCAGGTGTTTATATCCTTGTTGAGTGATGTGTTATTAGAGAGAGAGAGAGAGAGAGAGAGAGAGAGAGTGAAACAGTGTAAGACTGTGGCAGTCTGTGAATCAAATCAAACTTTATTTGTCACATGTGCCGAATACAACAAGTGTAGACCTTACCGTGAAATAATTACTTACAAGCCCTTAACTAACAGTGCAGTTCAAGAAGAGAGAAAATATTTACCAAATAGTTGAGGTAATTTGTACATGTAGGTAGGGGTGAAGTGACTATGCATAGATAATAAACAGCGAGTAGCAGCAGTGTGCAAAAGAAATGGAGGGGGGGTCAATGTAATAGTCCGGTGGCCATTTGATTAAATGTTCAGCAGTCTTATGGCTGCTGAATGGAAGCTATTAAGTAGCGCTTTGGTCCTAGACTTGGCGCTCCGGTACCACTTGCCGTGCGGAAGCAGAGAAAACAGTATATGACCTGGGTGACTGGAGTCTCTGACAATTTTATGGGCTTTCCTCTGACACCACCTATTATATAGGTCCTCGATGGCAGGAAGCTTGGCCCCAGTGATGTACTGGGTCGTTCGCATTACCCTCTGGGGCGCCTTACGGTCAACTGTTGCCATACCAGGCGGCGATGCAACTGGTCAGGATGCTCTCGATGGTGCAGCTGCAGAACTTGTTGAGGATCTGGGGACCCATGCCAAATCTTTTCAGTCTCCTGAGGGGGAACAAAACACACTGCCAGTTCTCAGACCTCCTCCCTATAGGCTGTCTCATCGTTATCGGTGATCAGGCCTACCACTGTAGGCCTCATCAGCAAACTTATATATGGTGTTGGAGTCATGTTAGGCCACACAGTCGTGGGTGAACAGGGAGTACAGGAGGGGATTAAGTACACACCCCTGAGGGGCCCCAGTGTTGAGGATCAGCGTGGCAGACTTTGCCTATCCTTACCAACTGGGGGGGCCCGTCAGAAAGTCCAGGATCCAGTTACACAGGGAGGTGTTTAGTCCCAGGGTCCTTAGCTTAGTGATGAGCTTCGTGGGCACTATGGTGTTGAACGCTGAGCTGTAGTCAATGCACAGCATTCTCACATAGGTGTTCCTTTTGTCCAGGTGGTAAAGGGCAGTGTGGAGTGCGATTGACTTTGCGTCATCTGTGTATCTGTTGGGGCGGTATGCGAATTGGAGTGGCTCTAGGGTATCCGGGAGGATGCTGTTAATGTGAGCCATGACCAGCCTTTCAAAGCACTTCATGGCTACCGACGTGAGTTCTACGGGGCGGTAATCATTTAGGCAGGTTACCTTCACTTCCTTGGGCACAGGGACTATGGTGGTCTGCTTGAAACATGTATTAAAGGCTCAGTCAGGTATTAAAGACTCAGTCAGGGAGAGGTTGAAAATGTCAGTGAAGACACTTGCCAGTTGGTCCATGCATGCTTTGAGTACACGTTCTGGTAATCCATCTGGCCGCAGTTTTATGAATGTTGACCTGTTTAAAGGTCTTGCTCACATCGGCTACCGAGAGCGTTATCACACAGTCATCCAGAACAGCTGGTGCTCTCATGCATGCTTCAGTGTTGCTTGCCTCGAAGCAAGCATAAAGGGCATTTAGCGCATCTGGTAGGCTCGCGTCACTGTGCAGCTCACGTCTGGGTTTCCTTTTGTAGTCCGTAATAGTTTTCAAGCCCTGCCACATCCGACGAGCGTCAGAGCCGGTGTAGTAGGATTCAATCTGAATCCTTTATTGATGCTTTGCTAGTTTGATGGTTCGTCTGAGGGTTTAGCGGGATTTCTTATAAGCGCCCGGATTAGTGTCCCGCTCCTTGAAAGCCTTTAGCTCGATGCGGATGTTGCCTGTAATCCATTACATTTTAGTCATTTAGCAGACGCTCTTATCCAGAGCGACTTACAGTAGAGTGCATACATTTTATTACATTTTACATACTGAGACAAGGATATCCCTACCGGCCAAACCCTCCCTAACCCGGACGACGCTATGCCAATTGTGCGTCGCCCCACGGACCTCCCGGTTGCGGCCGGCTGGGCCTGGGCGCGAACCCAGCCCAGCCTGGGCGCGAACCCAGAGACTCTGGTGGCGCAGCTAGCACTGCGATGCAGTGCCCTAGACCACTGCGCCACCCGGGAGCTGCATGGCTTCTGGTTGGGATATGAACGTACGGTCACTGTGGGGACGACGTCGTCGATGCACTTATTGATTAAGCCGGTGACTGAGGTGGTATACTCCTCAATGCCATTGGATGAATCCCGGAACATATTCCAGTCTGTGCTAGCTAAACAGTCCTGTAGCTTAGCTTATCTGACGCGGATGACCACTATTTTCCATTGACTGCATGTTCGCAGGTAGAACGGAAGGCAGTAGGAGTTTACTCGCTTGCCAACGGTTTCTCAAAAGGCAGCCCGATCAGCGTCTTCTTTTCCTTCGTCTTTTCTTCACGCAAATGGCGGGGATCTGGGCCTGTCCCAGGAGAGCAGTATATCCTTAGCTTCGGACTCATTAAAGGAAAAAGCTTCTTCCTGTTCGTGGTGAGTAATCGCTGTTCAGATGTCCAGAAGTTATTTTTGGTCATAAGAGATGGTAGCAGCAACATTATGTACAAAGTAAGTTAAAAAATAAGTTACAAACAATTAACTAACAAAATAGCACAATTGGTCAGGAGCATGTAAAACGTCAGACATCCTCTTCTGCACCATCTTAAATACGCCTCTCTAACACATAGAGCAGGCATTGGTGTCTGTTTATTATTGATCCAGTCCCGACGATAGTCACACGTAGAGAGGGAAAAGGTTCAACTAAGATAATGCATTACTCAGCAAATGTTGTCATTTCTAGATCTGCCTCTGTTAAAAGCCAATGCAAAATATACACTGAGTGTACATTCTTAGAAAGAAAGGGTGCTATCTACCTAAAGAACCTAAAGCGGTTCTTCGGCTGTCCCCATAGGATAATCCTTTGAAGAACCCTTTTTTGTTCCAGGTGGAAGCTTTTTGAGTTCCATGTAGAACCCTTTCCACAGAGGGTTCTACATGGAAGCCAAAATAATTCTACCTGGAACCAAAAAGGGTTCTACTGAGAAACAAAAAGTGTTCTATGTGGACTAAACATTAGGAACACCTTCCTAATATTGAGTTGAGTTGAGTTGAACAGCCTCAATTCATCGGGGCATGGACTCTACAAGGTGTCGAAAGCGTTCCACAGGGATGCTGGCTCATATTGACTCCAATGCTTCCCACAATTTTATCAAGTTGGCTGGATGTCCTTTGGGTGGTGGACCATTCTTGATGCACACAGGAAACTGTTGTGATTGAAAAACCCAGCAGCGTTGCAGTACCCTGACATACTCATACCGGTGCCCCTGGCACCTGCTAGGCACTTATAAATCTTTTGTCTTGCCCATTCACCCTCTGAATGGCGCACACACACAATAAATATCTCAATTGTCTCAAGGCTCAACAATCCTTATTTAACCTGTCTCCTCCCCTTCATCTACACTGATTGAAGTGGATTTAATAGGTGACATCAATAAGGGATCATAGCTTTCACCTGTATTCACCTGGTCAGTCTATGTCATGGAAAGAGCAGGTGTTCCTAATGTTTACAGGTTCCACATAAAGTCTAGTCTATTGAAATGTATTTTTATAGAGATTTAGTAATAGCTTGGATAAGCATGACAGGTCTCTATGTATGATTCATAATACAACAGCTTACACAGATCAGAGTAAAAGATTCATATTTATCCAGTCGTATTTTGTGGATTATCTGCAGTCTCCATGCAAGGTGGGTTCTGTTGACATAATCTGTATTGCACTGTAATTTCCCCGCTCACATGAATGACAAATAATGATCTTTACCTCTTTCACCCACATGTATAATTTCTGCAATGTGTACCAACATTTGGGATGAAGCGATATGAATGTTTGATCAAATACTAAACACAAAATGGCAACACAGGCTGTTTCTATGACAACTAAACCAAAGATTGGCATGGTGTCAATGTTAATTCTGCTGTTAATTTTGGGACTGTCAGTGAACTAATTTCCCTTATATATCATTTGACTAAAGACAGCCATCTATGATAATGTGCATTCCAAAGTCTGTGCAAAGTGGCAGCTCATCTAAATGTGGGAATATATAGTCCATGTCTTGAGAAAATTGGGATCTGCCCTCTCCATTTGGGAGACGTTATGCAGCAAGAAATTCACAAGACAGCTGTTTTATTGAGATAAGCCTCTGTACTGTGGGATAAATTAACAAGACTAAACATGCAAATAGCAGCAGGCCTCCAACCCATACTGCAATGCAATGTTTTTGACAAACCACATGCATTATTCCAAGGACCATTCTGTTCGCTGTGTATGGCTCTGCACTTACCAATGTTCCTAATGGTCATTAAGTTTGACATGCAGTGTCATTCAGTCTGATATTCTCTATTTTGCATCAGGACTGTTTATACTCGCAGTCCATACACATTCCCTCGTCCGGTTTGGTACATGTCTAGAATTAAACATTGCACATAATTCTCACTGGATCAGTGTCTGGGCTTTAAAAAAAAAGATTAACCTTCACTGCCTAGAATGAGAATGTGTTTTTTTAATGAGGGTGTAAGCATTCTACTCCGTACCTCTGTGTAAGGTTCTGCCAATTTACGGCTTTCCTGCATGTCACATTGTTACTGACTACGTCTGAGTAATTCTATGCAGTGCCTGCTCTCTACATAACACCAGCAAATAGATTAAATTAATTCTAACATCTCATTATCAATGACAATGATGCTGGGCATCCCCCCCTCATTTCAGACCTCATTCATCCAGTCTATGATACCTTTGAGTCCAATTTCATTTGAGTTTGTACACCAGCTGTGAAGAGAAGACATGGACTCGTCTTCATTTTTCTTTGTTTGCCGTTGTATTCAATTTAGTTTGATATCTGATATTCAGATTGGGAAACAGCACACAATTCTTTATTCAGCTGAACAAGGCGCCTAATACATAATGTATGTGTAATATATGCAGTCCATATCAGTCTAGTGTGTTTACACTCTGTGAAGGCCTCCAGGTCAAACTGGTAACAATGAAATCAGATTTTAATGTCTATTTAACTTCTTGAGGGAACACATTTCCTTTTCATATCCACTTTGTCTTGAAACATGTTTGTTTTTTAGTATGTAAGCAAATTATATTTTTCTTCCTCATGATTTAATAATACAGTCAATAATACCATAATGGAATCCTTCTAAAATGTATGAAAAGAAAACAAAATGTACCTGTGGTGTTTTCCTCATGCTCTGACTAGAATGTATGTCATCATCTCTGTGATCTGATCTCACACCCTTATACAGTGTCATATCCGAGTGACTAACATTTTTGGCAGAAGCCTATTGTTTGACTCACAACACTGGCATCAATAGTTTGACTCATGGATCAGAGGACAAATAAAGATACACTACATGGCCAGGGGTATGTGGACACCCCTTCAAATTAGTGGATTTGGCTGTTTCAGCCACACCCGTTGCTGATAGGTGTATAAAATCGGGCACACCGCCATGTAATCTCCATAGACAAACATTGGCAGTAGAATGGCCTTATTGAAGAGCTCAGTAACTTTCAACGTGGCACCGTCATAGGATGCCACCTTTCCAACAAGTCAGTTCGTCAAATTTCTGCCCTGCTAAAGCTGCCCCGGTCAACTATAAGTGCTGTTATTGTGAAATGTCTAAAAATTGCCTGTTCTCGGTTGCAACATTCACTACTGAGTTCCAAACTGCCTCTGGAAGCAACATCAGCACAAAAACTGTTCGTCTGGAGCTTCATGAAATGGGTTTCCATGGCCGAGCAGCCGCACAAGCCTAAGATCACCATGCACAATACCAAGTGTCGGCTGGAGTTGTGTAAAGTTAGCAGCCATTGGACTCTGGACCAGTGAAAACGCGTTTTCTGGATTAATGAATAACGCTTCACCATCTGCCAGTCTGACAGACAAATCTGGGTTTGGCGGATGCCAGGAGAACTCTACCTGCCTGAATGCATAGTGCCAACTGTAAAGTTTGGTGGAAGAGGAATAATGGTCTGAGGCTGTTTTTCATGGTTCAGGCTAAACCCCTTATTTCCAGTGAAGGAAAATCTTAACGTTACAGCATACAATGGCATTCTAGACGATTCTGTTTGAGAAAGGCCTTTTCCTGTTTCATTATGACAATGCCTCTGTGCTCAAAGTGAGGTCCATACAGAAATGGTTTGTCGAGATCAGAGCCCTGGTTAATCGAGATCAGAGCCCTGAACTCAACCCCATCAAACACCTTTGGGATGAATTGGGATGGCAACTGCGAGCCAGGCCTCATCGCCCAACATCAGTGCCGAACTCACTAATGCTCTTGTGGCTGAATGCAAGCAAGTCCCAGTAGCAATGTTCCAACATCTAGTGGAAAGCCTTTCCAGAAGAGTGGAGGCTGTTATAGCAGCAAAGGGGGGACCAACTCTATAGTAATGCTCATGATTTTGGAACGAGATGTTCGACAACCAGGTGTCCTCATACTTTTGGTCATGCAGTGTACAATGCAAATCACTGTCAGTATTAATGCCTAAATTGCAAACAGTCTCAAGCATGGCTTCTCTACTGCCATTGCTCATCATTGGTCACTTGTGGTGCCTCCATCACCTCTCTGTCTCTTTCCTGACATGTCATGATAAAGATGTCAGTTCAGATGTGAGCTTTGGGAAAAACTGACCAGTGGAACCAGTGGCCTATGGCTGTTGGTATGTTTCTTTGCCCGTTCAACACAATTAATGACCACATAATTTCTTATCGCCCATTGATAGAAAAACAGAGGAAGTCTCTTGATAACATTTACTGTATTGTAGCACTGCATTTTATGAAGGTTACATATTATCAAATGCAACTCTTTATTTATTAATATCTATTGTTCTTCTAATTTGTGAGGAGAATTACACTTAAATAATTGCCGTACTCTCACCTGTCAACTGTTGTCATGGATTAAGTTAATGCATTTTTCATGAAGTCCACAGGAGTAGGGATTATCTTGTTAAACGCTGTGTGAAAGAGAGATAAATAAACATATTTATTTCAGTTGGCACAACAATCACAGGAGGGGGTGTGCTTCTCTGACAGTCCTGACAAATCTGTCTGGTGTATGTCTGCAAAATGCACAGACACCTCAGCAGATATTCAGCTCACTGACAACTGCCTGATTAACTTTTGGCACCTTGTTGTTATGCTAGGTAGTAGACAGGTGGGCTAGGCAGCCATTAGGCAGTCAAAATGCTAGCATCCCGTCATATTCAAGTCAATGTAAACACTCATTTAAGAAATAATCTCTGTAATTTGTTAGAGAATCCTGAATAATTATCTCTGTACCTCTATAATCCCCTAAACACTTGTTCTGTCAATACATAGTTCAGTGGTCAATTTACCACTTAAAGTAACACATTACAAATTGAAAAAACTTGTATGACTGATTGTTACTGTTCAATGTTTGGTATTAGGTGAAACTTAACATTATGAGGGTTCTGCACCTATTTGCATTCCTGTGCAAACAAATCAGAATCTGGAATATCCACCAAGCAAAAACAGAGCGATGGCTGAGAATGTAAACAAACCTGTATCCAAACAGAGGCTGTCATCACAAGCTTAGATTTACGAGAGGTTCTAATGATAAGCAGATGAAATTAATACTGTTTTTGAAAAAAGGTTATTGTTTAGTGTCATACAATACTTAATATTTAATTTGCGGCCAAATGCAAGGGAGGCACAAATAGCGTGCAAAATTGTTGTGATCTTAGCGATGTGCTGAAAAATAACTTTATAAACAAACCCAGACACATGATGTTCTTGCAGTTGAACTTTGAACATAAGGAAGACAGTTACTCTTTCCTGTATAGCTCTCTGATGGCTCATTCCTCCTTTTTCACTGATGATGGGGAAAGTAAAAACATTGAGAGGAGGCATTAACCTAACAGTACCCATATTAATTACCCTGGTTTATTTATCTTCTGTTGCCACCATTGTTTTTTATTTTGTTGTCCCATGTATGACCCCAGTCTGTTATGTAAGGTTGATTATCGTGTATAGCCAAGGTGACATTTACACACAAAATGTGATTTAAAGATATCATTATAGAGCTAGAATGGTGTCAAATATAGGGGTCTTTACTTTTACCTTGCATATAAATGCCTGACATACACATTACAAAGGTGTTTCATATATTAGCCTGACCCTTCCAACATCTTATCTGCCACCTTAACCTTTAAGCAAAATAAATTTGATAAAGCTTTGAAAGTGCAATCAGAAATATTTCCTTTTCAAAACAGTGTCAAAGAGACACTTTTAGAAATGTAAGGTATAGAGCAGGGTGATACTATTACAAGGTAATACTACTTGATAGAGCAGTGTCTACATCATTACATCTGGATTCCTCATATAATGAAACACTATTAATGCTGCGCTGTAATGTTTTCCCTAATTTTATATGGCACAATAGATAGCATGGGCTAGTTAATGCAGTATAGGACATTTGGAAAATCCCCCTTGAGTTGAATAACCACATCTAGACTTTATTGTCAGAGACACTTTCAGTCGTAGTGAGCAAAAATAACATGGTTTGTTTATTATGGCTATTTTTGTATTTTTGGGTCATGCATAGATTAATTGAGTAAACATAAAATAAAGTAGTACGAAACCATTTGATTTCTTACTCCTTTTTACATGAACAAATTGGAAAATAAATGGTTTCGCTAGTATCAGCGACTCATGATCTCCTTTCATGATAATTAAAAGGAATATCCTGAGCTGACAGTTGGACCCTTTCCAAATCCGATTTTCACCTCCAGTTTCTGTTTCATTGGCTGGAGTTTTCTGTGGGTGTAGACCTGACAGACTTGGTATAATGGATTAAATGAAACATAATGAGATTCCTCATGTCAGTATTCAGTGGTGAAAGCAAATTAAAGGAAATCACATGGAGTCACAGGGAGGATTTATTGATCCTTTCTTTTACTCTGTGTAATAATATGGCTGATTGCATCTGACAATGACAGATGAAATACAATGAGCTTGACATCTTTATATCTTAACGCAAAAAAATACAGTGGGCCTTCGATAGTGGTTCTATCTACTATGTCAGCACAGTAAATCATTCTACAAAACTGCAGTCTGTCTTACTGATGTCAACTGACTAGTTGTATTAATTGACCATAGGCCTCTTGCTGCAGCGAGGCAGGCACCCGCTCCACCAGCTGTGTTTGAGACGGGCCAGCATCCGGCACTTCTAAAGCCATTATTTTCACACTTGGGTGGCAGCCTTTCATGTGTGTGCTGTTACATCAATGTTCAAATGCTGCTTCTCAATGGCTATCAATGATGGGCAGACCTAAGCTGTGACTGCAAATGACTACATTGCTACAGTTGAAGTCATAAGTTTACATACACCTTAGCCAAATACATTTAAACTCAGTTTTTCACAATTCCTGACATTCAATCCTAGTAAAGATTCCCTGTCTTAGGTCAGTTAGGATCACCACTTCATTTTAAGAATGTGAAACGCCAGAATAATAGTAGAGAGAATGATTTATTTCAGCTTTTATTTCTTTCATCACATTCCCAGTGGGTCAGAAGTTTACATACACTAAATTAGTATTTGGTAGCATTGCCTTTAAATTGTTTAACTTGGGTCAAACGTTTTGTGTACCCTTCCACAAGCTTCCCAAAATAAGTTGGGTGAATTTTGGCCAGTTCCTCCTGACAGAGCTGGTGTAACTGAGTCAGGTTTGTGGGCCTCCTTGCTCGCACACACTTTTTCAGGTCTGCCCACAAATTTTCTATAGGATTGAGCTCAGGGCTTTGTGATGGCCACTCCAATACCTTGACTTTGTTGTCCTCAAGCCATTTTGCCACAACTTTGAAAGTATGCTTGGGGTCATTGTTCATTTGGAAGAGCCATTTAACTTCCTGACTGATGTCTTGAGATGTTGCTTCAATATATCCACATAATTTTCCAGCCTCATGATGCCATCTATTTTTTGAAGTGCACCAGTCCCTCCTGCAGCAAAAGCACCCCCACAACATGATGCTGCTACCCCCGTGCTTCACGGTTGGGATGGTGTTCTTCGGCTTGCAAGCCCCTCCCTTTGTCCTCCAAACATAACAATGGTCATTATGGCCAAACAGTTCTATTTGTGGGCAGAACAGAAAAAGTGTATGTGAGGAAGGAGGCCTACAAATCTGACTCAGATACACCAGCTCTGTCAGGAGGAATTGGCCAAAATTCATCCAACTTATTGTGGGAAGCTTGTGGAAGGCTACCCGAAACGTTTGACCCAAGTTAAACAATTTAAAGGCAATGCTACCAAATACTAATTGAGTGAATGTAAACTTCTGACCCACTGGGAATGTGATGAAAGAAATAAAAGCTGAAATAAATCATTCTCTCTACTATTATTCTGACATTTCACATTCTTAAAATGAAGTGGTGATCCCAACTGACCTAAGACAGGGAATTTTTACTAGGATTGAATGTCAGGAATTGTGAAAAACTGAGTTAAATGTATTTGGCTAAGGTGTATGTAAACTTCCAACGTCAACTGTATGTAGTGGTTCATGTCCTGAAATATGTTTAAAAACATAGGCTACCTATTTCTGGTGCCAATCCATGCTGGATGTTTTCCTGTCCCACTAGAGCTGGAAAGAAGGCATAATACACCATTGGAGTTTAGTGAATGTCTATCCCCTGACTCAGTGATATTGTTGACTCCAATCACTTGTTTGATGGATTTTCCTAATCACAGGGAGGTTGGGGCAATGAGAGCCTTCTCCTCAGAGGGATGGGGTGGAGGCTGGCCTTGTAATGGCTCCCTAGAACGAGGGAGTGGTCTGGTAACTCTTCTTGATTTTGATCCTAAAACACAGGTGCAGTGTAATTCACCTATTCCACGTCTGTCTTTGAATCTGATCCATTTTTGACCTTCCCCTCCAAATCCTAAGCTATTTTCTTATCTCTAATGTATACTCATGTTGGATGTGTACCCTAGCTCTATTCTTGCACTGTACTACTGTCTATCCATTGCTGTTTCTCTTTCAAACTCAATTAGGTAATTAGGTAAATAGTAGGCTATTTTAGCATAAATGTGAACTAGGCCTACTGTCTAATGAATTGTTAGATACTTCTGAATTTCGCTACACCCGCAATAACATCTGCTAAATATGTGTATGTGACCAATACAATTTGATTTGTAGCCTACTATAACAGAGTCTGCATTACTATTATTACCGTTTGATAACAGTGGTTATAGTTGCTATAGTTGTAATACAAAGTAGTGGGATGAACGAAATGTGGAGGAGGAGCATGAATCGTAGTTATTGTGGTTTATTAACATTTGTTGCAGCAGCTTGTGCGTAATGTTTGGATAATAATCATACTCACTCTACACATTCGCCAATTGCCAGAAACGGCGTGAGGTGTCGGGGGACTGAAGTGGGGTCCCGAAGTGGGGTCCCAGCGGCGTCATGCAGAAACGATCATTGTCTCTCTCACACTTTCTAACTAGCCATTTCACAACAGCGAGGCGAGGAATCGAGCCAGGCCAGAGATATCAGCAGTCCATGTGAAGCAGCAGCGGTGTCCCGAGGGCTCTTCCTCTCAACAACAACGAGAACCAACTAAACTGAGTGCAGGAATACAAGCGCAAAGATGAGAACAACTGTTGGAGTTCAATTCTATTCATATTTTATTAGACATGTTCGTTATATCGGGTGACTGTTTAGTCAAAGGAATGAGGCAGACGAATTGCCTCCAAGTGTAGGAGAATCAGTTAATTGACCAGGTTCTCTATCTCAACTACCAGCGAATTATTGTGTGAAAAAAATTACTTTAATCACACTCGTTATCTGTTACACCATCGAAGGAAACCATGCATGGAAGGCGGCATTTCCCACCAATTTAAACAATGTTATACGTGCTACATTTGGATTAGCGTGCTGTACAACACCTAGCTACCGGTATTTCGGGTGGAATTTCGGAGTGGCTTCTTGCTCGCGCATTTGCGCTTTCCTCGCGTTCCGCAGCTAAACTTGGAGAGCTCCATGCAGTCGCGAAGGTTGGTATTGGCTGTTTCTCAATATAGTGACAATTGGGCTATTTTCAGAGAGAAATTGAAGTCTGAAATCTAAACTCGTAATGCCGATGGAGATTGGTGATATTTCTGTCAATGGGTCATTTTTGTCTAAGGGTTCTTTCCTATTTTTGTCAGTGGACTATAGGAGACAATTTATATTGTAAAGAGTAATGATTATCCATGTGTTGATGACTATTTTAATAAATTAGCCCCTGTATTGTGTGCTAGGCTATAGATATTTTCTTTATGTAAAATGTTTTTGGGCAAAATAGACCAATTGCATACACAGTACAGGCTACAAAATAGAATTCGCAATGCAAGTTGTCCAACTGTAATAACATGTTTTGAATGTTATTATAAGCATGGCAATGTGTTGACATATGGCATTGCTTTATCAATAACTGTATAGCCTCATAGGCCTATGTGTAATTGTAAGTTCACCATTGTTAAGAATATTTATATGTACTCAATATGATGATATTGGGCCTACAATATCATATGCTTCTCCTCTTTCACATTGCTCAAATCAAACACTTTACGCACGCATTATTCAGGAAAAAAAATGCAATTGGATGCTTCCAATTAAGCGCCTATCATATTTGTGTTTTGAATAAATAAAAAAGAGAAAGAGATGGGCTTCATTATTCGCTGTGATAGAAAGGAAACGGGAAAGTATCACGATTCAATGTCAATGACTGATTGACAGTTGTAGGCTACTGTAGCCTAATAATTGCGCTAAAACGCCATAAAGACACATTTTATGACATATAAACGTATCCCCGCACTCATAATGCCATGTGTCTGCATTCATAATGCCATGTGCGTTTGCCATGATGAGAGGTTTGATATCTAGAGTTAATAAAGGTGTCATCTGTTGGAAAGTGTGAAGTAACTGCCCCGGTGTCATACAGTATAGGCTAAGACAGACCATATGTGTCTATGGGCCAGATGCATTATTAGTGTATCTCCACAAAATATAGCCTAATGAAACCAACTGGAACATTGTAGTAGACTAAGTTTATGAATTTCAATCGACATGTAGGCCTTGGTATTGTAAGCGTACGGATAGGCCTTACGTTTATATTCCAAGGTCAGTGATGGCAAAATGAGATCAAAACATCCATTTGTTCCATGGACTGATTAAGTTTGGGTTGAATGTGGTTTTATCTAGCATTACAGGAGGCATTACATGGGGGCCTTTGATATGCGCTATTAGGCCTACAGATGTAGGATCTTAATTTGATCACCCTGTTGCAGGAGAACATTCCTGCAATGCAGAAAATGTAAAAATTTAGTGTATTTGAGGTTTAAAAAGGCTTCTGAAGTTTGAAATTTCCACTTTTAAATTTCATACTAGATTTTTAACGTAAGAAAAATTTAGCAGCCCCTATCAAAATGTCCATTCATTATAATCCACATAATAATTCACATTTCCTGTTGCTGCAGGAGTATTTTGCTGGTGTAGCAAACTGGCTCAAGTTAAGATCCTACATATGTACAGTGAGATGTCATTAAATGTTCTACAAGTCTAGGCTACATGTCAATTACCACACATTCATAAGCAATGCAAAACACCTCCCAGTCCTTACAGAACATAAGTGAGTATGTTAAGAAATATAGCCTACTATCACTGTAATACCACTCAAGTGACCCAACCAAACACTAAAACACATGTAGTTTCAACAAACTATGCTGTTTAATTTGGTTTGATCATTTAGAGTCATATTAATCTATAGCCATTGCCCATGTTCTATCTCTTTCCAGAAAAATAGCTTGTCTGGATGGTGTTTGGTGGTTCTCCAGTAGGCTAATGTCCCCAGGGTTTTTCATCAACCCCAATAGACTAGTATAACCCATAGAGATAGATAGAAGACCCATCTTTGTATCTGTGCCATAATAACGCATGTGACAAAATGGGCAGTGCCACTGAGGCTATCTCCATTTTAAAGTAGTACATTTTCTTCTTCTTCATTGGCTGATTTATCCCAACTCATAGGAATCCCCACCCAGTTGACTCCTTTAAAATGGTGGACACCCTCAATGGCAATGTCCATTTTAAAATGGGTTATATCCATGATGAGTACTCTATCTCAATGGTTTAATCTTATTAGCCTACACAGTATGTATGTAAGCCTACATAACCTCTCAGCTGGATATTATTCTAAATATCTTCTCATTGAAGTGCAATTGTGCAGCAATAAGTTCAATGTCTTATTACATCAGCCACCTGATATTTAAGGATAAAAAGAATGGATCAACATGGTCAGAAACATTTTATGCCATACAAAGGACATGACTTGCTTTAGTGACATCTCTACTGGTCTTGTTGAGAGTGTACTAACCAGCATAACATATCATTTGACACAGCTTAAAGAACAAGTTTTGCTTAAGTATCTTAAGTATTTTTTACTTATATCAGGATTTCTCACCCTCTTTTTGATTAGTAAGGTTATTATCTTTTTTGCTGTTTTTTTATCTCCATAATTTTTCACCCATTTTCAATTCTACACAGATTGTCACAAATAGCATCTAATCATCACTTAACTGAATCATTCTGTGTAGATTTCATTTGTTTTTGTACCCTACATGATGGTTTTAAGTTGCCTATGTCACTGTAATCATTTGACATATTTGACATTGTCAGGTGTCAGTCATCATGGTGTCATAGATAGAGCTTTTGTACTACTATTCAGTGCTTGACTTGAGCAGGGGCTTATTTGAGCTGAGTAGCGGCACCTCAAATGTTCTACTGCTTGAGCTTCTGCACCTCTTATAGCAGGGTTCCCCAACTGAACAGTACTGAACAAAGATATAAATGCAACATGCAAAGTGTTGGTCCCATGTTTCATGAGCTGAAATAAAAGATCCCAGACATTTTCCATATGCACCAAAAGCTTATTTCTCTAAAATGTTGTGCACAAATTTGTTTACATCCTTGTTAGTGAGCATTTCTCCTTTGCCAAGATAATCCATCCACCTGACCGGTGTGGCATATCAAGAAGCTGATTAATGATCATTACACAGGGGCACCTTGTGCTGGGGACAATAAAAGGCTACTCTAAAATGGGCAGTTTTGTCACTGAACACAATGCCACAGATGTCTCAAGTTTTGAGGGAGTGTGCAATTGGCATGCTTACTGCAGGAATGTTGTCAGAGAATTGAATGTTCATTTCTCTACCATAAGTCGCCTTCAATGCCGTTTTAGAGAATTTGGCAGTACGTCCAACCGACCTCACAACCGCAGACCACGTGTAACAACGTCACCCCAGGACCTCCACATCCGACTTCTTCACCTGCGGGATTGTCTGAGGGGGGAGGGGCTGCTGAGGAGTTTTTCTGTCTGTAATAACGCCTTTTTGTGGGGAAAAAGTCATTCTGATTGGCTGGGCCTGACTCCCAAGTAGGTAGGCCTATGCCCTCAGAGGCCCACCCATGGCTGCGCCCCTGCCCAGTCGTGAAATCCATAGATTAGGTACTAATTAATGTATTTATATTGACTGATTTCCTTATATGAACCGTAACTGTTGCATGTTGCGTTTATATTTTTGTTCAGTGTAGTTAATAAGGATGGTTAGTACGTTTCATATAAACTACAGGTCAAAGCACACGATAAGTGCGATTCACCACGTTACAGGTTTACCTGCTCCAACATATATTTACTCGACATATACTATTATTTAGGTTAGCATGTGCTGTTAGCAACAAAGCAAAACACTGTTCCCATTAAACTATTGACAAGAGAACCAAAGTGACGACAATGAACAAATCTACACATTGAGGTGTAATTTGACACTTAGGAGGGACCGAAAGCTGGAACAACCGCACCTCATTGGCCCAGTCAGTAGTAGGCAATTGCCTAAACTGCACCTTCTTGGCACTGAGGAAGTTCGATTAAACTGACTCGCGGTGCACCAGTCTATGGCCCGTGACGTGACAGGGCAAAAACGGTGAGGGAGGAGAACCTGCTCAAATCGAACAGTAATCTGCGCTGCTCCATTATGTTGTCAACAAGGGAGCATTGGTCTTCGTTCAGAAACATACATCTCTTTTCCATAAAATATATGTTCAAATTTTCAAACTAGTCTTCATTGGGAAGGTAGATTTTTTTTATAAATCAAAAGCAATCACTTTTGCATGTGAAAACATAAAATCATACTCATTACTCCACGTGCATAACCATTTGTTTTGAGCCAGCGTAGGCCAGTTGTTTGGCATCTGACTCAGGCAGGTTTTGTCTAGGATACAGCTTTTGTCAAAATGTTGTTTTCATACCAGGTTTAGAAGAACTTACACAGCAGGTTAGGATAATTAATGTAGCAGTTTAGGATGATTTGGTTAAGGTTAGCAAAGGGGTTAGGGTGAGCTATAATGCACCCCACATTTTTGGGGGGATAAAAGCTGTATCCCATCTAGACATGACGGCTCACGCCCAGGAAGCAACCAAACGAACGCAATCACTTTTCAGCCTTTGCAAAACCGGGCAAGATAAAATCGAATCCCCTCACTCCGTAAATGGAAGATCGATTGCCAGCTTTCACTGTTTGCTGAGGAATTCGAGTGCAGTCAATAGGCTTCTAGAAAGAAGGCGAAGTTACTTCGAGAGTTCGAACCAAGTTCTTGTTCGAGGACATGACTGCATTCCTTAACTCCAGACCTCATGTAGCCTTCTGATTTGGGTTATTCAACCAGATAGACGATACGAATTTCTCCTAATTAATTTTTTTCCACCTTCTCATTTGATTCCACCAGGGAGAGGAGAGAAGTGCGACCCCGTGCTGGATGGATGGTTATGGGGAAAGGAGCAGGAGGACCTTCGGCGCTTGAAGTCGGCAAGATCCTTGTTGTGTTTCTTTGCCTGTTTCCTTCTGGTAAGATAATATTAGAACTACTAATTGAATCATGCCTCAAACAGGGTTAATATGATTTATGTAGTTATTACAATCCTTGTTTAGTTATACTCTCTTGAGGTCTTGCAAGGTTAGCCCCAAAATCCACACAATGAAAAGGACAAGACACATTGTTACATTGAGGCAATATTCACGGATACAATGTTAAATTGAAACAAGCTTCACAGAATGGCTACATTTATGCATTGTTACATTTAGCAAAAGCGTTTGCCGTCGTGCCAAAGTAGCACATTTTCTACAAATGTAGCATCCATTTGCAAGTTTTGCAGCTCACATAGTATTACAAAGACAATATTTGAGTGTATCAACAAAAATGTAAGACTTACTTAATAAATTGCATGTCAAAACTGGTAAAATGCATAAAATATCAGAGACCTGTGGAATCGACTGTCGGTGAAAACAGCCAATTATTTCGCCTTTCTTTTGCTCCATGTTGTGAGTTTGAGGCCTATGCTAGTCGTAATAATTTTCTGTTAGTTATAGAAATAACGTATTATTTTAATTTAACCGTTTTATGCAGTTCTAGGCTACTCAAGTGCTACACCCCCGTCTGGTTGTTTGTTTGGGGGTATGGGGGTAGGGTTTACGGATTCTATCCCTCTTTACTAAAGTAGCCTACTTTCTTGATTTTACTTTTTATTTTGGCGTCGGTCAAAACAAGTAAAGTTACCCTGAACTGCACATCGAATTTCCCCATGAGCAATTCATAACCATGCTTAGGTTATTCATTGTTTGACCTGTATGGTTTTAGTAAAAGTAAACATGAGATAAAACTTGAACAAGCACAGCTAATAATGGTCTTACTTTCCTGTTTATGCGATACAAAAATACCATATCTCCATGCCCCATAGAACTCAATTTGCCCATTTGACAACCTTTATTTTTATTTATTTTTTACCTTTATTTAACTTGGCAAATTGGTTAAGAACATAATCTTATTTACAATGATGGCCTACCATTTTTATCGGTTTCTTTCAAATCACTTACTAACAAATGCAAGTGTTTCTTTTTTAAAGTGTATTAGTTCATTGCCATTTATCAGAGAGGTGATAACTGCCTTTTGTTGCTGAGGCGGGAGTGGTGTGTCATTTGGTGGTGGGGGGGGTGGGCTGCTCAGTTCTGAGGGAAAGTTTGGTGGAGGAAATGAAGGCCTAAACTGAAGTTTGTTTATTAGGCGACAGCTAGGAGATCCAATTGTATTGGTATTTGCTTTTAATTACATCTATTTCCTATATACCCACCCCTTATTTCATGCCTCCCAAAGCAACTTAGATTTCAGGTCATGTAATTTAAGTACCAGGGAATGCCTGTTGAAAATTGCGTTACTCTTTGATTATGGCCTTCTGTGGAATGGTGAGACCTCTCTTCTGTTCCAACTTCTGGTCCTGGAGCCCCCCCCCCCCCCCCCCCCATTGCCTCAACCCATAGCTGATGAAACTCAATCTAATCCCTTCACACAGGGCTAATTTATGACTCTGCTGGTCTCTTCTCAATGGCAAATTACATTGTCTTCATTCAGAGCTGTAAGACTACCCCCTCACACAAACTCATACCCCCTCTGGTTCACTTCAACGAGCTGGATTCTCAAAAGGGAAGGTCTTTCCTCACCCCTGGTGTTTTTTTGTTGTTTTTTTTTAAGACTGATTTCTGGCTTTTAGCCATGCAACAGGAGGATATAGTATAAATGAAACACTGGGTAGGATACCAACTGGTGAATTTATGCAGTTAACACTTCTGAGTAGCTTGTTTTGACTAATTCAAATTAAATTGTATTTGTCACATGCGCCGAATACAAGAGGTGTAGAACTTACAGCTTACTTACAAGCCCTTAACCAACATTGCAGTTTTAAGAAAAATAAGTGTTTACTAAAATAAACGGAAGTAAAAAAAAAATAATAATAATAAATGTAATTCAAGAGCAACAATAAAATAACAGTATAACAGGAGGTACCGGTACAGAGTCAATGATGCAACCTGTCAGGATGCTCTTGATGGTGCAGCTGTAGAACCGTTTGAGGACCCATTCCAAATATTTTCAGTCTCCTGAGGGGGTATAGGCGTTGTTCCCACTTACTGACTGACTGTCTTGGTGTGTTTTGACCATGATAGTTTGTTGGTGATTTCGATAACAAGGATCTTAAAGCTCTCGACCTGCTCCACTACAGCCCTGTCGATGAGAATGGGGGTGTGCTCGGCCCACCTTTTCTAGTCCACGATCATCTCCTTTGTCTTGATCACATTGAGGGAGGTGTGTTATCCTAGCACCACACTGCCAGGTCTCTGACCACCTCCCTATAGGTTGTCTCATCGTTGATGGTGATCAGGCTGACCTCGGTGTCATCGGCAAACTAAATGATAGTGTTGGAGTCGTGCTTGGCCATGCAGTCGTGGGTGAACAGGGAGTACAGAAGGGGACTGAGCACACACCCCTGAGGGTCCCCTGTGTTGAGGATCAGGGTGGCAGATGTGTTGTTACCTATCTTTACCACCTTGGGGCATCCTGTCAGGAAGTCTAGGATCCAGTTGCAGAGGGAGGTTTTTAGACCCAGGGTCCTTAGCTTAGTGATGAGCTTTGAGGGCACTTTGGCGTTGAACGCTGAGCTGTAGTCAATGAACAGCATTTTCATGTAGGTGTTCCATTTGTCCAGGTGGGAAAGGGCAGTGTGGAGTGCAATAGAGATTGCGTCATCTGTGGATCTGTTGGGGCGGTATGGAAATTGGAGTGGGTCTATAGTTTCTGGGATAATGGTGCACTTCATGGCTACAGACGTGAGTGCTACGAGTCGGTAGTCATTTAGGCAGGTTACCTTAGTGTTCTTGGGCACAGGGACTATGGTGGTCTGCTTGAAATGTTTGTATTACAGACTCGGTCAGGGACAGGTTGAGAATGTCAGTGAAGACATTTGCCAGTTGGTCAGCGCATGCTCGGAGTACACGTCCTGGTAATCCATCTGGCCTTGTGAATGTTGACCTGTTTTAACTTCTTATGGATAGGGGGCAGCATTTTCACATTTGGATGAAAAGCGTGCCCAGAGTAAACTGCCTCCTCCTCATTCCCAGATGCTAATATATGCATATTATTATTAGTATTGGATAGAAAACGCTCTGAAGTTTCTAAAACTGTTTGAATCATGTCTGACTATAACAGAACTTATTTGGCAGGTAAAACCCAGAGGACAAACATTCAGATTTTTTGTTGTTGTTGAGGTCACTCTCTTTTCAATGGGTTTTCATTGGGAATCCAGATTTATAAGGGACCTTTCTGCAGTTCCTATCGCTTCCACTGGATGTCAACAGTCTTTAGAAATTGGTTGAGGTTTTTCCTTTGAGAAATGAAGAAGTAGCCATGTTCAGAATGAGGCTCCAGTGAAGTGTACTGTTTTTTAGAGGCGCGTGACCAGAAACCATGCTACACATTGTTTTCCTCCGGTATTGAACACAGATCATCCCGTCTTCAATTTGATCCATTTATTTACGTAAAAAAATACCTAAAGTTGTATTACAAAAGTAGTTTGACATGTTTGGACAAAGCTTACAGGTAACTTTTGAGATATTTTGTAGTCACGTTGTGCAAGTTGGAACCGGTGTTTTTCTGGATCAAACGCGCCAAATAAATGGACATTTTGGATATATATCGACGGAATTGATCGAACAAAAGGACCATTTGTGATGTTTATGGAACATATTGGAGTGCCAACAGAAGAAGCTCGTCAAAGGTAAGGCATGAATTATATCTTTATTAATGCGTTTTGTGTCGCGCCGGGAGGGTTGAAATATGATGGTCTGTGATTGTTTGCTGGGGTGTTATCATCAGATAATAGCATTGTTTTCCTTCGCCGTAAAGCATTTTTGAAATATACATGTTGGCTGGATTCACAACAAGTGTAGCTTTAATTTGGTATATTGAATGTGTGGTTTCATGAAAGTTACATTTTTATAGTAATTTATTTGAATTTGGAGCTCTGCGTTTTCACTGGATGTTGGCCAGGTGAGACGCTACCGTCCCACATATCTCAGAGAGGTTAACGGTCTTACTCACATTGGCTACGGAGAGCGTGATCACACAGACGTCCAGAACAGCTGGTGCTCTCATGCATGCTTCAGTGTTGCTTGCCTCGAAGCGAGCATAGAAGTAATTTAGCTCGTCTGGTAGGCTCGTCACTGGGCAGCTCTCGGCTGTGCTTCCCTTTGTAGTCCGTAATAGTTTTTTAAGCCCTGCCGCATCCGACGAGCATTGACGCTGGTGTAGTACGATTCAATCTTAGTCTTATATTGACACTGCCTGTTTGATGGTTCGTCGGAGGGCATAGCGGGATTTCATATAAGCATCCGGATTAGAGTCCCGATCCTTGAAAGCGGCACCTCTACCCTTTAGCTCAGTGCGGATGTTGCCTGTAATCCTTGGCTTCTGGTTGGGGTATGTGTGTACGGTCACTCTGGGGACGACGTCATCGATGCACTTATTGATGAAGCCAGTGACTACTGTGGTGTACTCCTCAATTCCATCAGAAGAATCACGGAATGTATTCCACTCTGTGCTAGCAAAATAGTCCTGTAGCTTAGCATCTGCGTCATCTGACCACTTCCGTATTGAGCGAGTCACTGGTACTTCATGCTTTAGTTTTTGCTTGTAAGCAGGAATCAGGAGAATGGAGTTATGGTCAGATTTGCCAAATGGAGGGCGAGGGAGTGCTTTGTATGCGTCTCTGTGTGTGGAGTAAAGGTGGTCTAGAGTTTATTTTCCTCAGGTTGCACATGTAACATGCTGGTAGAAATTAGGTAAAATGGATTTAAGTTTCCCTGCATTAAAATCCCCGGCCACTAGGAGCGCTACCTGGATGAGTATTTTCTTGTTTGCTTATGGCCTTATACAGCTCGTTGAGTGCAGTCTTAGTGTCAGCATCGGTTTGTGGGGGTTAATAGACAGCTACGAAAAATGGTAACTAGTGTGGTCTACAGCTTATTATGAGATGCATTACCTCAGGCGAGAAAAACCTAGAGATTTCCTTAATATTAGATTTCGTGCACCAGCTGTTATTTACAAATAGACACAGATCACCACCCCTTGTCTTACCGGAGGTAGCTGTTCTATCTTGCCGATGCACGGACAACTCCACCAGCTGTATGTTATCCATGTCGTCGTTCAGCCACGACTCGGATAAACATAAGATATTGCAGTTTTTATTCTCCCGTTGGTAGGTTAGTCTAGGTTAGGCACTCATCTATTTTTTCATCCAATGATTGCACGTTGGCTAATAGGACTGATAGCAGCGGCGGATTAGCCATTTGCCGTCGGATCCTTACATGGCACCCCGACCTACGTCCCCGGTATTTCTGTCTCTTTATGAAAATTATGGGGATTTGTGCCTTGTCTGAAGTAAATCCTTTGCGTCCGTCCAGTACGAGGTGAGTAATCGCTGTCCTGATATCCAGAAGCTCTTTTCGGTCATAAGACACGGTGGCAGAAACAAAATAAGTTACAAATAGCGCGAAAAAGGACAACACAATAGCACAATTGGTTAGGAGCTCGTAAAACGTCAGTCAACTCCTCCGGTGCCATTACAAGAGTGGCCTGAGGTGTATGTTGGTGTTTTTAATAATATGTCCCTGTTGAAATAAAGTTGGTATTTTTTTTACAAGTTAAATTAATACACCTTCCACAAAAATATACACTGCTCAAAAAAATAAAGGGAACACTTAAACAACACAATGTAACTCCAAGTCAATCACACTTCTGTGAAATCAAACTGTCCACTTAGGAAGCAACACTGATTGACAATAAATTTCACATGCTGTTGTGCAAATGGAATAGACAAAAGGTGGAAATTATAGGCAATTAGCAAGACACCCCCAAAAAAGGAGTGATTCTGCAGGTGGTGATCACAGACCACTTCTCAGTTCCTATGCTTCCTGGCTGATGTTTTGGTCACTTTTGAATGCTGGCGGTGCTCTCACTCTAGTGGTAGCATGAGACGGAGTCTACAACCCACACAAGTGGCTCAGGTAGTGCAGTTCATCCGGGATGGCACATCAATGCGAGCTGTGGCAAAAAGGTTTGCTGTGTCTGTCAGCGTAGTGTCCAGAGCATGGAGGCGCTACCAGGAGACAGGCCAGTACATCAGGAGACGTGGAGGAGGCCGTAGGAGGGCAACAACCCAGCAGCAGGACCGCTACCTCCGCCTTTGTGCAAGGAGGTGCACTGCCAGCGCCCTGCAAAATGACCTCCAGCAGGCCACAAATGTGCATGTGTCTGCTCAAACGGTCAGAAACAGACTCCATGAGGGTGGTATGAGGGCCCGACGTCCACAGGTGGGGGTTGTGCTTACAGCCCAACACCGTGCAGGACGTTTGGCATTTGCCAGAGAACACCAAGATTGGCAAATTCGCCACTGGCGCCCTGTGCTCTTCACAGATGAAAGCAGGTTCACACTGAGCACATGAGCACATGTGACAGACGTGACAGAGTCTGGAGACGCCGTGGAGAACGTTCTGCTGCCTGCAACATCCTCCAGCATGACCGGTTTGGCGATGGGTCAGTCATGGTGTGGGGTGGCATTTCTTTGTGGGGCCGCACAGCCCTCCATGTGCTCGCCAGAGGTAGCCTGACTGCCAATAGGTACCGAGATGAGATCCTCAGACCCCTTGTGAGACCATATGCTGACACATGCACATTTGTGGCCTGCTGGAGATCATTTTGCAGGGCTCTGGCAGTGCACCTCCTTGCACAAAGGCGGAGGTAGCGGTCCTGCTGCTGGGTTGTTGCCCTCCTACGGCCTCCTCCACGTCTCCTGATGTACTGGCCTGTCTCCTGGTAGCGCCTCCATGCTCTGGACACTACGCTGACAGACACAGCAAACCTTTTTGCCACAGCTCGCATTGATGTGCCATCCTGGATGAACTGCACTACCTGAGCCACTTGTGTGGGTTGTAGACTCCGTCTCATGCTACCACTAGAGTGAGAGCACCGCCAGCATTCAAAAGTGACCAAAACATCAGCCAGGAAGCATAGGAACTGAGAAGTGGTCTGTGGTCACCACCTGCAGAATCACTCCTTTTTTGGGGGTGTCTTGCTAATTGCCTATAATTTCCACCTTTTGTCTATTCCATTTGCACAACAGCATGTGAAATTTATTGTCAATCAGTGTTGCTTCCTAAGTGGACAGTTTGATTTCACAGAAGTGTGATTGACTTGGAGTTACATTGTGTTGTTTAAGTGTTCCCTTTATTTTTTTGAGCAGTGTATTTTTTGGTGATGCATTAACTTTTGCATGTCCACTGTATCTCTTGGAAACTGTGAATCTCACTTTGTGTGCTGTATGTTCTTTAAGAATGCGGTTGTGTTCATTGAGGGTAATGAAATCTCAGAGCAGAATTGATTTGAACTTGGCAAATTGCAGCCACTTGGAATCCACATGTGGTGGAATTTTGGGTTTCTTTACACATGAGGTCAGAGTTATTTAATGGAAATAAATGCTCAATTTGTCTTGAGACACTTAAAAAACATGGGAAAACTAAAAGGATGCTGCAGGGCTTTTTGGAATTATAGAAGTCTAAATAGAAGGCATTGCCCTTACGTAGGTTATTGTATAAGGTTTCCAAACACACAGATAAGACTGTATAACACTTGCTTTTATTTAAATTTTTTAGTACATAAAAAAACTGTCGCTTGTAAGTATTGGTTTTTCCATTGTTGTGTGAACTATGGTCCTAATGTTTTCTTCTCTCTACAGTGAGTCTGCAGTGTAAGATCCTCAAGTGTAACTCAGAGTTTTGGGCCTCCACCTCAAGCTCCGGCCCGGAGGAGGAGTTCTGTACGGCACTGCGGGCGTACAACAACTGTGTACGCCGCACCGCACGCACCTGCAGAGGCGACTTAGCCTACCACTCAGCCCAACATGGCATAGAGGATCTCATGAGCCAGAACAACTGCTCCAAGGAGGGGCCTACAACTCAGCCTCGAGCCCGGACCCCCGCTCCACCACCACAGCTCCAGCCTGACAGCCAGGAGCGCTCCGATGGACCGGAGCAGTGTCATTACGAACGCAGCCTTCATCGCCAAGCCTCACCACCCAACTACACCCACTGTGGCTTCTTTGGAGACCCGCACCTCCGTACTTTCAGCGATGACTTCCAGACCTGCAAGGTTGAGGGAGCCTGGCCACTTATCCATAACAAATACCTGTCTGTTCAGGTGACCAACACACCTGTCGTGCCTGGCTCCTCTGCTACGGCCACCAGCAAGGTGAGAGGAGCCTCTACATCTCTCTATCAAATTCACATGTTGAATCCATGACATATTGACTATATTGTGGGCACAGCACAGTTATCAACGTCAGGCATCCCCAGACACTAACTACTGATCAAGTATTCTGTGATTAATTCTTTGCCAAGGACTGAAACCGTGCAAAACTACTCCCTTGAAGTAAAATGTCACCACTTCTCTTATCATCATAGAAATACCAACAGACCTTGCAAAAAAACTTCTGATAACACCTGTCTTCTCATCGCTGCGGAGGAGTGTACAAGTGTTCTAAGTAAAGAACTCAGAAATAGCAAAAAATATAGCTTGTTACCTAGCTATGTCCACTATTACATAATTGAGCTTCCAATATGGGCCCATAAAGGAAAGCTGTGTTAAAATGCCAGGTAGATGTTTTTAGGAAAGGGAACATTTTGTTGTCTGTCCTGACCAAGGCTGTTACTCCTCTATTCTGCCATTTTCTTACTAAAGAAAGCCCTTTCAGGGAATGGAAAAATATGTTGGCCTGCTTGTTTGAATCAGTAAACAGACAAATTGTACTGCAGTGATTAGTTTGTAGGAGCTCTCAAATCAAGAAATAGTATCGTAAGTAAGACCTTCGTATGTAAGGTTCTGGGCCTCTTTAATGTGGGTAGAGAAGTAGGAACAGCCGTGTGGACTCTGGTTAATGTTTGGATCAGTTCCATCGCAGACCAAGAGGCAATACACAGACCAATTGTTGGGATCTTGATAAGGTTTACAAATGATATGCCAGTATTATGACAGCAGTATAAACATCAAACGTTACCAGGTGGCTCCAGCCCTCTCGCTTTCTTTTGTTTTTTGTTAACAGCCAAGACTAATGTTAGGCCCACTGTATGTGTAGCAGTCCATACCCTAGCATTGTGTGTATGTGAATTACAAACTGTTGTTTTAACTAAGTGCTCAAGCCATGCAGGAAACTGCAGACATTTTCTCCACATTAGTTGGCCCTCATACCTCATCAATTATCATTGTTTTGCTTCTATGGTACATTGGACGGCCTGGAGGGTTTACCCTGAAATGGCTTTCACTAACTTAAGGGGAAAACAAAGAACCCTGAGCATTTGTAGTCTGTGAATTCACTTAATATTCGGTCCACATTTGGTGAAATTTTGGCAATCGTGATTGTGTGACCAAAAGGCCTCCGTGCACTGTATCCTGACATCAGGGTTTACACTGAAACTTTGTCCTCAATCACATAAAGAGAAAGACCAATTTTCCATCATCAGACCTAATGATGCACTTTCAGCATTCAGGCTTTTTTCTGTGCACTTAAGGTAATTTATATTTGTACACAGCTGTACTTGGAAACAAATTAGACAGCTTTTTAAGTTATTCAGTCTGGACAAAGGGAAAACGATGCTACAGCCTATACAAACAAGACTTCCCTGGGTATAGATAGACCATGGCATTGCTGGAGCTCTGCTTAATATTGGCTCCTGCTGCAGTGTATGGGAACTGTCGGTTGTATACTCTACCAGTGTGACATGCTAGCTGTTCCCTTAGACTTCCAGTCATTGAGCCAATGACTATCCACTTAAAAGCTCTTCTCAGCAGAAATATATAAAAAAGGATATTGTTTTAGCGGTGGCGACAATTTAGCAGCGATGGGCCACCGCTGCCAAATGAATATAGGGGAAACACTGACTACCTTAATTAAGGGGGATGGTTAATGAAGTAAATTGTTTCTTTATGCACAGGGTTTTTGTAGAGGTTTTTGCATGTTCTTAGATAAAGTTGTCCTTTGAAAACAGGAGATTGAGGGGTGGGCTGTGTGCTGGGGGCAGATGACTTCACTGGGTAAGGCATTTTGGTGCTCCCCTGCCCCCTCCACTCTGAGATCAGAGCCTCTCGGCTGTACCGGGGTCACTTCTGTGACAACGGCTCACTGGCGTCCTAATGAAACCATGCAAGCGGAGAAGTGACCAGCCTTAGTTAATTAGCCGCAGAGCATGCTCTCCCCTACTGGTACAGTGCCACTTCCCAGAGCACAGTTCTGGGGTTCACAGGCATGTTTTTCACCACTATGAATGGCTCGTCTTTGTGTCTGCACACTAAGGCCCGATTTAACATGGCCTATACCCATGTTTTCTGAGGCCGTTTACTTTGGCCTCCCCTATGTTGAGGCTGAGCTGAAATGTGACACTGGGGTGGGGTGTGCATTACACAAACTACTGGTGTTCTTAATGCCAAAGCACAAAGATACCCCTCAGTCATTTGTGTAGCCCTACCACTAACTCTTGTCCACATAAACCTGACAATAGAGAGCCTCCATACAGTTTTTAAATTCAACTGGTGTTCAATGATTTCATTAATTTGATGTCTATGTACCTTTTCTATTTTCAGCCTCAAAAGGCTCCATCATTACCTGAAACGTATTGAATGAGCTAACTATTGTTGTGCTCACTGCTATTTCTAATCCCCTCTCTCTCTCTTGCTACAGTTGACAATTATCTTCAAGAACTTCCAGGAGTGTGTGGACCAGAAGATGTATCATGCAGAGACAGACGAGCTGCCTGCAGCGTTCGCCGATGGCGCCAAGAACGGCGGAGACCGCCACGGGGCCAACACGCTACGCATCGTGGAGAAGGTGCCTGGGCAGCAGGTGGAGATCCACGCACGCTACATCGGTACAACCATTGTGGTCCGGCAGGTGGGGCGATACCTGACCTTTGCTGTGCGGATGCCAGAGGAAGTAGTGAACTCTGTAGAAGACCGAGACAACCAGGACCTGTACCTCTGCCTGCATGGCTGCCCCGCCAACCAACGCATCGACTTCAGGACATTCAGGGCCCGTGCAGTGGAGGGCCACGGCCTGAGCAGGACTGGCAGCCCTCCCCATGGGTTTACCTACAAGGCTGCCATGGCTAAGTGTAAAGAGCGCCTCCCAGTGGAGGACCTGTACTTCCAGTCCTGTGTGTTCGACCTGCTTTCCTCTGGGGACGTCAACTTCACCATGGCTGCCTACTATGCCTTTGAGGATGTGAAAATGCTCCACTCCAACAAGGACAAATACCACATTTATGAAAAGGATGCATTTGGGAGTAATGCGGCGCCAAGGGGATCAGATGTGTTCTCGCTAGTCCTCCTCAACTTTCTGGCTGTGTTGTTGTTCATCTATAGTCCCCTGCCAACATCATCCTCATTATGCTAGCTGTCAGTGGGTGTGAAACAGTGCTCTCACCGTGTCATACTTCACCACCACTGCTCTGTCCTCAGTGGCTGGTGGCCAGTGGAGTCAGCGAGCCCTTCCATGCCTCTGAGGGGACAGAGCAGCCCATGTGCAATCAAACTCATCCCAGCCATGGTTTCATCATTGTTTTGTTGTTGTCATCATGTGTTGACTTCCATCTGGTGGTGAGGTGAGCTCTATGTGCTCCCACCTATCATTACATTCATTCTGCTGGTTTAAGGACTGGTCCTTTGATGAAGGGGAGCGGTGGTGAGTGAGAAGAGCCCAGGAGCCCCAGTACTTTGGATATCAAGCTGGGATTAAATCCCACATTTCCACTGGGACTGCATGTGCCTATGGGAAGTGAGATGAGATTATCTCTTGCAGAAAGAAGAGTTTGCTGATCTCCTCACGGGTTCCAAGCCAGTGGAGCTCTCTGTGGCTCATGGGTGTGGGCTAGACGACATGACAGGGGCTTTTGTTAACCTCTGGCCAGAAGTAGCTCCCTGTTTGATGATCTTCCAGCTTTGGAAAAGCTGTAGCTTTTTGGAGGAAGCTCTCAGCCAAAAGGATGTCAGAGCAGCGAGTCTAGTTGTCTGCTGTGGAGATTAATAGGTCATAACGCCAGGTCTTTTGTAACATTGTGTGTTTGTTTGTCTGTTTGTTTGTCTGTGTGTGTGCGTGCGTGCGCACCTCTGTGGTTAATTGTGTGCTCCAGAAACGGTTGTGTGTGAGTGTTACTCAAAAGTGCAAGAAATCTTTCCTTGGGAGAAATATTTCCTAATGTTGTTATATTGCACCCCAGGTTCCAATATAGACCCGTCATGGTGGCCTAGAGTCAGTTGAAACTGCCTCTGCCTGCCAAGTGGTTACTTCTAAGTGAACTGGCAGACAGTAAAAAAATATTTTCACAACTTTTTACTTGTCAATCAGTGTCAAAAAGACTTAGTTCAAATATTGCCGTTTTTAAAGTGTTAAGTATGATAAATGTATTTTTTGTATCAGGTCTAATTAGGAATGGAGATGTTAATAAGGAAAAAGCCCGGAACAAACTTTACCAAGGGCACACAATGCAGAAACACAGATCACGTTTACACAGTATCTCTCTTCATTCAACCCATCAACCAACCAACTTTCATGTTCAATTTCTACAGATCATTTGTGAATGATTTGTCTTGTCTAGGCAGTCAACAGTTCCCCGCAGATGTATGTATATTGGCAATGTGATGGGTTTGAGAAAGGTATAGTCACACTAGGTTAAAATAAAATGTTTTCCCACCCGAGGTGTGTTTCCACCAAATGGACTTGTTGCGGATACAAATCAGTGTGATGACGTAGTGCACACAACATGTACTTTAAGTTCAATGTGTTTCCATCGTATTTTCAACTCTACCGATAGTTTTGTCACAAATTGTAGAAAATGTACCTACTCTGGTCTTGACACATGCGCTCTAGCCAACAGCTGGCAGATACAGTGCAGGTAGGCTAGTCTACATTGTTATGGATAAGAGCAAGAATATTTGTCAAATGGCAGTCAATCATCATGTCACCAGAATAAGACCCTCAACATTTATTGGAAAGGAGCATCAAGCTCATCACTGTGCACTTTCACCACCCTGTGAAGTTAATTTATTTCATCTGTAGTCTAATAAATAGCATTGTTTCCCTAGTCGGAGGACACACCCATATCATCACGTGACTCCCAAGTTCTTCGATATGATGGTTATTCTATTAATATTTGTGCACAAAGGGGTTTCCACTGCCATTTCTCGCATAATTAATTTTTACCAACACAAAAAGATCCCACCATGTTGAATGAACAAATTATTTCTCGGCATTTATAAAATTGTACCAAAACCTCCTGTTTCTAACACCACTGTCGTGATTTGTTTTATACGGTATGATTTTACTCACATAACTGTGGATGGAAACGTAGAGAGCAGGCACTGTATGTAAAAGAGGGTGTTGACATGGCTCCGCTATAGGGAACGTACGACTTGCATCTGTCTGTAGACCTGTTAATTGATGGCTTTAATCTTTGCCAAAGAACAAGCCCTGGTGCCAACAATTTTCCCAACAGCTGAATTTTCACTTCTCTCTTTCTCTGTGAACTTTTGCGATAGAGTTTCCATTTGGATTGTGTAGAACGCTGGTGCTACTACTTGATTTTGAATTTAATCTTCTGTCATATGTGACATGCATGCAGCTACAGCAGTGGAGGCTGGTGGGATGAGCTATAAGAGGACTGGCTCATTTTAACGGCTGGAATGGAATCAATGGAAATGAGTCAAACGCATGGTTTCTATATGTTTATTGTTTAATGCCTTTCCATTTATTCCATTCAATGGAGTAAATTACTTAAGTAGTACTTTAAAGTGTTTTACTTAAGTCATTTTTGGGGTATCTGTATTTTACTATTTATATTTTTAACAACTTTTACTTAACTACATTCCTGAAGAAAAGTATGTACTTTTTACTCCATACATTTTCCCTGACACCCAAAAGTACTCGATACATTTTGAATGCTTAGCAGGACAGAGAATGGTCAAATTCGCACACCTGGTCATCCCTATTGTCTCTGATCTGGCGGACTCACTAAACACATGCTTTGTTTGTAGATGTTGGAGTGTGACCCTGGCTATCCGTCTGGTTTGCTTAATATAAGGAATTTTAAATGATTCATACTTTTACTTTTGATACTTAAGTATATTTTAGCAACTACATTTAATTTTGATACTTAAGTATATTAAACACATACGTTTAGACTTTTCCTCAAGTAGTATTTTACTGGGGGACTTTTACTTGAGTCATTTTCTATTAAGGTATCTTTACTTTTATTCAAGTATGATATTTGAGTACTTTTCCACCACTGATTCCATTCCAGCCATTACAATGAGCTCGTGCTCCTCCCACCAGCCTCCACTGATCTACAGTACCATTTTGATGTGTTGCAGTTTCCCCATTGCATTGTCTGTGTAATTATTTCATTCACTAGTAAGCCTAAGGGCTCGTTTAAATTCGTACAGAGGAAGTTCAGCGAAATTGAAAGGTAATTTCTGATTGAGCCGACACATGCAGCGTTTATCGTGAATGCAGTCTCCGCGAGCCAGGAACCTTGCCTTTAAATGTCAATCATGCTATAGCGCTGAACTTCCACGATACAGATTTAATCAAGTTGTAAATCTTGAGGCTGAGGTACTAATACTTCAAAGGCATGTTATATGAAGAAGACATTGAACCTTTCATTCTGGTTGGATCTTTATTTTGCATTATTTGTTGTATACCCAAGTAAGGATAAAACCTTGTCAGACGATTTGCTTTGGGTTTTTTTTCGATTTCATCTCGGTTGAATATTTTGGGGTTTTACCTTCCTAGTCCCTTAGCACTCATCTATTAAAAAACTTAACAAGGTAATATATCCTTACACTGAAGTATTTGCCCTAACTACTGCTATGGGAGCATGTGCAGTTTGTTCTTAGTCTGGCCTAAAAAGATGATCAAAGAAACAAAAATGATTGTAACACTGAATCTTGTGTTTATAGATGTAATTTGTATTGTGAGTTTGATATATGGTTCTACATGTGTGATTGTATATATGTTTGTGTTGTTGAATTGCTAAAATATTGTATTATCTGTTGTGTTGAATTTATCACTACAGTTTTGTATATGAGAAAAGGTTTGTTGAATGTGACCTTTTTTTATTTAAAAAGGATTTAGTGAAAACGTGAACATTACAAAGCTGTTGGGTTGTCAGGGCCTAGTTTTCAGCTATCAATTAATGGCATGAATCCTATACTGGTTACTATAGTTTCAGAGCATTCCTTTACCTGCTCAGGAGCAGACAAGTTAACCTTGATTCCATCCACCTAGATATCTACAAAGGGAATACAAGAAAGTTTGTTTGGTGTTCATGTCTTTAATTTTAAAGCACTTTATGTTTTTTCACTTGGCTCTTACTTGGTTTGAACTTGATTGTGAATAGAGGTTGTCAGACTTGTAACGGTAGAGAAATATGGAATAAAAAAAACCATGTCCGATTGGGAGAAGCCAGAAAGATCAAATTGTGTATGTAGGACAAAAGCGGTGCCACACAAACTGTTTATACTGTAAAGTATTTATTAAATAAAAGAGACAGCACCCAAAGTTAACCTCTTTTTGTTTCATTGTGATAATGACATTCTTGATTCCCAGTGCTGTTGCATTCAGTGCCTTGATTTGCTTAGTTACACTGCCCCCTGGTGTAAGCGTTTTAATGGTATGAATACATTTGAACTGCTCCGGGGAGTCCTGACATATCATACAAAACAAGCATCTCGATAGTAATCCAGGTGTTAGCCATGGATGTTCATATTAGCAGATACAGTGCATTCTGGAAGTATTCAGACCCCTTCACTTTGTTACAGCCTTGTTCTAAAATTGATTAAATAAAACATTTCCTCAATCTACACACAATACCCTATAATGAAAAACAGAACAGGTTTAGACATTTGCAAATGTATTAAAAATAGAAACCTTATCTGAATAACTATTCAGACCTTTGCTATGAGACTCGAAATTGAGCTCAGGTGCATCCTGTTTCCATAACTTGAGTCCACCTGAGGGAAATTCAATTGATTGGACATGATTTGGAAAGGCACACAACTGTCTATATAATGTTTCACAGTTGACAGTGCAAAAACCTAACCATGAGGTCGAAGGAATTATCCGTAGAGCTCTAAGACAGGATTGTGTCGATGCACAGATCTGGGGACGGGTAACAAAACATTTCTGCAGCATTGAAGGTCCCCAAGAGCACAGTGACTTCCATTCTTAAATGGAAGAAGTTTGGAACCACCAAGACTCTACCTAGAGCTGACCACTGGGCCAAACTGAGCAATAGGGGGAGAAAGGCCTTGGTCAGGGAGGTGACCAACAACCTGATGGTCACTGTGACAGAGCTCCAGTTCCTCTGTGGAGATGGAGACCCTTCCAGAATGACAACTGTCTCAGCAGCGGTCCACCAGTCAGGCCTTTATCGTAGAGTGGCCAGACAGAAGCCTCTCCTCAGTAAAAGGCAGGACAGTCCTTTAGGTGCCAAGCGGGCTCTCAGACCATGAGAAAGTAGATTCTGGTCTGATTTGAACTATTTGGCCTGGATACCAAGCATCAGGTCTGGAGGAAACCAGGCATCACTCATCACCTGGCCAATACCATCCCTACGGTAAAGCATGCTGGTGTTAGTATCATGCTGTGGGGATGATTTTCAGCGGTAGGGACTGGGAGACTAGTCAGGATTGAGGGAAAGATGGAGAAAAGTACAGAGATCCTTGATGAAAACCTCTCCAGAGCAATCAGGACCTAAAACTTGGGCAAAGGTTCACCTTCCAACAGGACAACGACCCTAAGTACACAGCCAAGACGATGCAGGAGTGGCTTCAGGACAAGTCTCAATGTACTTGTGGCCCAGCCAGAGCCCGGACTTGAACTCGATCGAACATCTCTGGAGAGACGCTCCCCATCCAACCTGACAGAGCTTGAGAGGATCTGCAGAGAAGAATGGGGAAAAATTCCCTAAATACAGTTGTGCCAAGCTTGTAGCGTCATACCCAAGAAGACTCCAGGCAGCCAAAGGTGCATCAACAAAGTACTGAGTAAAGGGTCTGAATACTTATGTAAATGCCATTTTTGTAAAAAAATTATACATTTGCTAAAATTTCTAAAAAACAGTTTTTGCTTTGTTATTATGGGGTATTGTGTGTCGATTGACGGAAAAAACAATTTAATCCATTTTAGAATAAGGCTGTAACCGAACAAAATGTGGGAAAAGTGAAGGGGTCTGAATGCTTTCTGAATGCACTGTAAATGTTGTGGGAAGGGTCAAGATTCCCAATGACATTAATAGTATTCACAAAGCAATTAACCTTTATCATAATCAGATTGATTGTTGGTCTTATACTTTACTAGATTAATAAACAAGTGACGATGCATTTCATAATGTAGGAAAGTTTAATACATATGTCTATTAACATTTTTACAGTAGATTTCATGTGAAGAGTGGCTTTCACAAATATAAATTATTTCGGCTTGTTTTCAAGAGGACAGGTCCAGGGACTGTAGCGTGGAGAAAATGAAGGAAGGCGGTGTTGGTTGACTATTCCTTGTAACAGATCTACCCACAGAGGACATAATACACAGATTCACCTGTGTAATGCTGTTTATCCTTTTCCCAATAACTTGTGGGGAGTTACAGAAGATGACAAACTAAACAATTTGTTCCCACCTCCAGTCTTCACTTAACAAGCGTTCCACAATCATCCATTGAGAACAGTCTCAAAACATGACTGTTTAATACTGCATCATTGCTGTAGTTGAGTACACTAATGTACATGAACCCATATACAGTATGAAAATATACACAAAAATAAGGCACAAATGGGAGAAGCACACCAAAACACCAGAAATCATAAGAACCAGAGCAGGGCCAGTCTCTGGTTTGGCACTGAACCAGATTGACCAATAACAGCTTGTCATCAACCACATTCGTAAACACTCAAATGTCCCTTTGAAAATTTACCAGAAGTTAGTTACATTGCTGTCGCTGGGAATCAAACAATCTTTTAACTTTAGAGAAAGAGAAAATGATTTCCAGTCTTCTCAAACATTGTTCAATACTTTTATGGGTGGAATAAAGCAGTAGAGTGCAGTACTTCTAGTGCAATGTAAGATGCAAAAGTACCATTCATACATAAGACACAGAAATATGGTTGAAATAGCTTCATTCTTTGCACATCTACAAATAAATGTTATTAGGGATATTAGGCTTAAACATTGTCATAGTGTTCTTCTGAACCTTTGCACAAGGAATTACCTTAAATACTGCTTAGAAAGTTGTCCTTTCATTAGGTCCTCAACTTATCAGCGAGTAAGTGGTTTTTATCAACTTAAAGAAACTTGCAATGATGAATGTCTTTACAGAAGAATGATTATCAACAGTAATGAGAAATTCTCATTAAAACCTTTTTAAATAGTCATTCTGAGGACTAGGTACTGGCAAGCTGACTAACTTACTATTCTCCACTTCAATTTAAACATAAGGATGCACTCCCATTTGGATTTGGGGAAGAAGGTGCATCTCTTTATGAAATGATAGTTGTACGACCATCTCAACATTAAGAGTCATAAACATTTGAAGGTGAGGGTGACATGATAAATATGACATTTTTACAGAAACATTTCCTATGGACATCATAATGGCATAAAGCTAAACACAAAAAAGAAAATCAAAGTCATGGTTCCTTTGGGAATAATCCCATACCTCTAACAGTCAAAAAGGCCAAATACTGTAGGCACTTTTATGTTCCAAGATCAGTCAACATCAACCTTTTAGGCATTGTAAGCTTTCCCCAGATAATAGTCCATGGGACTAGTGATCCACAGGCATTTTACAGACTCATCACTAACACAGACTGATCACCTGTCATTTCATCTAAAAAAAAACAAACATCTGTAATAGATTTCAATATGGGCACAGACAGTTCACTACCACAGTCACACCTGGAGGAGGGGTTTGGAGTTTGGTGTTTGCTAGTAAATAGAGTATTTGCGACTGAGTGTGTGTCCGGCCAAGCAAACCAGTGAGTCTAGCCAGCTCAGACCTGTCTTTCAGCAGCATGTGGAGTTCACACTGTGTTCATCACCTGAACAAAATACACTCATATTGTCCTTCAGCGGCAGTCCTCATGTCTTCCTGTTGTTCCAGTTTAAATCAGCCGCAGCTGCTTTCTGCTCTGCAGTCCGCTCTACAGTTGGCGAGCGCGAGTCCTGGGGGGACTTCTGCGCCTGTGGGGAGCGTGGGTCCAGCAGGGGGGGGGGTTTGTTGTCTGGATAGGGCCGGGTAAAGTGTTCTGGCCCTGCTGGCCCCGGGGGCCCCCTATGCTCTGGCATCCTCACCCTGAAGTCCTGGGGATGGCCTCCACTCCCCCTGAAGTCTTGGGGAGGACGGAAGTCATCGCCGCGTCTCCGCTTTGAGTCTGGATGTCTGGAGCGAGAGGGATGATGTCTTTCAGAGCTTACTACTACAGAGCTACAAGCTATCACAACTCATATGGTTTTAGCATTACATTCCAATACTGACAAATACAAATCTCTACATTATTGTGTTTGAAAAGGCCTAATTCTCACCTGTCGTAATAGGCACGACGGTCCCTGTGTTCTCTGTCGCTGTCATACTGGTCATACGGCCTCTTCCGAGGGGAGCTGCTGCTGCCGCCACTACGGTAACTACTAGAGCTGCTGCGGTAGGAGTCTTCACGCGGACGACGGTCGCCATAGTGATGGTCCTTATACCGATGGGCGTCATATGGATGATGCCGCTCGTTTTGCCAGGGCTGGTTGCTATTTCCAGGGTAGTTGTATTTACGATCTCTCTGCCAATCTCCTCGATCTTTTATAATGAGATAAAATAGTGTCCCATGAGGTGTCGTGCTCATAAAAAATTTGATAGAAATCCACACAAGTGCTGCAAAGTTGTAGAATTGTGCATACTTCATACAAAATAAACAACTCTTACCATCATTTCCAAAGTGTCGCTTGTTGGACTGGTTGTAGCTTTCTCTGTGGGGACCATGGGGGGACGTTGGAGAGGGGTGGGGCATGCCTGGATGAGACTTGGACGATGGCTGGGTGCCGGTGGAGTCTCGACTGGAACCAGACGCCTCTGCTCGGAAAGACTTCTTCCTGCCTGACGGGTCATCCCCCTTTTTTCTATGCTCCTTCTGAAAATTAGCAAAGGGCAATGGAAGGGTTAAGCAGAGGGCCAAGCAATATTAAGGTTTGTCTGATTGTACTTGTTACAGAAGCCTGTGAGTTTTCATACTAGGAGAAGAGACCAGCTCACCTCCTCCTCCCGAGACCGCTTCTTCTGAGCCATCTTGTACAGCTTGTGAAGCTTCCTCGCTCCAAATTCTGTGAACTTAGACACAAAAATCCAGAGGTTCCTGCCAAACAAAGAGACATCTTGGTAAGTCATGTTAAGTGACAGACAAGAGTTACCCTTAATATGGAGAACTATTTTAATGAAACTCAATGGCATCAGAATTAAAAACATAGATTGACCTAAATGACCAAGGAGTTCGTTTCATAATCAAACCTTCAGTGCATACAGTGTACAAAACATTAGGAACACCTGTTCTTTCCATGACAGACTGACCAGGTGAAAGCTATGAACCCTTATTGATGTCACCTGGTTAAATCCACTTCAAATCAGTGTATATGAAAGGGAGGAGAAAGGTTAAAAAAACGCTCAACTGTTTCCCATGTGTATCAAGAATGGTCCACCACCCAAATGACATCAAGCCAACTTGACAACTGTGGGAAGCATTGAAGTCAACATGGGCCAACATCCCTGTGGAATGATTTCAACACCTTGTAGAGTCCATACAAAAAAGGATGCAACTCAATATTAGAAAGATGTTCCTAATGTTTTGTACACTCAGTTTATAACTTATGGTTGGCTGAGGGCTTACCGACGCCATGTTTTGACATGCTCTGGGTCGCTGTAGGCTTTAAGGCACTCAGTGATGCGGTCTCCTATCTTCAGCAGGCAGGTGCGTGTGTGTTGGAGCTGCTCCTGAACAGACAGGCCCTCGTCAGGCTTATCCAGCTGTTTTAGGGCCTTCTTCACTGGCCTCATGCGCTCCTTACACTGGACAGACACACACAGACACAGTTTACTCCGCTAAGTACAAGAGAGCGCCAAGCCAAAGATGAACCATGTTTCAATTACCCTCAGCTGTAACAGAACATCTATTATGTTTGACATATTAAATGCCTTATTAACACCTACATTAGTCTTCAATGTAGTTAATATGTTTCCTTATCCTGTCCATGCCGGTGGGTAACTAGCATGGCCATGCTCTAGTTGTGACAGTGTGCAATAACTCACTATGCTGAAGTTCTCCTGGTCCAGCTCATCGTCCTCCTCTCCGATGGGAACAGGGTCACTCCCAGCAGTAATGTGGACCGGCCCCTGGGGCTTCTTCCCTTTAGCTCCTTTAGCCTGACACAGACAAACAAACAGACACACCACCAAGCAGGTTAACACAGATCTCCATACAAACACCTGCACAGTGACACTATTCCCCCCAGTGATCCAGGAGCAATCCTATAACCTAATCTGTACACCCCATCTTCCTCCTACATCCACCACCAACAACACAGACAAAGCTAAATGTTCCCCCATTTGTTCGGAAACAGAAAATGTTAGTGGGTGTGAAATTGCAAACTACCGCAGCACAATGCATAAAGTTTGCCACTGCCAAAGTACCTTTTCTTTTTTTGGCTTCGGACGTTTTTTGTCTTTGTCCGTGTCCTTCTCTTTTTTAGGAGTTCCGTGTTTTTCTTTGTTCTCTTTGTTATCCTTTTTCTTCTGCCTCTTCTTTGTGGGAGTTTTTTCAGTCCCGTCATCCTGGTTAAATAAAGAACACAGAACGGTAATAAGTAAACTAGTTCTGGTGGACTACCAACAAAGACTGCATCACATTTCCCTTGTTTTCTCTATCCCGGTATTCTGTAACCAACAGGAAACTCCCCTGTGAAAAGACTGGTGGTTGATAGGCAGGTAGAGCTGGGTGTTTTGAGATGACTTACTCTCACCTCCCCTTCCTCTGAGGGGTTGTCTGACATGTGGGGGGAGGAGATGTCATTGCCCTGTTCATCTTTAGGGGCCTTGTTCTCTTTCTTCACCCGAGGCTTCCTCTTCTTCACTTTGGCCTGGGGGGGAGAGATATGATGAGCCAAGGGGGTATATACTGTGCAGAAACCAATACCAGACAAACTGTACATTTATTATTTAAGAGAGGTCCTGTTAAACAGAGCAGCCATGTCTTTTCTAACCTCCTCCTTAGTAACATCTTTACAGTCCGCTTCTTTCTTCAGCATCTTCAGAAGGTAGTCTGATCTGGCCTGCAACTGCTTCCCTTGAGGTTTCTTCTCTGGGTCATCGGGGAGAATCTGTGCATATAGAATACAATTTGTTACCAGGAGCCAATCTAACGCACAGCTTTATAGTTTCATCGAGTTCCACAGCTTTCTGAGAACATTTTTTATTCTGACATTCTGATGGTTACCTTGTCTGCGAGTTTGAGATCCGGGTCGGTCTTCATCAGATCCCAGTTGCCGTAGCCATGCTCATAGACCCCCAGCAACAGTTGAGTGTCATCCTGCAGATCCCAGTCCACGTCAAAGTGAGGCACCTTCACTCTGCAGGTCAGTTGGAACCTGTGGCGGGAAGAGGAGGAGAGGTGGTCAAACCCTCTGCTACTGCAGCCCATCATGACAATGCCCTGGTGTCTGCATCAGTTGTTACCGCTTTGACCCACATCTGTTATAGTAATATTTATTGTCATCTGATAAAATGTTTCACAGGCCTCAAATATATCTACAATGGTAACTTACTGGTTTCTCTCAGCAGGATTGGCTGGTACAGCTTTGTGCAGTGGCTCAAACTCCTCCTCGTGCTGAATGATGGACTTGGCATTGACCTGCACTCCTGAGATCTTGATGTTAATACCTCTGCGCTTCCCAGGACCTTTGGCTAAAGAAACCGGGTATACTGGAGTCAAAACATTAGAACACACATTCTAAGCCCTGATTCCTAAAAATCTGAATCAGATGGCCGTCAGACAGACAGGCAGGCCGTCGGCAGCAGTCAGACACACTCACCTTCACTGGGATTCTCTCTGAGGTGCTCTTCATGCTCTTGGACAGCCGTCACACAGCTGCTATGGATCAGCTCTCCCAGTCTCTTCAGGTCTGCCTGGGATTTGTCCACCAGCTCTGAGTCCCGGGCAATGCCCTCCAGCCTTTCAAGCGGAGCTCCAAATTTCTTATAAGCCTTGATGAACCTGGTGAAGGAAAGAGTAAAACATGAACTAAGTGTTTAATGAAACACTGAGAAACTATTCAGTCTAAATGGCCAAAGAGACCTACAAACCTGCGGATCTCTGCATCAGTAAAACCCTCCACGTTGTTCTTGCGGGCTCTGGGCCTGCCTCTCCTCTTTGGCTTCTTGTCATCGCCGCTGTCGTCCGTCTCGCTCTCAGAGCCCGAGGAGCGGTGCTTCAGCTTGGAGCCAACGTCACTGTCACTGTCGTTGGCTTGGGCCTGCAATTGATAGACACAATACAACCTTCAGACACAACAAGCAAAACCTATTTCCTACTGATTGTAATTGCCCAATGCCCTTTTGAGTTATGAATACTGAAATGTTTAAGGATGTTTGTTTTCTCTACTATAATATTAAGTAAAATCAAGAGAAAATCTAATCAATAATTATAATTGAATCACACCAATGAATAATTTTGAGGTGACTCTTCCATGCATTTCATGAATTTAGATAACCTTCAACAGCATAGGATATTATCTGTGTGATATAAATACCCACTGCTGCATCACAAGGGACAACGCTGCTATAAGCCCTAATGATTCATTAAGGAAGCTTCTCATGCAGTAGATTCACATACACAGGCAGTGGAATCACCAGGGATTCACCTACACCGTGAGGCAGTAAACACCTCATTACCACCCCATCAGACCCCCGACAGAGACCAGGAGAGGATGAAAGTAAACAGTTCAGCAGCACACACACTCCCTGGGGGAGCCCCTTCACACACAGCCACCTGAGCTGCACCATGGAGTAGTCACATCTCTGTCATGCTCCAGAGATCTAACGTGAGATGTGTGTTCTCTCCTGTATACCCTCTTATTGGAGCTCCTGCTTCTAGGCAGCATGTAGATGTCCTCCATCTCCTTCTGCTTCTGCTCCTCCTCCAGCCTCCGCCGCTGGTCCTCCGGGATGATGTCGTCCCAGTCAGGCACCATCCGCTCCACCATCTCTGGAGCACTCTCCTCCATGTTGGAGAAGTTGGCCACCTGGAGGGAGACACACATGTACTGTGTGAGACTGGGAATACTATTCTATCTTTAGTTAGAATAGTAGCTAAAGGTATTCCGAGAAGTATTGTGAAAAGCAGGCTGAGAGTTGTATCAACTTCTAGGTACCTTGAACTGAGAGAGAAGCTCATCTGTGGCACTTGATCCCTGGTCGCTTTCTCTGGTTTCAGCCAACCGCAAGATCTCATCAATATCCATCTCCTGCAAGGGTGAATAGAGAAAGGTACAATGTAAATTACAAGGAACACAGACATTCTGCAAATGTGGAAGTTTGAAAATCGATCACTCATACAACAACTTTCAACAGAGTACATAATCAATAGAAATGTGTGTCTGTGTACCGTAGGTTCAGTCTCCTCTCCTTCTGCCTCTTTGAACAGATCTTCAGCTCCAAACTTCAGAATGGCAGTCAGCTCATCTTTATTGAATGGGTTGGAGCTGTGAAAAGATGTTGATGTTAAGTTAAGAACCTGAGGGACCTCATGTTTTAAGTCAAACCAAAATATCACTCAAAGACTAGTAGACCGCATGGTGAAGTTTCCTCACTTTGAATTTCCGGAGTTGTTATCCAATACAGTTCGACCAGTGGTGTCCATTCTCTGAATTACAAGATGGTCCAAAACCATCTTCTTCTTGGCTCTCTCAATAATGTCCTCCTCCACAGATCCCTTTGTGACCAAGCGATATATATTCACCTGTTCAGAAATACAAGAAAGGAGACATTTAAACGTCTCACTTACAAAGTTGGAAGACAAACATTTTCCATGATGGCTCTGCCAAAGAAAACGTATGCCAAACTGATTACTAACTTCCTACTGTACCTCACAGGTTTTATTCATTAGGATCAAGTCACCAGAATAAGACCAACAATCGTGTGCTTAGCTAAACCTTCCCTCAATACTTAGGACAGTGGGTCTAGTTGTAGATACCTGCTTCTTCTGGCCAATCCTGTGAGCCCTGGCCTGAGCCTGCAGGTCATTCTGAGGGTTCCAGTCAGAGTCAAAGATGACCACAGTGTCTGCAGAGGCAAGGTTGATACCCAAACCTCCAGCTCTTGTGGATAGCAGGAAACAGAAGTCCTGGACAGAGAGGGGGAGATTATTATTCTCAAAACAAATCACATAGTGCACCATTCCAAACCTGCTGAACATCACAGGTGAAGGGACGAAATGCCTGAAGTAGAGAACATGTCAAGTGTGATAACCGTTCTTTTTGCTTTTATGTTGTGGGTTCACACTTTATTTGGATATTCCCATATAGATGATCCACAGATGGTCATATATCAACAAACGACCTATTGATAAGAAACCGCTTGCTAAGGTTACAGTAAGGGTTAGGTTTAGAACAAGTGTTAGGATAAGGGTTAAGATTTGAGCTAGGGTTAGTTGAAATGTTGTTGACAGTTATTTAACATCTACAAATCATCTACTTGGGACGATCCAAATAAAGTGTTACCTGATGTGGTAAAACACACCAGGTAACAGTCACGGCCATTTTGTTTTTACTTGGTTGAGCTACGCTATCACAGATCAGTAAATGTGTCTTGCTAAGTTGACCTCAAAAGAATATGATAACTTCTGATGAAAATAAATCTTAACACTAGATGAAACAATGTACTGGCTGTCATGTTAATCATGTTAATGTATGGTATCACTATGGTTATCTTCACGGTAGATACGTCGCCTGACGCACAAACATCAACATTCGCTGAGTAAGTGAAATGCATACCAACTGAGTTCCGACGCAGATTCAGGGCTGACAGACACTTCAAATATCAACGCCTCGAATGTCCAGACCTGCCATCTGCAATAGCTAAAACATAGTATAGTATAGATGACATACCTCAGAGCCTTCAGCATTAAAGTGGTCAAGTGCTTGTTTTCGTATTTCTCCCTTTATGGAGCCATCCAGGCGCTGAGAAGAGAGGGAAGGAGAGTTTTCAGGCCTTGGAACCTTGCCTGAACTCCAACCCCTAAGATCCCACTTGGGAATGCTCAGCTATACATGGCATTATATGATCCATCAGGCAAGCAGCATATTGTCAAAGAGAATTACAGCAGTAAAACTATGTCTAGTTATTTACCTGTGCTAAGACCCAGTAGTCACTCTGGCTCTGGGGACAGGCCAGTCCCCATCAAAAATAACTTGAGGATAAAAATAACTATGCCAGAGCATGTTTGCGGCAACACTGACACATGAGTCGGTTAATATCTGAGTGGACTCCAACACTGCTCCAATATCTCAACAGCTACTGAAAACACCCTCACTAAGTCACCATAATAAAGATGTATTAACATTTAATGGAGATGTAAGAGAACAAGGACAAGTCTTGCAGAATAAAAGAACAGCAGGTACACTACTGAAGGTTTGGACCTGCTGCCTTGCCATCCCCTGGGCTGTGTTATACCCTACCTGGAATGGGTAGCGCTTCAGGGCCAGGTACTCAGCCAGGATGTCCAACATGCGCACCATCTGGGAGAAGATGAGGACTCTGTTGCCCCTGTCCCGAAGTCTGGTCAGTAGCTTGTCCAGAAGAACCAGCTTCCCACTGCCCCTCACCAACGCCTTAGATACGCAAAAGGTCAACGGTCAAACATATGGAAATTAACATCTCTTCTCCACCCTCTAACAAACCGATACATTAGTGTGGCTACATGTAATCATGCTCTGCTGCCATTTTAACCAATGAGGGTATTTCTAAATGTTCAAAACAGCAAAAGTAGAGATAGTCCACTGTATTATCACATGGACATAACACATCTTTTACCATAATGCACTGAGCTGAGCTCTTCTTGCTAGTCCTACCTGCAGGTGCTCCTGTGGAGTGTCACACTCTTCCTCAGGCTGTTTGATGAGGAAACCATGGTTAGTGCACTTCTTCAGCTCCATGACGATGTTGAGGAAGCCAGAGGAGCTGCCTCGGGTGCCTTTCTGCAGGGCTCTGAAGTTCCTGGTCAGAATCCACCTGAAACAAGCACCAAAACACGCCACCAGTTAACTTCAGGGACAAGGAGTAAGACCTTAGATACTGCTCAAATCATCTGTCCAGACAGGCAGACATGGATAGACAGAAGCGCTACATATGAGGGAACGTACTTGTAGTACTGCTTCTGCACAGCAGACATGTCCACACGGAGGATCTGTTCTACCTTGGCAGGCAGGGATTTCTCCACATCCTTCTTTACACGCCTCAGGAGGAAGGGCTCAAGGACTTTGTGGAGGCTCTGGTAGCCATTGTCAGTCCCTTTACCATGCTCACTTTCAAAATCTTCCCAATTTTCAAACCTTCAGAGGGGGAAAGTACAATTGCATCGGGATAAGAACACTGTAAATGAATACAAATGCACAGGTTGCTCTTCTCAAAGTCCACATTTGCCAAAATATACATGATGTATTTTATAGAGAGGAGAAGTACATACTTGTCAGGCATGAGGAAGTGCAGAAGGGACCACAGCTCTTTGAGAGAGTTCTGCAGTGGTGTCCCTGTGATAAGAAGTCTGTGGTTGGACCGGAACTCGATCAGGGTTTTGTACAACAGGGAGTCGTCATTCTTTAGCCTGTGAGCTTCGTCCACACCCAAGAAAGCCCAGTTTATGTTCCCCAACACCCCCTATGGACAGACCACACACATTGAGTGAGTGGAGAGTTGTATTCAATCAAACAATTAATGTTTCCTTTGTCTTTTTTTTTTTTTTTTTAATAATCAACTAAATGTGTACTATTTTGGCCAGTACAAATCGAAGCCAATTCAGTTTATCGAAATACATCCGTCTGAAAATACTTCCAAGAAATACAGATGCCTTACCTTGTCTTTCAGTAGAATTTCATACGTGGTTATAAGTGCATTGAACTTTATTCTCTTCGTCTGATGGCATACCCACTCATAGTCACGGATCTGTACAACACAAAAGCAAAGCAGAGGGGCGGCAGGTAGCCTAGTAGTTAGAGCGTTGGGCCAGTAACCGAAAGGTAGCTAGATCGAATCCCCGAGCTGACAAGGTAAAAATCTATCATTCTGCCCCTGAACAAGGCACTTAACCCACAAATAATTGTTTTTAACTTCTCTAGGAGAGGGGGCGACATTTTCACTTTTGGATGAATTGGTGCCCAAATTGAACGGCCTCGTACTCTGTCCTAGATCATATGATATGCATATTATTATTACTATTGGATAGAAAACACTCTGAAGTTTCTAAAACGGTTTGAATTATATCTGAGTAAAACAGAACTCATATGGCAGGCAAACTTCCAAACAGGAAGTGAAAATTCTGAAATGGGTCGCTGTGAAAGTCATCGCCTATTCAATTCTCCTATATTTATGGATCTGTATGCACTTCATACACCTTCCACTAGATGTCAACAGGCAGTAGAACGTGGAATGAAGCGTCTAGCTTGATGTGGGACCGGATGAGAGCCATTGGAGTGACTGGTCAGGCAGATTGCCAGTTCTTGGTCACGCACACTGGGCATGTGATGTCCTTCTCTGCCATGGGTTATATAGACATGAAGAAATGCTCAGTTTGGGACGTTATTGGATATATATGAGAAAAACATCCTGAAGATTGATTCTCAACTGAGTTTGACCAGTTTATTCGATTTGTAAAATCACTTTTTGAAGTTTTCGTTCATTAGCGTAAATTTGTATGGACACGTGAACTACACATGCTAGCCAAAGTTGCTAATTCGACAGAAGTAATGGACATTATAAAACAAAACAACGATTTATTGTGGAACTAGGATTCCTGGCACTGCATTCTGATGAAAGTTCAAAGGTAAGGGAATATTTATGATGTAATTTCGTATTTCTGTTGACTCCAACATGGCGGAGAATGGCTGAGCGCCGTCTCAGATTATTGCATGGGATGCTTTTTACTAAAGTTATTTTTTAAATCTAACACAGCGGTTGCATTAAGAACCAGTGTATCTTTAATTATATGTAAAACATGTATCTTTCATCAAAGTTTTATGATGAGTATTTCTGTATTTCACGTTGCTCTCTGTAATTATTCTGGCTATTTTGGAGCCATTTCTGAACATGGCGCCAATGTAAAACCACGATTTGTGGCTATAAATATGCACATTATCGGAAAAAAAACATAAATGTATTGTATAACATGATGTCATATGACTGTCATCTGATGAAGATGTTCAAAGGTTAGTGATTAATTTTATCTCTATTTGTGGGTTTTGTGAAAGCTATCTTTGCAGTGAAAAAATGGCTGTGTTTTTTGGATATGGTGGTGATCTAACATAAATATATGTTGTGTTTTCGCTGTAAAACATTTTAAAAATCGGACATGTTGGCTGGATTCACAAGATGTTTATCTTTCATTTGCTGTATTGGACTTGTGATTTCATGATATTATATTATTTACCTGTGGCGCTATGCTAGGCTAGTCAGCGTTTCTGATGACAATGATCCCGGATCCGGGATGGGTGGTTCAGAGTTAACTGACTTGCCTAGTTAAATAAAGGTTAAATAAAAAATTAAAGAGGGGGATATTCATTTTTGGTTGGCAACAAGACTACAACGCTTCTTTCGAGTTTTGTAAAGAGGGGATTTCCGTACCGATTTCCTGCTCATCACGTCTCCCAAGTAGACCACCACGTTCATATCGGGGGCCCAGGTGTCAAACTCTCTCTGCCAGGAGGTGAGGGTGGATAGGGGTACCACCACCAGGGAGGGCCCATACAGCTGGTGCTGGTGGAACATGTAGGACAGGAACGAGATGGTCTGGATGGTTTTCCCCAGACCCATCTCATCAGCCAGGATCACACTATTGCACCTGAAAAACACAGAACATGGAGTCTTATTAGGGTTACATTGATGCTAAAATGACCTACTAACTATCTAATTCCAGGTAATTAACAGTACACCTCAGTACAGTATCAGTACATCCAGTAAATACAATGATTTAAACCTTAATAATCTCTACTGTTTCTCTAGTGTCCCTCGTGACTTGATGTGTACCTGCACCAGGAGTGAGCCAGCCAGTTCAGTCCATCTAACTGGTAATCTCTCAGCTGCAGGTTCTCATCCCCAATGTACGATGGCTGGTTCTTTAGTGCAACAAATCTGGGCCTCTGTTTCAACACCTGAAATTAGAGATAGAAAATCACTGCACTGTTCTGAAATTACCATAGCTATATATTGTACATTTTTGTGTTCTAGCTGATATTAGTAAACATTTAAATAAAACAATTGTGATGAGTATTGATGTGCAATCTATCTAGTCGGGACACTTTCCTCACTCACTTTGCAGTCTTTGGAGGGGACTGTTTTACTGGAGTTCCTGTTGGTGAAGCTGTCTATACAGTGCTGGAACTTCTTCCCCAGCAGAGATCCATCCTCCCAGCTGCACTCTGAATAAGGCAGGCCCATCCACTTACACAGGTACTCTGGCTCATTGGAAGAAGCACCATTCTTGTGGCTGTGAGCTGGTGTACAGTGAAAACAACATCTTCAGCGGAAACATTTTCAGAACGATTTAATCAAAATGTGCTTAGTATGATAATGAAGATGCACTACATGACCAAACGTATGTGGACACCTGCTCGTCAAACATCTCATTCCAAAATCATGGGCATTAATATGGAGTTGGCGCCATCTTTGTTGCTATAACAGCCTCCACTCTTCTGGGAAGGCTTTCCACTAGATGTTGGAACATTGCTGTGGGGACTTGCTTCCATTCAACCACAAGAGCATTAGTGAGGTCGGGCACTGATGTTGGGCAATTATGCCTGGCTCGCAGTCAGCGTTCCAATTCATCCCAAAGGTGTTCAATGGGGTTGAGCTCAGGGCTCTGTGCTAGCCAGTCGGATCTCAACAAACCATTTCTGGACCTCACTTTGTGCACAGACAGGGGCATTGTCATGCTTAAACAGGAAAGGGCCTTCCCCAAACTGTTGCCACAAAGTTGGAGTCACAGAATCGTCTAGAATGTCATTGTATGCTGTAGCGTTAAATTGGCACTATGCAGTCGGGCACGTAGCATTCTCCTGGCATCCGCCAAACCCAGATTCGTCCGTCGGTCTAACAGATGGTGAAGCGTGATTCATCACTCCAGAGAATGCGTTTCCACTGCTCCAGAGTCCAATGGCGGTGAGCTTTACACCACTCCAGCCAACGTTTGGCATTGCGCATTGTGATCTTAGGCTTGTGTGCGGCTGCCCGGCCATGGAAACCCATTTCATGAAGGTCCAGACGAACAGTTCTTGTGCTGACGTTGCTTCCAGAGGCAGTTTGGAACTTGGTAGTGAGTGTTGCAACCGAGGACAGATGATTTTTACACGCTATGCGCTTCAGCACCTCCGTTCTGTGAACTTGAGTGGCCTACCACTTCGCGGCTGAGCCGTTGTTGCTCCTAGACGTTTCCACTTCACAATAACAGCACTTACAATTGACCGGGACAGCTCTAGCAGGGCAGAAATTTGATGAATTAACTTGTTGGAAAGGAGGCCTCCTTTGACGGTGCCACATTGAAAGTCACCGAGCTCTTCAGTAAGGCCATTCTACTGCCAATGTTTGTCTATGGAGATTGCATAGCTGTGTGCTCGAATGTATACACCTGTCAGCAATGGGTGTGGCTGAAATAGCAGAATCCACTCATTTTAACGGGTGTCCACATACATATAGTATGTATAGTACATATAGTATATATAGTGTATGATAATGTTGGTGATGACATGAGGGACTTACAGGGGAAATCCGAGAGTCCCTGTGTCTTTCCGGTTTTAGTCGCTGAAAAAACAAAACATCTCAAATTACATTCCCCAAATAGCCATGATTGTTGATTACACTAATTCTGTAAACATATTATAAAGTGTGAAGAAAGAAGGTAAGTCTGTTGTAATAATCACAATTTTGTCAAATATATTTTCATCGATGAACCATTGCTGCTAGTCAATGAAGGCACATTTCAAAGGAGTTTAGTTTCTTACCAATGACTCTCTCCAGAATATGGAACTGCTTATTTAAATCAGTGGTTAGCTCTTGCTGGCAGTTGTAATATTCTGAATCCTCAGGGGATGCTTTGCTCAACCTATGGAAGATAATCAGTGTCAATAAGTAAAAGAACACAACACTGAAAGGTAAAACTTCAATTGTAGCTACTTTACATGTGTACAAAACAAGCCCTCACCAAGCATTGAGCTCATCGTTCTTCTTCTTGAAGTTGTCTAGTTTCTTGAGTCCCTTGACCTTCTGTTGAGTGAGGGAGTCGATGCTCTCCCAGGTGTTGTGGATGTAGGACCAGCCTTTCCACTTGATCAGGTAATGGGTCTCTCCCTCATCCTTCTCTGGGTCAAAGTCGGCTCCTGGGTCCCCATTTTCCTCCACAGCATACTGGGTAGTGGAAGCCCCACAGGCTAAAATGGATACACACAAAATTCGGATATTAATATTTTCAATATCTGAATATTATTCAGTTTAGATTCCTAACCAGGAGGCAGCCGCTAATAAACAGATGCCTTGTCTAGCATGGTAATATGAGCACCTCGGTTACTGTCTCTTTCAACACCAGAGGGTACTATAAAGCAGGATCAATTAGTTATCCAGCTAACTTTGATAAAAAAACACAAAAAATGTATATTCTGGTTTATTAAAAAAGAGAAACTTAGATAGGAGTTTTCATTTGTTGAATCAATTAGACCATGCCCATTTCAAGCCTATCAGAATATTTAGTCAAGTTATCTGGCTAACTCCTTGATCCTGCTTTGTAGTAAACCCTACTGCTGGCAATGTCTATCTAGATGGGTTAACACAATACAGGTGAGATACTAAGTGAGGATGCATCACCTCCTTTTTTGCCTGTCCTGGTATCCATGATCTTCTCAATGGTCTCGCTGTCATCTTCCGGCTCCACCTCAGCTCCCTCCATCTCTATCAGGTCGTCAGAGTCTGTCTCAAAGTCATTTTGGTCCTCCTTGTAACTGGAACAAACCAACACAATGCATGTCATGCACGGTAAACAATTTCCTTCATATTTTATATTGAACAAGTGAAACATTGACATACCTGACTTTAGCAGACACCCTTCGCCGGGTTTGTCTCTTTGGGGTATCTTCATCATCATCATCATCATCATCATCCTCCTCCTCCTCCTCATCATCATCTTCCTCCACAGATGACTCTTGTTTCCTGGTTTTCCTTCCCTTTGGAGGCTGCTGTTTTTTGACTGTAGATGATTTGTTCTGTGGTCTGTAAAATATTGAGTCAAATACACACATATACCACTTCTAACCTCTCTGCAAGACAGAGGAAAACTAGTAAGTAGGCTAACAGCTCTAGCTGACTATAATCACTCCTAACAATCTGACTCACACCAATGGCCTTGAGACAGCTTTCAACCCTCCGACCTCAGCAATATTAATAATTTATTGTTGATAGGCTTACAGGTGAATTTCTTAATTAAATGTCTTTAGAATACCAAGTGATCAATGGGGGGGAGAATCCTAAAGCCAACCCACAAAAGAAAAAAAAACAAGACACTACAAAAATATTTAATGTACAGTGCATTCGGAAAGTCAGATCCCTCAACTTTTTCCACATTTTATTACGTTACAGCCTTATTCTAAAATTGAGGCGAAAAAACAATTTAATCAATCTACACACAATACCTCAGTGACAAAGCAAAAACAAATTTAGACATTTTTGCAAATGTATTACATTTACATAAGTATTCAGACCCTTTAGTCAGTACTTTGTTGAAGCACATTTGGCAGCGATTACAGCATCGAGTCTTCTTGGGTATGACACTACAAGCTTGGCCCACATGTATTTGTGGAGTTTCTACCCTTCTTCTCTGCAGATACTCTCAAGCTCTATCAGGTTGGATGGGGAGCGTTGCATCAAATCTATCTTCAAGTCTCTCTTCGAACCCCAGTCTGAGGTTGTGAGCACTCTGGAGCAGGGTTTCATCAAGGATCTCTCTGTACTTTGCTCCGTTCATCTTTGCCTCGATCTTGACTAGTCTTCCAGTCCCTGCCGCTGAAAAATATCCCCACACCATGATACTGCTACCACCATGCTTTGTCGTAGGTATGGTGGCAGGTTTCCTCTAGACGTGACGCTTGGCATTCAGGCCAAAGAGTTCAATCTTGGTTTCATCAGACCAAAAAATATTGTTTCTCATGGTCTTAGAGTTTTTTGGTGCCTTTTGGCAAACTCCAAGCGAGCTGTCATGTGCCTTTTACTGAAGAGGGGCTTCCGTCTGGCCACTAAAGGCCTGACTGGTAGAGTGCTGCTGAGATGGTTGTCCTTCTGGAAGGGTCTCCCATCTCCACAGAGGAACTCTGGAGCTCTGTCAGAGTGACCATCGGGGTCCTGGTAATCTCCCTGACCAAGGCCCTTCGCCACCGATTGCACAGTTTGGCCGGGAGGCCAGCTCTTGGTGGTTCCAAACATCTTCCATTTAAGAATGATGGAGGCCACTGTTCTGTCTTGGAGTTCAAGGGACAATTCCTTCGAACTCATGGCTTTGTTTTTGCTCTGATATGCACTGTCAACTGTGGGACCTTATATAGACAGGTGTGTGCCTTTCCAAATCATGTCCAATCAATTGAATTTACCACAGGTACAAACATCTCAAGGATGGATCAATGGGAACAGGATGCACCTGAGCTCAATTTCGAGTTTCATAGCAAAGGGTCTAAATGTATTTTTAATACATTTCTAAAAACCTGTTTTTGCTTTGTCATTGTTAGGTATTGTGTGTAGATTGCTGAGAAAAATGTTTTATTTAATCAATTTTAGAATAAAGCAGTAGCATAACAAAATGTGTAAAAAGTAAAGGGGTCTGAATACTTTCCGAAGGCACTGTAGCTGATAATGTTAGCGAGCCTTCATCAGAACGTCATTTTGGTTGACTTTAGGATTTTTAACTGTTCTTTTTTTGGTCATCCTTCTGAGTCTAAATGCAAATATTCACTGCAATATAACAATATAGAATAGTACAATGCATATCATAGTTGATACAACATTAAATGCACAATAATAAATAATACACAGAAGAACATTTTGAACAATTATCAGATTGGAATTGACAGATTTCATATTTTGTATGTGACTGAAGGCTAAAAAGAAACCCGGTCATACAGCACTTTCAAAGCCAAAAAAGCACTACAATAGCCAGTTTCTGATCACACACAATGGACATGAAAGTGGACAGATTAGCTGTCTGAAGGCCAGGCTTCACTACACCCTTACCTTCTAGCAGGAAGTCGTCTGGATCTAACTTTTCTCTCTTCCTGCTCACTGTCTGCACTGCTGGCATCCTCCTCATCATCATCATCATCATCATCCGATTCATCACTTTTCCAGGTATTTCTTACAACACAGAAATACCACAAGTTCACCCTTTGGGTTTATTAATGCTCTACACCGGGCTTAGGGTGCTCTGGTTAGCCAGATTTGATCAGATAACTAAACATAAAGTAAAGTTCTGAAGACCACCTCAGTCTTGCTGTCTGAATCTCCTAATGAGCCACTTTAGACAAGCACAAACATCCACATATGCATGAAAATGGCAAGGACAGAATCCAGAAAATTATTGGAAAGAATAATGACAAATACAAACGCCACTGAATTGAAAGATCAAACCAAATATATGTCTTGCACTTAGATCCAGATTGTCATGGGATACTATGGCTATATGTTCAAGATATCAAGCAAGAATGTGATCCAAGGTTATGGAAGAGAGTCTAATTGGATGGCAGAAAGTGCATTTTGGAAGCAAAAAAACAACATGGATTGCCAGTAATGCAAACATGTGCTACAGATAACGAACGTCATCTATGGCATTTGTCTGTTTTACTAACCCATTTACAATTGATTTGACAAGTAGACCTAAGTCATGATTCAAATTATTCTACAAATAGCCTAACTTTGAGCAAAACTTGGCACAACATAGTAAATTCATCCCATGACATGATAGATTTAAGTGGATAAGAATAAATCAAAATCAAGAAGAAAATAAAACTGAAAAGTACAAATCTAATAATCTCAATACTCACTCTTTCTTCTTCTGTCTTGGTGCTTTTCTTTTAGGACTTTCACCTTCGGAGTCACTGCTACCCTGCAAGTGTGTTGAAATTGATTACATCTCAATGAGAGTTTAGGCTTTGCCATAAGGGGTTGCAGCTAAATTGACCGAGACACCAATAAATCCACATGACATACACTAGATGGTGAAGATTCTGCATATGAAAACCCCTTTGGGGAAAATTGACATTTTCAGTGGGGTCGGACTTTCAGTACGTGGAAGTCTTTTTTTTTTGGCATTTCCATTCAGCAGTATTTCAGTAGATTTCATGTTGCACTTCTTACCCCAGCTCCAATATTGAGACGAGCAGGTTCTTGTCTACTGCGATTTGATCGCCTGACCCCATAGACATCTGGATGCTCTTCCCACATCTGGAATCAAATACCAAATTGGATCATTGCATCCTTTCCATTTTCAGTCTCCAACACAATTGAGACAGGACTCCCTTTCTAAATTTGCAGTGTCCATGCATAAAAGCTGTTGTGTAACTGATGGCGCGATATATCCCAGAGCCGACATGGTGAAAAATCTGTTGATGTGCCCTTGTGGGCACTTAACCCTAATTGCTCCTGAATCTGAACGGAATATGAAGACGCTCTGAATAAGTGTCTGCTAAATGACTAAAATGTAAATACAATACATGTCTTCTTCTGGCCTGGTATAGAAAATCTGATTTACAATCTAGAAACCATCAGGCAAATAATCATCAGGTAAATAATGGTATAACCAAATATGGGGAAAGTAGGATACCAAGTCAGTGGTTCAACTATATGCATTCAACTTAAATGGTGCTTATATATATATATTTGCATAGACCACAGACTTGGCATTGGGCTTCAATTTATTTCCAACGCTGCAACGGCCTTTCAGACCTACATAATATAACTCAAGCAAACTAGTTTGCAGTACAGGCCTTGCTTGTTTACCTTCTTCACATCTGACAGATTGTCTTTCTTTTTAACTGGTTGTCTGTCCTTGACCTCTGCCGAGGCCTGCTGGGATTCACTCTCAGACCCGGACTGGCTCCCAGATTCAGAAGAGCTGTTGGACTCTCCTGAGTGGTGCAATCTTCTCCTCTCCCTGCCCTGCTCACTCTCCGACTGACTCCCAGACTCCAACCCAGAGTGGTTCGATTCTTCTGAGGCCGAATTGCTATAGCATCAAAAATTTGGAATTTCAGTCTAAAACATTACCACATTTACTTAATATCATCCTTTTATAGTGCTGTACTTTCATTTGGTAAGCTATGCAAAGATGTCCCTTTTCAATAACAAGCCCATTTTATGAACGGTTTCTCCAATCTCCCACCTACTGTTGTCAAACACTGATTTGGCTCAACAAATTAAGATCATTTTATTATTCAAAATTGTACACAAAGGCCAAAGGAAATTTGACTTCCGCTTTATCCTAACACCTCTAAAAGACACACATACAGGTTGGAGCAGGGGGCTGCCACACTGGGCACCCATGGAGCCGTTGTTGTGGGGTGTTAAACACCTTGCTCAAGGGCACAATAGCAGCCAATGTCATCTAGGATTTGTGTGTAGGAAGTTTTAAGAGGCTTATTTCACAAAGTACAAAAAGTTGGAGAATGTGTAACATGTTTTCTAAGTGAATGGAGTTCCCGTAGTGCTGAAAAGACTACACACAAAATGCTAATGCCTTTAGGTGGAAAGGAAACATCATTACATCCCCATAGTGTGCTCAGATTAACTTTGTCATAACAAGACCACTCTCCATGCCAATCCAATCCTCTTAAAACAGATCTTTAAAAATACTTCCATAACAACATGCAGGAGAAATTGCTGAAAGCCACACAAGTGCTTCTCAATCTGGGATGTGTTTAATGTCCATACTATTATTGTCATGTTGAAAAATCTTTTCACAGTATTTAAAAAGTTGCCCACACTAAAAATATCTTTGCATTCATTCAATTCCTAACATAGCCTACAAACTTTCACAAATAACCATCACTGTTTTAAAACAATAGAGGGCGCCAAATAAGTCCTATGGTTGCCAGTGCCACATCAGTACATACATAGGGCCAACAGTGACTCCACCAAACATGAAGCTCCTACTGAGATTCTATCCAACAACCAATTATAACATCTAGACCTGAAGTAATATTCACCCCAAGAGCACATCATATATTTTTGTCAATGCAAACATTAGGCTACATTTAACTAATGTATGTAAATCATGACAGAAAAAACGAACAAAAAATGCCATATTCATACTGTACTTTACCGTGAAAATGTTACATGCAACTAAAAAAAGATTAGAAGAAATGTCAACATTATTCAATTTAAATGTAATGTCTTTATTTAATGAAACCAGAACACATTAAATCACTAACATTTATTTATTAAACTGTAATTCTTACATAATAAACCCAGCAAATTAGAGTGTAAACCTGTCTATGCCCCATACTAACATGGAATGTGCAATACCTTGAACAGACTACAGGGGGTACCCACATCAGCATTATTCCATTTTCAAAATAGATCATATCCACAGTCAGCCTACCTTAAAATGGTTAAAACATGGAGCAGGCTGCTACAATAGAACAAAAACAATCCTTCATTTGTAGCCATGCTTTATTACCTATGTGTAGTCACTGATGACAGTATTTATGCATATAACTACAGCTATTCTATTAGTACATAGATGTATATTTTCAAATAAAATAGAAAATCTAACTGATTAAATGTTTATATAACTATTCAGTTAAGAAAAATTAAGATATATTTCTTATTGTGATATCAAAAGCTAATGAATTGTGATAAAGTTATTGTAATTTATTGACAAGTCAGTCACACCCAGTGACAAATGCTCAAACCCCCATGAGCAAGTGACTCCCTTCATTGAGTGTGAGGTTAGACATAGGCGGGACAAAAAACTGAAGTCAATGATTACAGGCTGGTGGGTTGCTGGGTGAGGAATGAGCCAATCCCAGCTCAAAATAAAAGCCTATGACCTTTGAAACACTTCCTGTTCCCCTTTCCTGTAGTTCTGAGCACACTTTTAATACAGAAAGTACAAAACAAGAGCCATTTTGTGAATTAAAAGTGGACTCCACTTCATGTCCTGTATTTCAAAAGAATATTTATTAGAGTGATCTGCTCTCTGTGTCTTTTGCTTACATGTGCTTGAAAAGTAGTCCCCTATCAGGACGAGCAGTCAAAAGTGTGGTAGAGGATTAATATTTTGAGGGACAGACTTTGGATAAAATGTGCATGGTTATTAAAATGGCTGCCAATAGGATAGCAAATGCACTACACAGCCTTTAATTGTGTGACAATGTCTTCATGTCATGTATGTGACCCATTATCAATTTAATTAAGGGCTATGGGCAGTTAAGCTGAAACATTTGCATGGTTTAACAATCTAAAACCAATGCAATACTTCTCTCTTGAAGAGAAACCCAAACAGGCCTGCAGTTGTAGTAGTCATGTAGGCCTATGGTAAGAAATGTAAGCCATGTAATAGGTGACAACATGTTGGCCCCATCAGGCTTTAATTACGATATCCAGTCACCAATTATACATAGGCCGACATAAGACAGTTACTTCCATGACTGAATTCTAAAACTATCAGAGATGTAAGAGGTGTAAGCAATGTGCACTTACCACCCCCCATAGAATGAAATGATTTCACTATGATGGATAAGAAGATATTATGTTCCACTCAAGATTACCATGATTTTGCAAGCAAGAATGGTTATTTGACATAAGTATGCCTCAAAATAACCTGAGCACATGTATAACTTTTTATTGATTATAATAAATTACATTGTTTCGTGTTCCAACACAAACAGATAATACATTTCAATCATTTGAATCCCAACTTTTGTATTATTTTACAAATAAAAGTATAATCTAAATCACTAAAGTTGTTGAGACCATGAAAACATCTGCAATACATGACATTTACCATCCTGGCACTTAGCTATTAGCCTATTCCATGGTATCAGAATATAAGCCCCTCTTAGTCACAAATACAGGCACAGCTGAATAAAGGGCTACTGTGCATTGAGGACATCACTCAATTGAATCAGCTGTCCTATCAAATCTGAAAATGTAGCCTAATAGAAAAGCCTAATCTAAAACTTTTGAGTGAACACCAAATCTGTGCAAAATGTAGTATGCCAATGGTTAGTCTGATTTGTGTACCAGTGAAGAGCACTTCAGAAAGAGCCACATCAATGCCAATAACCCCTCTGAAATTGTTCTCTGAATGACATCGGAATGCATACTTTTTCAGTATATACACACACCTTACCTAATAACTATTTCAAATGGCTATCCATAAAACATGTAAAAGTTAAATACATTTACAAGAGGACTGACTATCAGTGAAGCCGTTTTCAAATAGGCATACAATAATAGAGGCTCCCTTTCTTATGGACAGAAGCCTGTAACAAATGAAGTTGTAACTGGAGACAAAATATCCAGGAGGTAAATAGATCTACAACAGCCTAAATAGAAACTAAAATCTAGTGAACATTCAGTCGTGATTGACTATGGCCTAGTATACATTTAAGTTCTCAATCAAATAATGAGAACACTTTATAATTTAGGCTACCCACATTTAAGCTTACTAAAACCAATGTTGTCAACTGTTTCAAACGATGACAAATGCGTCTTTAAACTTAACTACATTGTTGCCAATGCAGAAAAAAAAGTTGAATAGCGCCTACTGGATATTTATTTGAATACTTCCCTTCAGCCACACATGCTGTTAACATGAGTAAATTACAGTTCTAAAACGTTTTAAAAAAGAATACGCGTTGCATGTTCAAATGGTGCAATGCAGTATCGACTAATATGACAAGGTCATATAACATTGTAACGATGGAACAAACATTGAAATCATGCATTTGTTCTTGGGGAAAAAGCCAATTAAACTTATTCTAGGTTGTATACATGTGGGTAAAGATGCAATAACATGGGCCTGAAAGTTCAGTCTTTAGTGTAACAAAATGCTAGCAAAATTAGGGTGTGGCTATTAAACAAGACCAAGGTCATTTGTTTGAAACTGGTACAAATCGTTAAAACTATGTAGCAAATGTGTCCACAGGCGATCAACCATGCTTGTCAAGGTAAACAATGAAAATAGATGTCAAAAAAGTTAAATAGATGATCGTACCTTGATGCATTGCTTTGAGTCGAACCTTCATCTTCTTGCTTTTTATTCTTATTCTTCATCATCGTTTTATCTTGAAAACGTTGGATTTGATGATCTTATGTGCTGGTATTTGCTGTCAAAAGTTAGAAGAGTGATGAACTATCATAAAAGTCCCATAAGATAGTTTTTCTCAGACAGTAAAATCCTTGACGTTACGAAATAAGACAACGTTGTGTTAGGCGTTTAAATTGGATATATATTAATATATAAATTATCGATGGATAAATGACAACTGATGACATCCTGTAATTAAAAACCCAAGTGTTGAGAATTACAATTAGATCCACCGACCGAGCCACATGCACTAATTCTAACTGCGTCATCAGACAAAGGACGACCAAAATGTGATAAATAAAAATTCAATCGATTGTAGGCATTATAAAAATGTAAACATACCTATTCCATGTACAGTAAGGTATAATGAAGTATTAGATTCACATCCGCAAAGTAGGCTATAGACTATATAATACTCATGACCCAAAAAAAAGGTATTAAAAAAAAAAGTTGAATGAAAATAAACATTAGGGGGGAAAAAACATTAATAGGATATTGAAGCTTCAACACAAGTGATCGTGAGACGAAAGGCTAGAGCTCTTCACAGAGCACACGAAAAATGGAGGCGCGCCATGGCTGCCAGACCGAGGCAGAGAAGACAACGACTCGCGCATACACTCAGTAAAACCGATATACACGACGAAAAACGAATAAAAGCAGTAAACCTAATCTACTGTTCACTATAGTACTAGTTATTTTAAATTAAAATATTAATAGAGCGGCATATTCCAGCTTGATTTCATGAAAAGGGCTGACGAAAGCCCAATGAATTGTTCCCCTTCCCAAGGCTCATCCGCCATCTAGAGCTCCTTCCTAGCTCTGAAAGCTTTGCCTTTGATTGACGTTATTTCCATTTACCCCACACTCAGGTGATGTCCCAAAGTCCCACCCCCTTTATTTTGTATAAAAACGGCAAACCTATATTACATTTTTATTTCATAAAAGGTTGCTTCACTTCAAGAGGATAGCCTTTGCCAAAGTCATATCCATATTTATTTATTTTTATCAATAAGAGTTACATTTGTACAAAAATAATTAAACACTAAAGACCCATCACTTCCTGCTCAGACAGGAAGTATGACTTCAGGAGCCATTTTAGAGGCAGAGCCTTGGCCACCATTTCAGTTCTTGCCAAAAGCTCTGTTTTAACTGTGTATTATGTAGAGCTATGTAGAAATGCAGAGTATTACTGTATGGATTAGCCAGCCCCTTCTCAATGGAATGTGTTGATCACTAGCAGCCATACCCTTTCATTTGACTTAAGTATTTTACAAAAAAATAATGTTTGCCAATTACGAGTCGGATTGTGAACACAGAACAGTCCTACAAAAAGTGTAGGAAGTAATAAAACTGGTCAAATAAATTAACCAGGGATATAAATGGTAAAAAAAAAATTGCTACATTGTTAAGTATTGCTCGTAATGGAGACAAGTAGCGTAAATGCTTGAGCAAAAAAAACTTTTGCGTAATAGGTGTAAAAGTCCAAAATAAAAAGTTGTGTAAACTATTATTTGCGTTTACCCTCCAATTCCCCCAATCTTATTTAAAGTTAGGAGGCCTAATTTAGCTAGCACTATTAAATGTCCATTTAGATTGTACAAGGCAAATGTACAAGGCAAACGTATCATACCTTCCAGGAAACAGGAGTAAATCGGAAGCCCCAGAAAATACCAGAAACGTGATTACGTTTGAGTAAAATTGATTTCAGTTGGAGAGAATTTTCACATTTAGCGAAAAGACAGTAGTCTTGTAACATTCTTGGGTAGCATATTGATCAATGAAAGAAAGTCAGAATTGAGAAAATTGCAATGTTTTATTTAACATAAATAACATCCTATTAGGAAATCACAGAAGTAGAAAAATAGTGTAACTGAATTCAGTAAAGGAAACCATTACAATATTCAAACAATTGATTCCAAAGAATTGCCAGCACATCCATCCAAAGCACAAGAGTCCATGTCAAAGTTTTCAAAGTTATTCCAAATGAGGCATCTTATCCAGTAAAATAAAATCCTGAAAAATCCAGTCAGCTTTTCAAAAATCCAATTAGCTCCCAAATCAACGCCGCCATCTTGATGACAAAGCAGTTGTCTCCACTTCAATGTCCAGTAGAACGGGGTCTTTAATGGAATTAAGAAAAAGGAAATGAGTCGAAAACCCCAATTACATTTAATTAATACTTCACTTTTGTCCTAACCCATCAGTTGGAATTTGCCTGCGAAAATAGCTTCAACACCACCACAAAAGATTCCGATTCCAATGCTCAATAGCTAGCTGAAAGTCGAGTTGGTAATAAAACCCAAAGTTAAAATGTCTGTATCATAGCAGTATGCAGTGACAAATATCGCAATTCAAATAAATCCCCCAAAATCCAGAATGTTTATCTAAGAGCATTAAGGGCTGAATCCTTACTACCCATACAAATGTGTAATATGCAGACAGATTGGACAAAATGTGAATTTGAAGATTCAGCCCTATTCGCCCCAAATGACCTTGTGCCCATGATTTTCAAATATGAACGTTAAACAATTAAGTGAATATTTTGGGGGGGGGGATGGAATACTAAAAGTAATGCAAGTCAGCAGTTCAAATTTCCACAAAAGCAATCATTTAAAACCTTTGGAAATCTATGATTCTCACGAGTGTTTTAACAATAAATCTAAAAGTCAAATATTATTATGCTTTGTTCACCTGTTCCCAGGAAGTAGGAAACTCAAAACTACCCGAACGGGGAAACATTAGGAGTAGAACGACTATTTCATACTTGGGTGCTCGTTATGATTGGTTTTGGATGTCGGAAACTCGCAATTACGTAAATTCTGGGAGCTTTCCAGAGGTATCCCAGTCCCAAATTTCCGATGATTCCGAGAGCACACGAACGCAGCATTATGCAATTTAATAGCAAGCATTCAACAAATTTTACAGCTGAATAATTTGAAAACAAGACAAAAACAGGAAATACAGGTGAAAGCTAAGCAAATGGAATGTTACAAGATGTCTGTTAACCAAAACATATTACAGATCAGTATAACTTATAATTTTAGCATGGATAACGTAAAGTAGTTATTTATATCTGACAAATTAAAATCGTTCATACAACCCATGGCTTGTGATCTACTTTTGAGATTACACTATGTTCATTAGAATAGATATACAATAAGGTGGTGACATTAATTTGATAGGATTTATTATTATTTTACTGTCAAGCTAGGCGAAACTACTTAAACTGCCCACTAGGGGGTTCACAGGAATCAAATTGAGCACACGCTGGCATGAGTTAATCTCATAATCCACTTTTGGCCAATTGACATTGATGAACTATTAGAGTTGTATCTAAACTACTGCTGCTTTATTTGTAACGAAACACAAAACTCCAACAATAGTAATCATGCATGGAGTTAAACTGCACAAAATATGCTAAATGTGCTTCCTCTGCATGCACCCTGCCGCAAACTTCCACACATGACCAGCAGAGATTCACCAAGGAAGAGAGGAAATCACAAAAATGAGAATAATAATTTTAATAAGAACGAGAATAATAAAGAGTTCTCAATCTATTACGCATTCACATGAGCCAAGAAAAAATAGAGGCAGGTTCCGACCCAAGATGTCAGTTCATGACCAACAAGTGAAAATAAAGTGAGGATTTTTGGAGGATCTTGCCAAGAAAACAACTGAATTATTACGAGAAACCATCTCATATTCAAAGTACAAGGAAATATCCATCGGACCTTTAGTTTGAAGTTCTAATTTTGTGGACATGCAAAGAAATCCATTAGTAGAGGTGGGTTGGGTCTAATTAATACAGGATTATTTCACATCTCACCTTTTTACTGAAGAAAAAAAGACAGCATGGCCTAAGTGTGATCATTTGACGTTTAGAAAAGTGAAATTCCTCCCGAATAAGTCAGAAAATACTGAATCATAATGGTAGTAGTAGGTAGGTTACTTTATTATCCCAGATAGGAAATAGGTAGAATAGCATAATGCAGTAGTCTATGTATCATGTCAGAATACACTGACCAAGTGAAAAAAGGAGCTTAAATCTATTACGTTTAAAATTAAAGCTGATAATGAAAAAACAAACAAACAAAAAATACTGGAGGATAAATTTGGGCAGTTGTGAATAATTATAGTACATGTTGACCTGGCATAGGCCACAGGCAAGAGAAGAGTCAGGGAATATTTGAAAGTTGGAAGAAAGCTTCTTTAAGCATCAGGAGCTATCAACAATGTATGGCAACCTCCAGCTTCTAGGGGAAGTATGAGCATATTTGAAGTAAATATTTAAAGGGCGAGTCCTTTACGCATCATACGCTAGCGTACCTGAAGACTTCGTCATTGAGCTTACTTTTGTTAGCATTGGCTGGCGAAACTAGCTCCAACTTCCTTCATACAGAGACATAAAAATGGTATCCACAAGTTCATTGGACGCTGGGTAAGTAGAAAAACAGAATCTCGCAGTATCCCTTTAAATCATTGTGATAAAATAGGATGCCCTTGTAACAGGGCTTCATATACCAAATTAAGAGATTAGTAACTTTAAACTGATTCAGCTTAATTTGAAGTGTCTGTTCAGTGGCATGTAACAATGAGTGATACAATTATAGCTTTCGCCATGCAGCAAAAAACAACAACAAAGGGGTAAACTTTCACTGGAATATACATATTTTAATAACACTGCAAGAAGAGGTAGAATGTCATGGTGGTAGATCTCTGTTGATCTCAATTGGTTAAAATCAATTTTCCAAATTATACCACATCACTGGGAATCCTACTCCCCATTACCAATAAATAGGCCTAGCTTTGGATTGTTATGGATGTTAAAGATCAAGTGCTATGTTTAAGGCCCTGTGTTTTGGGCAAACATGACATGCCTGGATTTGGAATTTTATGTAAAAGTTGTTACTTCAATGTTATTAAACATAACTTAATGTTTTTCTAAGAAATCGATTTAGTACAGAGTATTGACATTACATATACGGCAGACATTTGAAGAAACATTCCATTTGTTACAGCACACAACACAGACTAGACTTACATAGCTGTCTTCTTACTTCATGGGGAGGGAATGGAACAGGCAGTCAGTCTATGTCTTGATTCTGTAAGGGATAAGATGAGAAATTAGGTGACCATCAAATACACCAGACCACGAGTTGTTTCATGAATACTCATTCATACTGACCAAATATTAGAAAATGTGGAGTTCCTCATCTAGGCTTTTACTTGAATACCATTTTTGCAAACCAAAATACAAATTCCCCGAAATGTGATCAGGTTTCCTAGTACTATGCATTATTCTCAGTTCAAGTAGTGCAGAATTATAAAAAAATATGGGTTCCTGACTTTAAAAAAAATCTATGACCCCCCAAGATGCCATTACAAAATTTTGCGACCCTAGTCTACGAGTTGGGACATTATATTACACCTTTCACCTTTTCAACCAAACAAATCATTTACAGATTTTCATCAAACATGTGTGTGTATTATCAATTATTATGATAACCATGCTTCATATTAACAGAATACAACATGGCATCTTCTTGATTGGTAATATTGCCAATTTGACCAATTTAGCAAGCTAGCTAGCTAACTTAATAACAACTTTAGTTAGCTTATTAGTATTACTTACTACATTAACTCATCTCATTCAACCAGAAACCTTCTAACTGATAAAGAACCTGAACAGACTTAAGCCATATAGCAATTTAACTGGTAAATACTAGCTTCCAAGGAGCACTTGAACACAAGGATAATACTACTTTTAGGATAACGATCATACATTTTAGGCCTAGGCTAGATTGAGTTGAGCCAAATTAATAGGCATATTATTAAAAGCCCTTTAATTCCCGATGTTCTTTACTTGTCTGAGATCATTTCTTTACTTACCCATTGGCTAGCTAGCCATTTTTTTCGTACTGATGTATGAATGTCAGTTAGTTCTCCCAAAAAGGATAAATAGCATTTTTTACAAGCACTTAACAGAGACCTTAGCAGAGAATCAAATTCCAAAAATAAGTCAAAGCACAAAATGTGAACGTAACATCTGCGAAGATTTGAAGCAGCGTCATGGTAGCAATAAGAGCTAACTTTTATAGTGAATAATATTGCCCTCTTGTGGTCTTAACAATCATAACACTGCTCACAAGTGTGTTCAGCGATTTTTTTAACGTATTTATCCATTTTAAGAAATTTTCCTATTTCCTCTTCTTTTCAAGTATTGAATGGGCACAGACTAAATAAATGCCAAGTGAGTACAAAATGCAAATGTTACAATGTAGTGTTAGGATACACTATAACACACCCATATAATATTTTACATGGAAGAGATGTTATTCGAAATGTGTTGTTTTCAGGTTATATCTTCTTCTCAGTCTTTAATTAAAAGCGAACACTTTATACTTACAAGTCTTGATCATTCCGATCCCCCTAGTCATCGATTTGGTGGGCCATCCGGATGACAAACCTTCAAAAGTACAAATACAAAAGTGAAAACAGGCCAACAGCACAACCTATTGGTTAGTCTAATATAGCAGTCAGGAGAAACGTACTTGCTAAATTAAACATACGCACTGTTAATAATTAATAGTCATAAAATGCCATCACAAGCTCAGTTTATTACACAAACCTACCATTTTTCGAGTATCAAGACTTCGGTATTCTTCTTAACCCCCATTTTTCAAACTTCAATGTTTCCTGAAAAAAGAAATATACATGTTAGATTACAATGATTATGTCACAAAATCTGGCAGAATGCCATACATTGTCTGATACAAGAGATTCTATACATCTGTACAGAATTTCATATTCTAAATGTTACTACAAATACTACAGAGGCAACCATATACTCGAGCAACTAATAATTCATTTGTGATCTAAACTCATTTGCAGAAGGCAACTTATAACCATTTACATTTTACGAATACATGCTTGTCCTAAAATACTATACTTTCAACTTGAAATATGCGTTGTGGCCATTTATCCAACGATTTTTGTATCAAAATGAGTAAGAATTGTTCATGGAACACAAAGATTAAACCGGCAACCAATTTATGACCACAATATAGCAGCTGATCAATGATACCTTATTTAAATATAGTGTCCCTAAACATGGAAATCTTGAGACTTGCCTGAATCAATATCTCAGCATCAGGGACCTTTATATTAAGCTTTAATAAAGATGATAACAGAGCATCAACTTGATTACATTAAATATCCATGAAACAAATCTCATCCTCACTGTATGGACATATTTCAATAACCTGGTCAGGATAGCATTAAGTAGCTTTTGTGTCTTGGAAAAGGGTGTATTTCTTAATAATTCCTCTATGAAATGTGATCAAGTGAATCGTTCTCTATTTGTGAAGTGTGAAAAACCTACTCCCATAACTACTAAAATAATAACCCCAAAAATATTTATGGAATAATTTCAGAGACTTTTATTTCCATTCTGTAACACAAAGAGTTAAAAGCCAACACCCTATTTACATTTTTTTGAAAAATAGCTTATATATGCTCAAGACGTTGCAGTTAAATTTAAACATAAAACTTGTGTTATGTGTATAGAAAGAGCAACATTATCGAACATATTGTTTAACTTCAAATTTAATCTTAATAATTTTAACTACTGTTAAAATGAGCTGAAATATTAAGTTAGCCATAACTATACCTGTCTGGAATGTTTTCCAGCATGTAACACCTAAACCTGGCAATAAAGCCTTTTCTAACAGATATATTTATTTGTATGGAAAAACATCGAAATGCAGTATATAATAGAACATCCCTTGAAATCACAATATAAAGCTTCATACTTTCATCTTACTCTCAACCCACTTGAATCAACATTTATTGTTAAGGTGTAACGTTACTCAATTTAGTTAATTATCTGTCAATTTCAGACAAGGGCATTTGCCCTTTCAAGGACAAAGCACATTTTAAATGCGTAGGTTCTAGAACTCGAAAGTGTACCGAATAATAATGTTACTTTGTATTTGACTTAAATTAACGCAACACATTTTTTCTTTCTCCTATTCATCCCACGAATTAGAATTTCAACCACACGAACATTAGGTCCGAATATTTTATTTGTATAATTCTTAACCGGGAACACACCATGGCCATTTTTACAACAGACAGTAGAACCCTCGCTCTTTCCACCATATTGCCACATCTTCTAAACGCGCATTTATAGGGGAAAACTGTTTCTGTTTTTTAGTTTCTTACCCACATGTGAGAAGGGCGCTATCCCCCGTCTTCTACCCGCGCGACCGCCGCATTTCTTGCAGATTTTCGTCATTTTATCGGGATCTTCACCCTGACAGTTGTGCGTCTCTGCCATTCTGTGCTGGATGCTGGTCTCTTCCGTCTGTCCTTCTCACTGGGTCTGCAAGAACTGTTATCCTATTCAATAGCTCTGCCCCCTCTTTTTCAACGTAAGCGCACACAACTTCCTCTGAAACACACCAGCATCCTGGGTAGCAAGCAGAGCCTCTACTCTAATGGTTTAGATAATTACTATAAAGCGATTTATTGAGGAAAATATGCAACATTGTGGCTCTACATTTATTTTATACACTTTTCTGAAATGTATCAAATGTTAAAACCAGGAGATACATTGCGGCAACATTTCCCTTGTATTGTCCAAAGATCTATGCTCAAAGGTTTACTGTCTGTTTTGCATTTAATGTTTGTCCTTCTTAAGAAATGTTTTGTGTTCATGAGGCAAGATGTATAAACCAACTTCATTGGTGAAATAGTTTAGTTTTGAACATTAAACAATGCTGAAGTTGTGTTTTACTACCTCCTGTCCTGTATTTCATTAAATTTCAGTACACTTATTTCATCACGTGTTGCATAGATAAAGGCTATTCAATTAAATAGTTATAGAACACAGTAGATATGTCAAAATCTACCAGGGTCAAACTAATATAGACTACCACATTTGTAATTGTTTGCCTATAATATGTTGATGTAATTGCTTGAATTGATAATAATTTGTCTTAATATTACAAATAATATGCATTGACCATGTAAGAACCAATTGTATACAGATACAATTGAAGAATGTCAGTGAGAGACCATAATGGCGTTGCTTTGTGGGAAGCAGCAAAAACACATACGCCATTTTGAATGTACTGTTCAGTTCTCAGTACTCCACCCCATCACCGACCAATAAGATGTGAGCGGAACAGCTTTGGCTGTTTTGCAGTGGAAGATTTCCTGGAAAAATATCCACAGCCTAGCAACAAGAGTTGTAAACCCCCATTCCCATGAAAAACGGCACCCTTCGTTCCCTCATTGGACAGATCACAGAAACTTATTTGCACAGGAAAAACAAAATGGTGCCAGTTGAACTAGAAGTTACCCTTCACTATAGACCTGGGATCAGATTACCCTACCCAAACTGGGGGGGGGAATATCTTATCCTGTATCAGTAGTTAGGGGCAAGTTCCACCTCCTGCTAAAATACAGAAAGACACATTGTGATTTGTGATGGGCGAAAAGAGGATATATTAATGCAACATTGATCAAACTTGTTGTCATTGTTGAACATGACTAAATATTGCTTTTCTTTTTTTAACAGCCCATAAAATCATAAAGGTTGTAATTGGTTACACGTGCTTGCTTACACATGCTCTAGAACTAAAGTAGTGCCAGTTGATATGCCCATTTATGAAGTTCATGGTCATTTTAACTGCAACGTTTGTATTGTATTAGACTGAAAGAGTAGACCACCGTTTCCTGTCAGTAGAATTTTGCTGTAGCCCTTATTCACTGGTTTGAATAACAGGTATCCAAGCAACAGTAACCAGATCTACTAATTTTCTGTGTTGGCGTCCGACTTACAATTCCTGCCGAACAGACAACAGATCTGATTTTTTTTAAACAAATATAGAGTTGTATTATTTTGATAAAACCAGTAGTGTGTCAGACAAAGAGTAATTGTTGTTGTAAAATGAATACATTAAAAAGCAGCATTTGACAGCTCATACTCAATAGTTAGGCTCCTTTAGTCCAATATTGGGCTAACGTTACTCCTTAGTCCAAGGACCTTACACGTCTGTTTAAAGGGTGATTTGGCTCTGGAAGCCAAAGCTGCCAAATACTGCAGCTAAACATGAATCGATTCTCAATTGCAGTAAGGTTCTAGAAACATAAATCCCTCTACTTTCATATAACATAAAACTAATTTCACAAATGCAAAATACACACACTGTACAACAGAGGAGGCTGGGTGGAGGAGCAACAGGAGGTCAGGCTCATTGCAATGGCTGGAATGGAATAAATTGAACGATATCAAACACATCAAATATAAGGAAACCACATGTTTGACTCCATCCATTACAATGAGCCCGTCCTCCTATAGCTCATCAACAAGCCTCCACTACCGTACACTGTTTTAACAGTTTCAGCAGACAGTATTTTTCAGTGACAACACCTTTGTGGCGTCTGTCTGCCGTTTACACACAGGTGTTCGGAGACGCAGATAGCTAATTAGCACAGGTAGTCCACTCGGTCTTCCGTCTGTTTTCCGTAAACAAGCGCTGTAACGTGGAAATATGGCAGTGTGGGAACCCTAACCCTGCTTACGAACAGTCGGGAAACAAAGGGCTATGCTGATCCCAGTGTCATGGTGATTAAATGCCGCCATCTAGTGTATATTAGAGCGCAATTGGTTGTAGATGCTCTCATTTAATTATGTGTGGTCAATAACCTTCATATTTTTGTAGAAAACAATGCATCAGCTTGTTTACAACAGTGGCGGCTCCTCAGAGGAGCAAGGGGAGGACCATCCTCCTCAGTGAATTTCATTTTTCTTTTTTTTTGTAAAACAGAAAAAGTTATCCTTTTAAGATAAAACTATACAAAATATATTTGTCACCAAATAATTGATTAAAACACACTGTTTTGCAATGAAGGTCTAAAGTAGCTTCAACAGCATTCTGTAGGGTAGCACCATGGTGTAGCCCGAGTACAGATAGCTTCCGTCCTCTTGGTACATTGACTTCAATACAAAACCTAGGAGCCTCCACTACTAGGATTACTTACTTCAAGTTGGACGAGGAGTTCTTCTTCAATGAGTCGGACGCGAGGGATATACTACGGACACCCGACCAGGCCCAGATCCCCGTGATTCACTGGAAAAGGAAACGTAGGTTTCGCGGAAAGAGATCAGGATGCCTTGTGAGGATCAGGCGACGAGTAGCTAATCTGCCCTTGCCATCCGTTCTGCTTGCTAACGTTCAATCGCTGGAAAATAAATTGAACGAACTGAAAGCACGTATATCCTACCAACAGGACATTTAAAACTGTAATATCTTGTTTCACCAAGTTGTGGCTGAACAACGACATTAAGAACATACAGTTGGCAGGTTATACACTATCGGCAGGACAGAATACCAGCCTCTGGTAAGAGACAGGGCGGGGGCCTATGCATATTTGTTAACAATAGCTGGTGCACGATATCTAAGGAAGTGTCAGGGTTTTGCTCACCTGAGGTAGAGTATCTCATGATAAGCTGTAGACCACACTATCTACCTAGAGAGTTTATCTGTATTTTCCGTAGCTGTCTACATACCACCAGAGACCGAAGCTGGCACTAAAACCACACTCAATGAGCTGTATTCCGCCATAACCAAACAGGAAAACGCTCATCCAGAGGCGGCGCTCCTAGTTGGACTTAAATGCAGGGAAACTTAAATTAGTTTTACCTAATTTCTATCAGCATGTTAAACGTGCAACCAGAGGGAAACAAATTCTAGACCACCTTTCCTCCTCACACAAAGACGTTTACAAAGCTCTCGCTCGCCCTCCATTTGGCAAATCTGACCATAAATCTATCCTGCTGATTCCTGCTTACAAGCAAAAATTAAAGCAGGAAGCACCAGTGACTCGGTCTATAAAAAAAGTGGTCAGATGAAGCAGATGCTAAACTACAGGACTATTTTGCTAGCACAGACTGGAATATGTTAACCATGGCAAAGTGACGGGGAATATGGCAGAATACAAACAGAGCAGTCTTTCCCTCAGCAAGGCAATCAAACAGGCAAAACGTCAATATCGAGACAAAGTGGAATCACAATTCAACAGCTCAGACACAAGACGTATGTGGCAGGGTTTACAGACAATCATGGACTACAAAAGGCAAACTAGCCACGTCGGGGACACCGACGTCTTGCTGCCAGACAAGCTAAACACGATCTTTGTCCACTTTTAGGATAACACCGTGCCACCAACGCGGCCAGCTACCAAGGACTGTGGGCTCTCCTTCTCCGTGGCAGACTTGAGTAAGACTTTTAAACGTGTTAACCCTCGCAAGGCTGCCGGCCCAGACAGCATCCCTAGCCACGTCCACAGAGCACGCCCAGACCAGCTAGCTGGTGTGTTTACGGACATATTCAATCTCTCCCTATCCCAGTCTGCTGTCCCCACATGTTTCAAGATGGCCACCATTGTTCCTGTACCCAAGAATGCAAAGGTAACTGAACTAAATGACTACTTCTGTCATCATGAAGTACTTTGAGAGACTAGTCAAGGATCATATCACCTCCACCTTACCGGTCACCCTAGACCCACTTAAATTTGCTGACCGCCCCAATAGGTCCACAGACGATGCAATCATCATCACACTGCCCTATCCCATCTGGACAAGAGGAATACCTATGTAAGAATGCTGTTCATCGACTACAGCTCAGCATTCAACGCCATAGTACCCTCCAAGCTCATCATTAAGCTTTAGGCCCTGCGTCTCAACCCCGCCCTGTGCAATTGGGTCTTGGACGTTCTGACGGGCCACCCCCAGATGGTGAAGGTAGGAAACAACATCTCCACTTCGCTGATCCTTAACACTGGGGCCCCACATGGGTGCGTGCTCAGCCCCCTCCTGTACTCACTGTTCACCCATGACAGCGTGGCCATGCAAGCCTCTAACTCAATCATCAAGTTTGCAGACGACAACTGTAGTAGGCTTGATCACCAACAACAACGAAACAGCCTACAGGGAGGTGAGGGCTCTCGGAGTGTGGTGTCAGGAAAATAACCTCTCACTCAACGTCAAAAACAAAGGAGATGATCATGGACTTCAGGAAACAGCAGAGGGAGCACCCCCCTATCCACATCAACGGGACAGCAGTGGAGAAGGTGGAAAGTTTTAAGTTCCTCGGCGTACACATCACAGACAAACCGAAATGGTCCACCCACACAGACAGCGTGGTGAAGAAGGCGAAACAGCACCTCTTCAACCTCAGGAGGCTGAAGAAATTTGTCTTGTCACCGAAAACGTTCACATCCTTTTACAGATGCACAATTGAGAGCATGCTGTCGGGCTGTATCACATCCTGGTATGGCAAATGCACCGCCCACAACCGCAGGACTCTCCAGAGGGTGGTGCGGTCTGCACATTGCATCATCAGGGGGCAAACTACCTGCCCTCCAAGACACCTACAGTACCCGATGTCACAGGAAAGCCAAAAAGATCAACAACCACCCGAGCCACTGCCCGTTCACCCCGCTACCATCCAGAAGGCGTGGTCAGTACAGGTGCATCAAAGCTGGGACCGAGAGACTGTAAAACAGCTTCTATCGCAAGGCCATCAGACTGTTAAAAAGCCATCACTAGCACAGAGAGGCTGCTGCCTATATGCAGACTTGAAATCATTGGCCACTTTAATAAATTGAAAACTAGTCACTTTAATAATGTCGCTTTAAACAATGTTTACACATCTTGCATTACTCATCACATATGTATAAATGTATTCTATACTATCTATTGCATCTTCGCCTATGCCGCTCTGACATTACTCGTCCATACATTTATACACATTCTTATTCCTTTACTTAGATGTGTGTGTATTAGGTTTTTGTTGTGGAATTGTTAGATATTACTTGTTAGATATTGCTGCACTGTCGGAACTAGAAGCACAAGCATTTCGCTACACTCGTAACAGCATCTGTTATCCATGTGCATGTGACCAATACAATTTGATTTTAAGAGTGTACTCTGGGAAAAGGGGAAGAAACAATATTGGGCTCAGGTGTACAACTTACTCACTGAGATCAAATCAAATCAAATTTATTTATATAACCCTTCTTACATCAGCTGATATCTCAAAGTGCTGTACAGAAACCCAGCCTAAAACCCCAAACAGCAAGCAATGCAGGTGTAGAAGCACGGTGGCTAGGAAAAACTCCCTAGAAAGGCCAAAACCTAGGAAGAAACCTAGAGAGGAACCAGGCTATGAGGGGTGGCCAGTCCTCTTCTGGCTGTGCCAGGTGGAGATAACAGAACATGGCCAAGAAGTTGAAATGTTCATAAATTACCAGCATGGTCAAATAATAATAATCACAGTAGTTGTCGAGGGTGCAGCAAGTCAGCACCTCAGGAGTAAATGTCAGTTGGCTTTTCATAGCCGATCATTAAGAGTATCTCTACCGCTCCTGCTGTCTCTAGAGAGTTGAAAACAGCAGGTCTGGGACAGGTAGCACGTCCGGTGAACAGGTCAGGGTTCCATAGCCGCAGGCAGAACAGTTGAAACTGGAGCAGCAGCACGGCCAGGTGGACTGGGGACAGCAAGGAGTCATCATGCCAGGTAGTCCTGAGGCATGATCCTAGGGCTCAGGTCCTCCGAGAGAGAGAAAGAAAGAGAGAAAGAGAGAATTAGAGAGAGCATACTTAAATTCACACAGGACAAGACAGGAGAAGTACTCCAGATATAACAAACTGACCCTAGCCCCCCGACACATAAACTACTGCAGCATAAATACTGGAGGCTGAGACAGGAGGCGTCATGAGACACTGTGGCCCCATCCGATGATACCCCCGGACAGGGCCAAACAGGAAGGATATAACCCCACCCACTTTGCCAAAGCACAGCCCCCACACCACTAGAGGGATATCCTCAACCACCAACTTACCATCCTGAGACAAGGCCGAGTATAGCCCACAAAGATCTCCGCCACGGCACAACCCAAGGGGGGGCGCCAACCCAGACAGGAAGATCACGTCAGTGACGTCAGTGATTCAACCCACTCCCCTCCTAGGGACGGCATGAAAGAGCACCAGTAAGCCAGTGACTCAGCCTCTGTAATAGGGTTAGAGGCAGAGAATCCCAGTGGAGAGAGGGGAACCGGCCAGGCAGACAGCAAGGGCGGTTCGTTGCTCCAGAGCCTTTCCGTTCACCTTCACACTCCTGGGCCAGACTACACTCAATCATATGACCCACTGAAGAGATGAGTCTTCAGTAAAGACTTAAAAGTTGAAACTGAGTCTGCGTCTCTCACATGGGTAGGCGACCATTCCATAAAAATGGAGCTCTATAGGAGAAAGCCCTGCCTCCAGCTGTTTGCTTAGAAATTCTAGGGACAATTAGGAGGCCTGCGTCTTGTGACCGTAGCATACGTGTAGGTATGTACGGCAGGACCAAATCGGAAAGATAGATAGGAGCAAGCCCATGTAATGCTTTGTAGGTTAGCAGTAAAACCTTGAAATCAGCCCTTGCCTTAACAGGAAGCCAGTGTAGGGAGGCTAGCACTGGAGTAATATGATCAAATGTTTTGGTTCTAGTCATGATTCTAGCAGCCGTATTTAGCACTAACTGGAGTTTATTTAGTGTTTTATCCGGGTAGCCGGAAAGTAGAACATTGCAGTGGATTAAAAAAGCATGGATTAATTTTTCTGCATCATTTTTGGACAGAAAGTTTCAGATTTTTGCGTAGATGGAAAAAGCTGTCCTTGAAACAGTCTTGATATGTTCGTCAAAAGAGAGATCATGGTCACAGTTTTATTTGAGACGACTGTACAACCATCAAGATTAATTGTCAGATTCAACAGAAGATCTCTTTGTTTCTTGGGACATAGATCAAGCATCTCTGTTTTGTCCGAGTTTAAAAGTAGAAAGTTTGCAGCCATCCACTTCCTTATGTCTGAAACACAGGCTTCTAGCCAGGGCAATTTTGGGGCTTCACCATGTTTCATTGAAATGTACAGCTGTGTGTCATCCGCATAGCAGTGAAAGTTAACATTATGTTTTCGAATGACATCCCCAAGAGGTAAAATATATAGTGAAAACAATAGTGGTCCCAAAACGGAACCTTGAGGAACACCGAAATGTACAGTTGATTTGTCAGAGGACAAACCATTCACAGAGACAAACTGATATCTTTCCGACAGTTAACCTTTTCTCAATAGGGGGTGCTGTTTTCACTTTGTAAAAATTTCGTTCCCAAATTAAACTGCCTCGTACTCAATTCTTGCTCGTACAATATGCATATTATTATTACTATTGGATAGAAAACACTCTCTAGTTTCTAAAACCGTTTGAATTATATCTGTGAGTAAAACAGAACTCAAGTTGGAGCAAACTTCCTGTCAGGAAGTGAGAAATCTGAAATCAGGCAGTCTGTTCTAGGGTCAGTTTATTAATTTGCATGTATTCTATTGGTCGACATGCACTGCATACGCCTTCCCCTAGATGTCAGCAAGTAGTGAGAATTGGAATGGAGTTGCTAGGCAGATCTGAGGCCATATAAAGGGTCTGGGTACGTGGGGTACACTCTTTTCAACATTCGCCATGACGCAAGACAGACCTCAGGATGGCGTTCTGGAAAGCTCCCGTTATAGGCCTTAGATATATCCGGCTCTGATTTTATTCGATATAGGTGTTAAAAACGTCATAATGTAGTTATTTTAAACCGAGTTATATCATTTTATATCAGTATATTGCGATTTTCGGAATTTTCTTAGTGCTGCGTTATAGTGAGTTGGGCACGTCTTCGCCACATGGCTAATGTTTACTGCTAATTCCAAAGTTGAAGGCGACAATCTACAACCGAGCAACGATTCTTCTGGACAAAGGACAACTTGCCCAAGATTCTGATGGAAGCTCATCAAAAAGTAAGAACTATTTATGATGTTAATTCGTTGTTCTGTTGAAAAATGTGAAACTACTATTCCGCCATTAATTTCGGTGCGGTCTCGCTTTAACGCACGCTGTATGTCGTAGTAACGTTAATTTTAAAAATCTAACACAGCGGTTGCATTAAGAACTAATGTATCTTTCATTTGCTGTCCAACCTGTATTTTTTAGTCAAGTTTATGATTAGTTACTGATTAGATTAGGTGCCTCTCCCAAGATTTCTCCCGACATTTTGTTGGCAGCTTGGCTACTATTCTCATTGTATAACCACGATTTGTGCCGCTAAATATGCACATTTTCGAACAAACTCTATATGTATTGTGTAATATGATGTTATAGGACTGTCATCTGAAGAAGTTTGAGAAGGTTAGTGAAAAAATTAATATCTTTTGCTGGTTTATTCGTTATCGCTATTGTTGGCTTGAATCAATGCTGTTGTGTGGTTGGCTATTGTAGTAAGCTAATATAATGCTATATTGTGTTTTCGCTGTAAAACACTTAAAAAATCTGAAATATTGGCTGGATTCACAAGATCTTTGTCTTTCATTTGCTGTACGCTGTGTATTTTTCATAAATGTTTTATGATGAGTATTTAGGTAATTCACGTTGGTCTCTGTAGTTATTCTAGTTGCTTTGGTGAGAGTTGTGATGGTGGCTGCAATGTAAAACTATGATTTATACCTGAAATATGCACATTTTTCTAACAAAACATATGCTATACAATAAATATGTTATCAGACTGTCATCTGATGAAGTTGTTTCTTGGTTAGTGACTATTTATATCTTTATTTGGTCGAAATTGTGATAGCTACCTATGCAGGAAAAAAATGGTGGGAAAAAAAAGTTGTGTCTTTTGCTATCGTGGTTAGCTAATAGAAATACATATTGTGTCTTCCCTGTAAAACATTTTAAAAATCAGAAATGATGGCTGGATTCACAAGATGTGTATCTTTCATCTGGTGTCTTGGACTTGTGATTTAATGATATTTAGATGCTAGTATTTACTTGTGGCGCTATGCTAGGCTATGCTAGTCAGCTTTTTTACTGATGAGGGTGCTCCCGGATCCGGGATTGTGACCAAGTAGAAGATAAGATCTAAACCAGGCCAGAACTTGTCCGTGTAGACCAATTTGGGTTTCCAATCTCTCCAAAAGAATGTGGTGATCGATGGTATCAAAGGCAGCACTAAGGTCTAGGAGCACGAGGACAGATGCAGAGCCTCGGTCTGATGCCATTAAAAGGTAATTTACCACCTTCACAAGTGCAGTCTCAGTGCTATGATGGGGTCTAAAACCAGACTGAAGCATTTCGTATACATTGTTTGTCTTCAGGAAGGCAGTGAGTTGCTGTGCAACAGCTTTTTCAAAAAAAATTGAGAGGAATGGAAGATTCGATATAGGCCGATAGTTTTTTATATTTTCTGGGTCAAGGTTTGGCTTTTTCAAGAGAGGCTTTATTACTGCCACTTTTAGTGAGTTTGGTACAAATCCGGTGGGTAGAGAGCCGTTTATTATGTTCAACATAGGAGGGCCGAGCACAGGAAGCAGCTCTTTCAGTAGTTTAGTTGGAATAGGGTCCAGTATGCAGCTTGAAGGTTTAGAGGCCATGATTATTTTCATCATTGTGTCAAGAGATATAGTATACTAAAACACTTAAGTGTCTCTCTTGATCCTAGGTCCTGGCAGCTGAGCTTTGGAGGAATACGCAGATTTAAAGAAGAGTCCGTAATTTGCTTTCTAATGATCATGATCTTTTCCTCAAAGAAGTTCATGAATTTATTACTGCTGAAGTGAAAGCCATCGTCACTTGGGGAATGCTGCTTTTTAATTAGCTTTGTGACAGTATCAAATATACATTTCGGAAAAATAGGATAATCGAGCAGCAGTGAGGGCTCTTCGATACTGCATGGTACTGTCTTTCCAAGCTAGTTGGAAGACTTCCAGTTTGGTGTGGCGCCATTTCCGTTCCAATTTTCTGGAAGCTTGCTTCAGAGCTCGGGTATTTTCTGTATACCAGGGAGCTAGTTTCTTATGAAAAATGTTTTTCGTTTTTAGGGGTGCAAATGCATCTAGGGTATTGCGCAAGGTTAAATTGAGTTCCTCAGTTAGGTGGTTAACTGATTTTTGTCCTCTGACGTCCTTGGGTAGGCAGAGGGAGTCTGGAAGGGCATCAAGGAAATTTTGTGTTGTCTGAGAATTTATAGCACGACTTTTGATGCTCCTTGGTTGGGGTCTGAGCAGATTATTTGTTGCGATTGCAAACGTAATAAAATGGTGGTCCGATAGTCCAGGATTATGAGGAAAAACATTAAGATCTACAACATTTATTCCATGGGACAAAACTAGGTCCAGAGTATGACTGTGGCAGTGAGTAGGTCCAGAGACATGTTGGACAAAACCCACTGAGTTGATGATGGCTCCGAAAGCCTTTTGGAGTGGGTCTGTGGACTTTTCCATGTGAATATTAAAATCACCAAAAATTAGAATATTATCTGCTATGACTACAAGGTCCGATAGGAATTCAGGGAACTCAGTGAGGAACGCTGTATATGGCCCAGGAGGCCTGTACACAGTAGCTATAAAAAGTGATTGAGTAGACTACATAGATTTCATGACTAGAAGCTCAAAAGACGAAAACGTCTTTTTTTTTTGTAAATTGAAATTTGCTATCGTAAATGTGAGCAACACCTCCGACTTTGCGGGATGCACGGGGGATATGGTCACTAGTGTAACCAGGAGGTGAGGCCTCATTTAACACAGTAAATTCATCAGGTTTAAGCCATGTTTCAGTCAGGCCAATCACATCAAGATTATGATCAGTGATTAGTTCATTGACTATAACTGCCTTTGAAGTGAGGGATCTAACATTAAGTAGCCCTATTTTGAGATGTGAGGTATCACGATCTCTTTCAATAATGGCAGGAATGGAGGAGGTCTTTATCCTAGTGAGATTGCTAAGGCGAACACCGCCATGTTTAGTTTTGCCCAACCTAGGTCGAGGCACAGACACGGTCTCAATGGGGATAGCTGAGCTGACTACACTGACTGTGCTAGTGGCAGACTCCACTAAGCTGGCAGGCTGGCTATCAGCCTGCTGCCTGGCCTGCACCCTATTTCATTGTGGAGCTAGAGGAGTTAGAGCCCTGTCTATGTTGGTAGATAAGATGAGAGCACCCCTCCAGCTATGATGGAGTCCGTCACTCCTCAGCAGGCCAGGCTTGGTCCTGTTTGTGGGTGAGTCCCAGAAAGAGGGCCAATTATCTACGATTGAGTTGTGAGACTCTGCTGTAGAGCTCATCACTCCCGCTAACTGGGAGGGGGCCAGAGACAATTACTCGATGCCGACACATCTTTCTAGCTGATTTACACGCTGAAGCTATGTTGCGCTTGGTGACCTCTGACTGTTTCATCCTAACATTGTTGGTGCCGACATGGATAACAATATCCCTATACTCTCTACACTCGCCAGTTTTAGCTTTAGCCAGCACCATCTTCAGATTAGCCTTAGTCAGTAGACCTGCCCCCTGGTAAACAGTGTATGATCGCTGGATGATTCGTTTTAAGTCTAATACTGCGGGTAATGGAGTCGCCAATGACTAGGGTTTTCAATTTGTCAGAGCTAATGGTGGGAAGCGTCGGCGGCTCAAACCCCGTAACGGGAGGAGTAGAGACTAGAGAAGGCTCGGCCTCAGACTCCGACTCGCTGCTTAATGGGGAAAACCGGTTGAAAGTTTCTGTCGGCTGAATGAGCATTCCTACAGCATTTCCCTCCAGAAGCCATGAGAAAGTTGTCCGGCTGCGGGGACTGTGCGAGGGGATTTATACTACTATCTGTACTTACTGGTGGCATAGACGCTGTTTCATCCTTTCCTACACTGAAATTACCCTTGCCTAACAATTGCGTCTGAAGCTGGGCTTGCAGCACAGCTATCCTCGCCGTAAGGCGATCGTTCTCCTGTATATTATGAGTACAGCGACTGCAATTAGAAGGCATCATGTTAATGTTACTACTTAGCTTCGGATGGTGGAGGTCCTGATGAACCATATCCAGATAAAGCGTCCGGAGTGAAAAGGTTGAATTTTAAAAAAAGTTGTGAGGGAAAAACAAAAAATATAAACGGTAATTAAAAAGTAAAAACCGTAAAGTTGTCAGGTAGCAAAGTAAGGTTGGCAACAAAATGCACAGCAACACGTAAACAAGATGATCATGGTAATTATACAGATCTCCTGTAATCCCTGTTCACCCATGACTGCATGGCCAGGCACGACTCCAACACCATCATTAAGTTTGCAGACGACAAAACAGTGGTAGGCCTGCTCACCGACAACGACGAGACAGCCTATAGGGAGATCAGAGACCTGGCTGGGTGGTGCCAGAATAACAACCTATCCCTCAACATAACCAAGACAAAGGAGATGATTGTGGACTACAGTAAAAGGAGGACTGAGCACGACCCCATTCTCATCGACGGGGCTGTAGTGGAGCAGGTTGAGAGCTTCAAGTTCCTTGGTGTCCACATCAACAACAAACTAGAATGGTCCAAACACACCAAGACAGTCGTGAAGAGGGCATGACAAAGCCTATTCCCCCTCAGGAAACTAAAAAGATTTGTCATGGGTCCTGAGATCCTCAACAGGTTCTACAGCTGCAACATCGAGAGCATCCTGACTGGTTGCATCACTGCCTGGTACGGCAATTGCTCAGCCTCTGACCGCAAGGCACTACAGAGGGTAGTGCGTACGGCTCAGTACATCACTGGGGCTAAGCTGCCTGCCATCTAGGACCTCTACACCAGACGGTGTCAGAAGGCCCTAAAAATTGTCAAAGACCCCAGCCACCCCAGTCATAGACTGTTGTCTCTCCTACCGCATGGCAAGCGGTTCTGGAGTGCCAAGTCTAGGACAAAAAGGCTTCTCAACAGTTTTTACCCACAAGCCACAAGACTCCTGAACAGGTAATCAAATGGGTACCCAGACTATTTGCCCCCCCAACCCCTCTTTTTACACTGCTGCTACTCTCTGTTCATCATATATGCATAGTCACTTTAATTATACATTCATGTACATACTACCTCAATTGGGCAAAACCAACAAGTGCTCCCGCACATTGGCTAACCGGGCTATCTGCATTGTGTCCCGCCACCCGCCAACCCCTCTTTTACGCTACTGCTACTCTCTGTTCATCATATATGCATAGTCACTTTAACCATATCTACATGTACATACTACCTCAATCAGCCTGACTAACCGATGTCTGTATGTAGCCTCGCTACGTTTACAGCCTCGCTACTGTATATAGCCTGTCTTTTTTACAGATGTTTTATTTCTTTACTTACCTATTGTTCACTTAATACCTTTTTGCACTATTGGTTAGAGCCTGTAAGTAAGCACTTCACTGTAAGGTCTACACCTGTTGTATTCGGCGCACGTGACAAATAAACTTTGATTTGATTGGTTTCACTTGTGACAAACTGTTTTTTTTAAAAGCTACCCACTGACATCTTTCTAAGAAAAACAAAATGCTAGGTGAAGACTTGATACAATGACCAGATATTTAGATGTCTAGCTTGCTAAAATAATGTGGGCCCAAATATTGCATTTGTATAGATTTCAGACAGCTACATGCAGCTATCTGAGTGAGAATACTAGTGGTGCTTTCAAGACAACTGGGAACTCGGAAAAGAAAGAGGTCAAGTCATGACATCAGTGATCTTCAGGTCGGAAAGTCAGAGCTCTCGAAAGATGCCCAAGTTTCCGACTTGGAATTTCAAGTTGGATGACAGTTCAAAACGATTTTTCCGAGTCAGAGTTCCCAGTTGTTTTGAACACACTGAAGTCTGACATTTTCAGGTTCCCAATTGTTGAACGCAGCATATGCTATTCTTCAAAATCCACACATCCAGCATCATCAAAAGGGTCATACAAGGATAGTTAACCCAAATTATGAAATTACTTATTGGTTTCCTTACAACCTATGGACAAGGTATGACAGCAATCTATACTTTATCTTAGTTGTTTTCCTGGCACTGTTTCCACATGCCAACGTTTTAGCATTTTTTTTTTTTTTTTTTTTTTCACCTTTATTTAACCAGGTAGGCTAGTTGAGAACAAGTTCTCATTTGCAACTGCGACCTGGCCAAGATAAAGCATAGCAGTGTGAACAGACAACAACACAGAGTTACACATGGAGTAAACAATAAACAAGTCAATAACATGGTAGAAAAAAAAGAGAATCTATATACAATGTGTGCAAAAGGCATGAGGAGGTAGGCAATAAATCGAATAATTACAATTTAGCAGATTAACACTGGAGTTATAAATCATCAGATAATCATTTGTGACACAAATACAATGACATAGGACTGATAAACATTTATCACACATCATGTTCAAATAATCAGTGACTTGAATGGGTTTTGTGCTACAAATGATCAAATGTTAGCATGTGGAAACAGTGCCAAGGAAACTAAACCAATGCATGGATTGCAGTCATACCTTGTCCATAGACTGCTTACAGGGTAAGGAACCCAATGTGTAATTTGGGTAAAATATCCCTTTGAAGACATTTCAATAGATGTACTCTCAATATAAGGCTCCCTACTGATGGGGCACACACAATACTCAGAATGTTATGTTTATGTCACCTTTAATGAATGCATGAAAAGGAAAATGTCCAGACTCCCTCTGTCCTGCAAGGCTCCAGCATCATGAACAGTGGCAGACCAACACACACCAAACAGGGCTCAGTCTTCCGGCAGTAGATCATCCCCATTCCTTCTTCCCTGCAAGCATTCCAAATGAAATCAAAGGATTGTAGGCCACAAAGAGCAACGCACCTTGACAGAACTAAGGTATAAAGAACTGGAGACAGCGTCCAAAATTGCTGACCGTTGTCTTCAACATAATCTACTCACGTTCGCATAGGCCCTTCCGTGGGGTCTTCACTAGTTGCCACAAAGTGAGAAGGCCCGCCTACTCAACCAATCAAATGAGGCAGTGTGATGATGTGTATGCCCCCACCCAGTTTACAGGGGCAGACGAGGGACATTCATTTATTTTATTTAGTTATCCAGAAATGATTTGGTTATTTATTAGCTATAATAAAACCAACCGTTGTAAATGCAAAGTGGTAATCAGATGTCTTATTCAAGCTTAGCTTGCAAGCGTATCATGATTTTTGTCCTTACTAATAGTTACTTGTATTAACCCAAAATAGGTTTACTCCAATATCTCCATTGTTTTTAAAATGGCATGCAGACAAACAAATCGACACAACTTGATTTTATTTTGATTTTCAAATACAAATAGTAATCCACAAGTAAAACGTACACAGTTTCACAGAAATTGGCTTATTTAAGATTGAACTTCAATCATATTACTTTATTTGACACCTAGGCACTTACTATAGTCACTTATTTATTTAACTTAACATAGCCTTGCAGTCTACCTTTTTGGTATTTTGTACCAGTCTCTGTACAAAAGCATGGTCTTCAAGCTATGGAAGATGGCTAACCATGTAATAAAACTAATTGATTGGACTCAGTGTAAGGGGAAACTCACCACCCTAACTCCACTTACATACTCTTATTTTATTGACCCATCCACCCCCCTCTTTGGAGGACAAAAGTAACTTTGTTTCACACTTGTTTTACACAAATATTTAGTTACATATACATTATTCATACATGGTATTTTTATACACAGTATTACATGATAGGAATACAGTTTGATATACACATTGCACCTAAAATGGTACTCATTACATACTCTTGCAATAAGTGCCATGGGATCTTTAGTGACCACAGAGTTATGACAACCTTAAAGTGCCATCTTCTTAAATTATTTATTTTATTTCACCTTTATTTAACCAGGTAGGCTAGTTGAGAGAACAAGTTCTCATTTAAATTGCGACCTGGTAAAGAATAAGTAAAGCAGTGCAACACAAACAACAACACAAAGTTACACATGGAATAAACAAACATACAGTCAATAATACAATAGAAAAAGTCTATATACACAGTGTGTGCAAATGAGGTAAGATAAGGGAGGTAAGGCAATAAATAGGCCATAGTGGCAAAATAATTACAATATAGCAATTAAACACTGGAATGATAGATGTGCAGAAGATGAATGTGCAAGTAGAGATACTGGGGTGCAAAGGAGTCAAAAAATAAATAACAGTATGGGGATGAGGTAGATGGATGGGCTATTTACAGATGGGGTATGTACAGGTGCAGTGATCTGTGAGCTGCTCTGACAGCTGGTGCTTAAAGTTAGTGAGGGAGATATGGGTCTCCAGCTTCAGTGATTTTTGCCATTCGTTCCAGTCATTGGCAGCAGAGAACTGGAAGGAAAGGCAGCCAAAGAGGAATTGGCTTTGGGGGTGACCAGTTAAATATACCTGCTGGAGTGCGTGCTACGGGTGGGTGCTGCTATGGTGACCAGTGAGCTGAGATAAGGCGGGGCTTTACCTAGCAAAGACTTATAGATGACCTGGAGCCAGTGGGTTTGGCGACGAATATAAAGTGAGGGCCAGCCAATGAGAGCATACAGGTCGCAGTGGTGGGTAGTATATGGGGCTTTGGTGACAAAACGGATGGCACTGTGATAGACTGCATCCAATTTGTTTAGTAGAGTGTTGGAGGCTATTTTGTAAATGACATTGCCGAAGTCAAGGATTGGCACGATAGTCAGTTTTACGAGGGTATGTTTGGCAGCGTGAGTGAAGGATGCTTTGTTGCGAAATAGGAAGCCGATTCTAGATTTAATTTTGGATTGGAGATGCTTATTGTGAGTCTGGAAGGAGAATTTACAGTCTAACCAGACACCTAGGTATTTGTAGTTGTCCACATATTCTAAGTCAGAACCGTCCAGAGTAGTGATGCTGGACGGGCGTGCAGGTGTGGGCAGCGATCGGTTGAAGAGCATACATTTAGTTTTACTTGCATTTAAAGAGCAGTTGGAGGCCACGGAAGGAGAGTTGTATGGCATTGAAGCTTGTCTGGAGGTTAGTTAACACAGTGTCCAAAGAACGGCCAGAAGTATACAGAATTGTGTCGTCTGCGTGGAGGTGGATCAGAGAATCACCAGCAGCAAGAGCGACATCATTGCTGTATACAGAGAAAAGAGTCGGCCCGAGAATTGAACCCTGTGGCACCCCCATAGAGACTGCCAACGGTCCGGACAACAGGCCCTCCGATTTGACACACTGAACTCTGAGAAGTAGTTGGTGAACCAGGCGAGGCAGTCATTTGTGAAACCAAGGCTGTTGAGTCTGCCAATAAGAATGTGGTGATTGACAGAGTCGAAAGCCTTGGCCAGGTCGATGAATATGGCTGCACAGTAAGGTCTCTTATCGATGGCGGTTATGATATCGTTTAGGACCTTGAGCGTGGCTGAGGAGCACTCATGTCCAGCTCTGAAACCAGATTGCACAGCGGAGAAGGTACGGTGGGATTCGAAATGGTCGGTGATCTGTTAACTTGGCTTTCGAAGACCTTAGAAAGGCAGGGTAGAATAGATATAGGTCTGTTGCAGTTTGGTTCTAGAGTGTCTCCCCCTTTGAAGAGGGGGATGACCGCGGCAGCTTTCCAATCCTTGGGGATCTCAGACGATACGAAAGCGAGGTTAAACAGGCTAGTAATAGGGGTTGCAACAATTTCGGCTGATCATTTTAGAAAGAGAGGGTCCAGATTGTCTAGCCCGGCTGATTTGTAGGGGTCCAGATTTTGCAGCTCTTTCAGAACATCAGCTATCTGGATTTGGGTGAAGGGGAAATGGGGGAGGCTTGGGCGAGTTGCTGTTGACCAGGGTAGGGGTGGCCAGGTGGAAAGCATGGCCAGCCGTAGAAAAATGCTTATTGAAATTCTCAATTATTGTGGATTTATCGGTGTTGACAGTGTTTCCTAGCCTCAGTGCATTAGGCAGCTGGGAGGAGGTGCTCTTATTCTCCATGGACTTTACAGTGTGCCAGAACATTTTGGAGTTTGTGCTGCAGGATGCACATTTCTGTTTGAAAAAGCTAGCCTTTGCTTTCCTAACTGCCTGGGTATATTGGTTCCAAACTTCCCTGAAAAGTTGCATATCGCAGGGGCTATTTGATACTAATGCCGTACGCCACAGGATGTTTTTGTGCTGGTCAAGGGCAGTCAGGTCTGGAGTGAACCACGGGCTATATCTGTTTCTGGTTCTAACATTTTTGAACAGGGCATGCTTATATAAGATTGTGAGTAAAGCACTTTTAAGGAATAACCAGGCATCTTCTACTGACGGAATGAGGTCAATATCCTTCCAGGATAGCCGTGCCAGGTCGATTAGAAAGGACTGCTCGCTGAAGTGTTTTAGGGAGCGTTTGACGGTGATGAGGGGTGGTCGTTTGACCGCAGACCCATTACAGACGCAAGCAATGAGGCAGTGATCGCAGAGATCCTGGTTGAAAACAGCAGAGGTGTATTTGGAGGGCAAGTTGGTCAGGATGAGATCTATGAGGTTCATTGATAATTTGTGTGAGATTGAAGGCATCAAGTTTAGGTTGTAGGATGGCCGGAGTGTTTAGCATGTCCCAGTTTATGTCACCTAACAGCACAAGCTCTGAAGATAGATGGGGGGCAATCAATTCACATATGGTGTTCAAGGCACAGCTGGGGGCAGAAGGTGGTCTATAGCAAGTGACGGTGAGAGACTTGTTTCTGGAATGGTGGATTTTTAAAAGTAGAAGCTCAACTTGTTGTTTGGGCACAGACCTGGATAGTAAGACATAACTCTGCAGTCGATTGCAACTCCACCCCCTTTGGCAGTTCTATCTTGTCGGAAAATGTTATAGTTAGTGATGGAAATTTCTGGGTTTTTGGTGGCCTTCCTAAGCCAGGATTCAGACACAGCTAGGACATCCGTGTTGGCAGAGTGGGCTAAAGCAGTGAATAAAACAAATTTAGGGAGGAGGCTTCTAATGTTAACATGCATGAAACCAAGGCATGAAACCAAGGCTTTTACGGTTTTATTGAGGAACATTCCATTGTTAGTTAGGAATTCAACATTATTACAATTAATGTTGTGAAAGTGTATGGTTTAAATTACAGTGATCAGCCTTTGAACTTACTGCCTTTTTCAGCAGGATATTTCTCTTTGTCTTTCGTTTGTCTGCCTTTCCCCAGGTGGCATTCTTACGTGTCCCGCAACTTGAAACAGAACACCATTGAATGGGCACCATATTAAACAACAATCACCCCATTAAAAGGTGGACATCATTTTACCAATCACACCATTCATATGTAATCAGGTGGAATGGGAGATTTATGTTTTTTTAACTCGAGACATGCCATTTCGATAAGTAGGTGTTTCCCACGAACCGGAATACTTCCTCATCTGATTGGTCGGGTAGGCGAGCATTCTGGGCTGGCATACGCATCATCATACTCCCTCATCTGATTGGTCAAGTAGGCGTGCCTTCTGACTTTGTGGCAACGACTGTTTTGTGGCTGCTGCCATCTTGCTAGTTGTTTTTTCTAGGACTACTCCACTCCGCCAGTGCGGTATAGTTTTTGGGCACTCTGCCAATGTTGCCAGGGACGTGGATCTGCATGGCTGCAACTAGTTTCGGGAGGGGAAATCTGCTTTTGCACCACCACCATTGATGAACGGGAAATCTGCAGGCACCACAACCACTCTAACTATGAAAGGTCATTTTGTGTATGCAGTTGTGTGCACGTAACTTATTGAGGACTAAATCATACGTGCTCTAGTTAGCGCTACATGTGCACCTCAGGAGACCTAGCAGTTGTATATTTTCTATTCAACACAACATGCCACTTGTTACAAGATGATAAGTTGGTGAAATAAGTTTTTGCAAAAGTTATGCCGTTATGATTTGACAATTAATCAGTAAAGTTGCATTTACACATTCTAAATGAGACAGTATGATAAAAGCAGCGTTATGTACAAGTAATATAATATTCCAACTCCAGGATTCTACAAGACGCTCACAACATTATGTATTTACAGAGCCACTGACAGTGTGAGTTATGACAGATATACATTTTGCTGGGTCTATCCTTTCTAACCCCTGCCAAGAGATCTCTTTGACTTCTCTTTTCAGCATGAGGTACTTTATTTCTGTCCTGCTATTCAAAAACAATCAACAAGTGCTTCAACCTAGCAAGAATGGCAAAATAAAGAACTCCTTACAGAAGTGGAAGGTTGTGCATCCTGATGTAAACGATATTCTAATCTGCTCCTACTTACATGTTTTGTAAATAGTTCAATAAAGTTTACTTGTACTGTCCACCTACTTGTTTTCTTTCTTGTTCTACACAAATACCGCAAGACCTCCAGTGGTGTCAGTTTACATACCAACTTCAGCTGGTTCACTGTATCAGTTCACCATAGTTTATAAGAGAATGGAGTTTGACTTTACATTGCAGCCCTGAGGGATTGGTGGAGGGGGAACTCCACTTTACAGCACTACAGGATATGATTAGAGATTGGTCGGAGAGTCACAAACCAATCATATATAGTGGAAAAATCCACAGATAATCTTTTAATATGTAATAACTTAACTAATTGAGAAGATATTAAACTGTTTAATAACCAGCCAGCTTTTAAGAGACACACAATTTTAAAATGCAAAAGCTAAAGGATTTATGCATTCAAATGTTAATCTGTTTGGCTGGGTAGCAAATGGGCCAAATCAAGCGCAGGTCGAGCAATGTCTGTTGTCCCAACCAGAAATTGGACAGTGATGAGCTGAGCTGGTGATCCCTCTTCTCTGCATCTGGGGACATAAGTGTCCAACAGGGCATGGATATCATCAACCGGAAGGAGTTGTTACTGGGTGATAAGGGGTTTCCCCAGGCATGCATGTAAAAATATATTGGATGGGAATTATAGTGAGCAGGCTGTCATTGGAAGTCAGAAACGTAGTTGTGCAACTAGAAAGATATAACACATGCATACATCTACCATTATGAGCAAAACAAATTTAAAACACTGAGTATACAAAACATTAAGAACACCCAACCTGTATCCCGGCACATTGACTCTGTACCGGTACCCTCTGTATATAGCCTCGTTATTGTTATACACATTTTTTGTGTTACTTTTTGATTGATTTAATCATTTTTACTTTATTTAGTAAATATTTTATTAACTCTTTCTTGAACTGCATTGTTGGTTAAGGGCTTGTAAGTAAGCATTTCACGGTAACGTCTACACATTTTGTATTCGGCGCATGTGACAAATCAAATTTGATTTGCTCTTTCCATTACAGACTGACCAACCAGGTGAATGCTATGATCCATTATTGATGTCACTTGTTAAATCCACTTCAATCAGTGTAGATGAAGGGGGGAGACAGGTTAAAGAAGGATTGTGGGAAGCATTGGCATCAACATGGGCCAGCTTCCCTGTGGAACGCTTGACACCTTGTAGAGTCCATGCCCCGATGAATTGAGGCTGTTCTGAGGGCAAAAGGGGGTGCAACTCAATATTAGGAAGTTGTTCCTAATGTTTGGTATACTCAATGTATGAGAGCTCTCTTGCTTGTGTTGAGAATCAGAGAATACTGAACACTTCATTTGAACTTGATCAGGAGGGCCGCAATGTCCACGTGCTGAAGCAATGTTGAAGCAATGACCACGTGTAGAGGAGAGAAGTGACAGAGAGGAGTGAGAGAGGCAGAGGACGTGATTTAACCTCATGATACTTATTTTCCACCATAATTTGCAAATAAATTCATTACAAATACTACAATGTGATTTTCTGGATTTCTTTTTCTCATTTTGTCTGTCATAGTTGAAGTGTACCTATGATGAAAATTACAGGCCTCTCTCATCTTTTTAAGTGGGAGAACTTGCACAATTGGTGGCTGACTAAATACTTTTTTGCCCCACTATATATACAGTAGCGAGGCTGTAAACGTAGCGAGGCTACATACAGACATCGGTTAGTCAGGCTGATTGAGGTAGTACTATGTACATGTAGATATGGTTAAAGTGACTATGCATATATGATGAACAGAGAGTAGCAGTAGCGTAAAAGAGGGGTTGGCGGGTGGTGGGTGACAATGCAGATAGCCCGGTTAGCCAATGTGCGGGAGCACTGGTTGGTTGACCCAATTGAGGTAGTATGTACATGAATGTATAGTTAAAGTGACTATGCATATATGATGAACAGAGAGTAGCAGCAGTGTAAAAAGAGGGGTTGGGGGGGGGGGGGCACACAATGCAAATAGTCTGGGTAGGCATTTGATTACCTGTTCAGGAGTCTTATGGCTTGGGGGTAACCACTGTTGAGAAGCCTTTTTGTCCTAGACTTGGCACTCCGGTACCGCTTGCCATGCGGTAGTAGAGAGAACAGTCTATGACTGGGGTGGCGGGGTCTTTGACAAATTTTAGGGCCTTCCTCTGACACGCCTGGTGTAGAGGTCCTGGATGGCAAGCAGCTTAGCCCCAGTGATGTACTGGGCTGTACGCACTACCCTCTGTAGTGCCTTGCGGTCAGAGGCTGAGCAATTGCCGTACCAGGCAGTGATGCAACCAGTCAGGATGCTCTCGATGTTGCAGCTGTAGAACCTGTTGAGGATCTCAGGACCCATGCCAAATCTTTTTAGTTTCCTGAGGGGGAATAGGCTTTGTCGTGCCCTCTTCACGACTGTCTTGGTGTGCTTGGACCATGATAGTTTGTTGGTGATGTGGACACCAAGTAACTTGAAGCTCTCAACCTGCTCCACTACAGCCCCATCGATGAGAATGGGGGCGTGCTCAGTCCTCCTTTTCCTGTAGTCCACAATCATCTCCTTTGTCTTGGTTACGTTGAGGGATAGGTTGTTATTCTGGCACCACCCAGCCCGGTCTCTGATCTCCCTATAGTCTGTCTCGTCGTTGATCAGGCCTACCACTGTTGTGTCGTCTGCAAACTTAATGATGGTGTTGGAGTCGTGCCTGGCCATGCAGTCATGGGTGAACAGGGAGTACAGGAGGGGACTGAGCATACAGAGAGAGAACAGAGAGAGAACAAGAGAATACAGAGAGAGAACAAGGGATTTTACTTGGCCGAACTCCTAAATCCCCAAAATGGGAGAATTAAACTATATGTCCACTTGTGAGAATGTGGAAAGGGTCCATGGACACTTAAGGGACAGGTATGATGAGTGTGTTTCATTTGGTGACCTCATGGAGGACAGGAAACACACAACTATATGCCTGAATGTGTACATTTCTCAATTATGGGGTTTGCATCTAATTCTTGTATAAAATGAATGAGTACTGATGAAACTATTTGTTAAATGATGTAATGTGATGTTAACCTTTAGAATGAGAGAATTGTTTTCCCTGTAAAGTTTAACTAAGTCATTGGCCACGCCCCTGTGAGCACAGACATGATCAGGCATCATGGAACCGCCCTTTTCTATTGTTACGAATAAAACCCCCTCCTGAGGAAATCCTCTTCAGACTAAGCAAACCCCCAGCGTGAGCTGTGGTTGCAATGGTTGAGTACCAAGACTACAAAACCATACCACGTGGCGCATTGGCTACACGGCTGGAACTGGTTAAACTCTGAGACTATCGATCCCTACAGAATAAGAGCAAATCTTAGATATTAATTACTAGTCTGCAGCTAGAAATTATGTAAACCTGGGATGCGAATACCGACAACCGCCGAAACATCTACTCTAAGAACAATGGATGCCTGACGTACCCATTACAATAGACACTATCAGGAGCTGCCGATAGAGCTAACACCATAAGTAACCAGAGACTCTCTGATGAACTGACTCTCCTGCAGACGGACTGACGATTCCAACAGAGAAGACAACGACATATGGGCGTAAATATATTGATTGCAATTATTCCCGAATGAGCGAGCGTTCATCTGCAAAGGATTAGCATTTCAATGAATATAATTACCCACTGTGTGTCGTGATCCATTTTGTCTTTCCCGCTCCTTTATCAGTCCACACCCCCTTTTCTTTGTATACCAAGCTGTCATATCGGTTTAGCCCACTAGGGGATCTTCCCTATCATTGTTAGTAACCAATATCTACTGTTTGTTATGCATTTCTGTGATTATTTAGTTAGTTAGTAAATAAATGATTAAGCCAATCGGTGTATGGATGATTCATAGTTTAGGCTGGGTTTGTGCAGATAACCAAGAATTCTACGACGTTTGAAATGAGACTAACGTAAGGTAAAGAATAATTCATTAATAGAAGACTAATTGATCAGATATTAAAATATCTGAAGAGTTATATTTGGAAAATTAGAATTTTTGTAATCTGAATATTTTCCGTGGTACCCCAACTTCCTAGTTAATTACATTTACAGGATTAGTTTAATCACATAATAACAATTACAGAGAATTGATTTGATAAAATAACAGTCTTCACCTTTAATGATACTAAAGACACAACACATTGATATTGCTGTGACCAACATCATCATCAACAAGTACCTCAACGATGTTACGTACACATTAAGTGTGATCATGCCGCAGATGCTTTCACATTATCAGCATTGCCACTTACCTCTGTACCTACTTTATTCCTTGATCTTTCCCTGGGGCATTGTGACCACTTTTGAAAACAATCAGGGGAGAAATTACTGGGCACAGCAGAAGCAGTGAGGCTGACCTTTCCCTTGTCATCATCCCAAAAACACTCATCTTCAAAGTGATGGGCAGAGACAAGAGTGTTGGGTTGGTTTCCAATTCATCCTCCTGTCCCTTGCTACCCACTCCTGTAGCCTGGGCTTGTCATGAAATGGAACCTGTGGAAAAAGGTCATGCATTTAATAGTAGGCTCAGTCTTAGTCAAGTGGAAATGACAAATATACTAATCAGTTGTTAAACGTTGCACAAATAAAGTAAGCCAACATCCTGAGTGACAAATTAAACAGTGAAATGGTTTCCAGTAAAAGTTCAATAATGTGTCTTTGTACATTTAAATATTAAAACCATTAAAAGAGATTAGAGACCTATGAAGCAACCACTACACTTCCAATATATGGCCTAATTCAGGGGTTCTTAAACATTTCCTGCACACGACTCCAAATGACACTAGAAAATGCAGTGGTCCCGACTTGGAGAAATGATACTCCCTAGTTAACGCTGTATGTTCATACGCACTGTGACTTATGTTCCATCCCTGCAGTACAGTTGATAACCATTGCTATAAATGCAAAAAATTCAATATTACTGAAACATATCACTTGTTGGCCTACCCTTCTGTAATGGTACAGATCTACTACTCACACCACTCCTCTTAGGATCCCTCCACTTTCTTCACTGCATCAGCATATGACAACTCCTGCACTACTCGAACCCTGGAAACCTCAACGCAAGGGACATTTCTGATCCCCAGCCCCACGGGCACCCCTAAAATTAACACATACCACTACTTTCCTCAATGCTACACATTCCTTTGTCTCATGCCCTTCTGCACACCTTGGAACCCCCTCCTACACAATGCTACCAGATGCCCATAAGCTTGACACCTGTAACAATGTCATGTATTCGGTACAAAAGCTCGTACAGGATAACTTATATATCCTAACATCACTTTGTCGGGCAAAAACAACATCAAAACAGACAATGACTTCTGTTTCACCACTCTCGCAACCCTTTCTGCATCACACCCAGCGACGAGCATTACAAACACCGGGAATGTTCCCCTTTAGTTTGTCAACTTTTACATTTACTGCTACCCCAGTAATCACTCCTTTCAATGGCACCCTTTTCTTGAGAGTAAACATTTTTACATCTCTTGTCCCCATTCGTTTAACACTGAGCACCTTCTCCATCTGACCAGCAGAAACACAAACAATTATCACAAGACCACTTCTGGTTACCCTCACCGATTCCACAGTACCCAATTCTGTTTTCACCCACCCTGAAACCACAAATGGATCAGCCAAAAGGCAAGGGTCCACTTTTTCCAAAAACTTCACTCCTACTGTCACAGACTCATCTTTATCCTGACCCGCAATGCAAGCCTCGGGCTCTGAGAACTTCACCACACCTACCTCCGATACTTCGCCCTCATTCACTCCCATTTCTCCACCGGTCTTCAGCTCACTCAGTTTACGCTTTCTACCATTCTTCTTTAACAAAACATATCCCCTTTCCAAGTATACATCTCCTTATGTAATACTGCACTTCGCCTGGCATATCTTGTTCTTGCTTTCTCAAGGGACGCCATTTAACCGGCTGTCACAATCTCCGTACAATCAGCACGAACGCCTCGGGATGTAGCGGTCAACAGTGCATCCCACTTATAATGCAGCTGCTTCGTCTTGATGATATTCTTTACCAACAGCTACCGCGACACCTTTCAATTTCAAACAAGCGCGCTCTCCGTCTTCCTTCTCTGACGTGCCCCTTCAACGTCCAAACCCATTGCCTCTGCCTGATGACTTCTTCGGTGGGGTTTATCGGCGGTTGGCATCCAACGTTATGGTGCATTACCGCCACCAACTGTACTGGAGTGTGGGCCAGAGACAGGGAGAAACTAAATCCTACCTGCCGGCCCCGTTGCTCTTAATAAAGATAACATATTTGAGACTATATCTAATGACATTCTACTCAATATACTCTTCAAACTAATTTCTTGTATCCCCTTCTCCCTCATACTAGATCTCAGCCCCTCTCTTTCCCTCTGATACTGCCCACACTGTAGCAATACACGCACCACTGTCTCCTGGCAAAAATCACACTTTCCCATTGGATGCTTCCCTATCACATTTAAGGACTTATTCAACTGGCTGTGCCCCACCCTTAATCTTGTAAAAATAGCCTCCCTTCGTGTCCCTTCCATCCTCCCCGACTTTCCTCTGTACTTAAAATAAATGCCTGCCCTTAGTATCTCTATTCCACTGCTCCTACCATCTCTGCACCATGACTGTCCATATCAGGCTTTCTGCCTTGCTCATTGAAATTACATCAACATTCCCACTTCTAAGAGCTTGTTTAGCCAGTAAATCAACTGCCTCGTTCCCCTCTACCCCCACATGTGCTGGGACCCAAGTAAATCTTATCTCTAATCATCTATCTAATCCTGCCATGGGTTTGTAGGGAAGGGGGATACCTAATCAGTTGTACAACTGAATGCATTCAACTGAAATCTGTCTTCCACATTTAACCCAACCCCTCTGAATCAGAGAGGTGCGGGGGGCTGCGATAATCAACATCCACATCTTCGGTGCCCGGGGAACAGGGGCAGAACAACCGATTTTTACCTTGTCAGTTCAGGGATTCGATCCAGCAGCCTTTCGGTTACTGGCCCAATGCTCTAACCACTAGGCTACATGTACTTCATAAAGTAGAGCTTGTCTGTTACATGACCCAAAGGACTGGAGACTCATTAACACTGCCCACGAATCAGAGCAAATAACTACTCTGTATTAACTTCCTCCACCCATTGCAAGGCCAACAGTATGGCCATCAGCTCTGCCATATATACAAATCAAATGGTATTGGTCACATGTGCCAAATTCAACAAGTGTAGACTTTACCGTAAAATGCTTACTTACAAGCCCTTAACCAACAGTGCAGTTCAAGAAGAAGAAAATATTTACCAAGTAGACTAAAATAAAAGTAACACAATAACAATAACGAGGCTATACACAGGGGGCACCGGTACCGAGTCAGTGTCCGGGGGTACAGGCTAGTTGAGGTAATCTGTACATGTAGGTGGGGGAGAAGTGGCTATGCATAGCTAACAAACAAACAGCGAGTGTACAAAAGGTAGGGAGGGGGCTGTCAATGTAAATTGTCCGGTGGCGATTTTATGAATTGTTCAGCAGTCTTATGGCTTGGGGGTAGAAGCTGTTGAAGAGCCTTTTGGTCCTAGACTTGGCACTCCAGTACCGCTTGCCATGCGTTAGCAGAGAAGAGAGTCTGACAATTTTATGGGCTTTCCTCTGACACCACCTAGTAAATAGGTCCTGGATGGCAGGAAGCTTGGTCCAAGTGATGTACTGGGCCATTCGCACTACCCTCTGTAGAGCCTTACGGTAAGATGCTGAGCAGTTGTCATACCAGACAGTGATACAACCGGTCAAGATGCTCTCGATGGTGCAGCTGTAGAACCTTTTGAGGATCTGTGGACCCATTCCAAATATTATCAGTCTCCCGTCTTGGTATGTTTGGACCATGATAGTTAGTTGGTGATGTGGACACCAAGAAACTTGAAACTCTCGACCCACTCCACTACAGCTCCGTCGATGTTAATGGGGGCCTGTTCGGTCTGCCTTTTCCTGTAGACCACGATCAGCTCCTTAGACTTGCTCATATTGAGGGAGAGGTTGTTGTCCTGGCACCACACTGCCAGTTCTCTGACCTCCTCCCTATAGGCCGTCTCACTGTTGTCGGTGATCAGGCTGTTGTGTCGTCAGCACACTTAATGATGGTGTTGGAGTCGTGTTTGACCACGCAGTCGTGGGTGAACAGGGAATACAGGAGGGGACTAAGTACACACCCCTGAGGAGCCCCAGTGTTAAGGATCAGCGTGGCAGACGTGTTGTTGCCTACTCTTACCACCTGGGGGCGGCCCTTCAGGAAGTCCAGGATCCAGTTGCAGAGGGAGAATTTAGTCCCAGAGTCCTTAGCTTAGTGTTGAGCTTTGTGGGCACTATGGTGTTGAACGCTGAGCTGTAGTCAATGAACAGCATCCTCACATAGGTGTTCCTTTTGTCTAGGTGAGAAAGGGCAGTGTGGAGTGTGATTGAGATTGCGTCATCTGTGGAACTGTTGGGGGGGTATGTGAATTGGAGTGGGTCTAGGGGGTTGATGTGAGCCATGACCAGCCTTTCAATGCACTTCATGGCTACCAACGTGAGTGCCACAGGGCAGTAATAATTTAGGCAGATTACCTTCGCTTCCTTGGGCACAGGGGCTATGGCGGTCTGCTTGAAACATGTAGGTATTACAGACTTGGTCAGGGAGAGGTTGAAAATGTCAGTGAAGACACTTGACAGTTGGTCCACGCATGCTTCGAGTACACATCCTGGTAATCCGTCTGGCCCAGCGGCTTTATGAATGTTGACCTGTTTAAAGGTTTTGTTCACATCGGCTACCGAGAGCATGATCACACAGTCATCCAGAACAGCTGGTGCTCTCGTGCATGCTCAGTGTTGCTTGCCTCGAAGCGAGCATAAAAGGCATTTAGCTAATCTGGTAGGCTCGCGTCACTGGGTAGCATGCGTCTGGGTTACCCTTTGTAGTCCGTAATAGTTTTAAAGCCCTGCCACATCCGACGAGTGTCGGAGCGAGTGTAGTTGGATTCAATCTTAATCCTGTATTGGCGATTTGCTTGTTTGATGGTTCGTCTGAGGGTATATAGTGGGATTTTTTATAAGCGTCCGGATTAGTCTCCCGCTCCTTGAAAGTGGCAGCTCTTGCCTTTAGCTCGATGCGGATGTTGCCTGTAATCCATGGCTTCTGGTTGGGATATGTACGTGCAGTCACTGTGGGGACGACGTCGTCGATGCACTTATTGATGAAGCCAATGACTGAGGTGGTGTATTCCTCAATGCCATTAGATGAATCCCGGAACATATTCCAGTCTGTGCTAGCAAAACAGTCCTGTAGTGTAGCATCTGCATCATCTGACCACTTCCGTATTGAGCGAGTCACTGGTACTTCCTGCTTTAGTGTTTGCTGGTAAAAATTTGGTAAAACTGATTTAAGTTTGCCTGCATTAAAGTCCCCGGCCACTAGGAGCACCGCTTTTGGGTGAGCATTTTCTTCATTGCTTATGGCCTTATAGAGTTGGTTGAGAGCGGTCTTGGTGCTAGCTTCATTTTGTGGTGGTAAATAGACGGCTATGAATAACACAGATGAGAACTCTTGGTAGATAGTGCGGTCTACATCTTATTATCAGGTACTCTACGTCAGGCGAGCAATACCTCAAGACTTCTTTAATATTAGACATTGCACACCAGCTGTTATTGACAAAAAGACACACACCCCCATCCCTCGTCTTACCAGAGGTAGGGTCTCTGTTCTGCCTGTGCATGGAAAATCCCGCTAGCTCTATGTCGTCCGTATCTTCGTTCAGCCACATCTTGGTGAAACATAAGATGTTACAGTTTTTAATGTCCCGTTGGTAGGATAATCTTAATCGTAGGTCATCCATTTTATTGTCCAATGATTGCACGTTAGTGAGAAGAATGGAAGGCAGTGCGAGTTTACTCGCTCACCTCCGTATTTTCAGAAGGATGCCCAATCTGTGGACCCTTTTCCGGCGTCTTTTCTTTACGCAAAGGGCGTGGATCTGGGCTTGTTCCAGTGAAAGCAGGATATCCTTCTTGCCAGAATCGTTAAAGAAAAAAGTTTCTTCCAGTCCACGGTGAGTAATCGCTTTTTTGATGTCCAGAAGTTATTTTCGGTCATAGGAGACGGTGGCAGCAACATTATGTACACAATAAGTTACACAAAACGCAAAAAAAAATACCAAATAGCACAATTGGTTGGGAGAATGTAAAACGTCAGCCATGTTCTTCAGTGCCATTTTCAAACAGCCAGATGATCCGTAATACATTTTCTGACTTCCACCCCACATTCCTGCACTACAAGTGCCGACACAGTCCAGTCCAGTCCAGTCTAGTCTAATCCCGTCTAATCCAATCCAGTCCAGTCCAGTCCCTGGCTCTTTTTAACCATCTGTGTAAATGGCCACAAACTCTGCCTGATGACTGAGGTTGGTGAGAGCAATATGAAGGGAGAGTAATCAGGGTGTTGATGAAGTCCAGGTGTTTTTAACGATGGGGCGCAGGTACACTCAATGATGGTTGCAGGTGTACGCAATGTGGGTTGTCAGGACCGGTGATCAGGAGTAGGCGTGACATGGAAGCACATTCTAAAAGTGTAAGCGGTCCTTAATTGACACTAAAAAGTTGTATTCTATACACATTTGAAGATAATACATTTTTAATAATTAGTTTGATAAGATTACAGATCTTCTCAGGGGACCCCATTTGGAGAAGACTGTCTTCCCTTGGCAGCCATGAATACACGCCACTGGCTCCTTGACCTACATTACGCACGAGCAGGTCCCGGTCAGGAGCTGGCTAGTTTGCCCTTCAGTGTGTGCATGTGACATAAGCTCGCCCACATCACAGCATGATGGGCTGCGATGCAGAAAAACAAATTTTTCCAGTTTCTTTAAATATACTGAACAAAAATATAAACGCAACATGTAAAGTGTTAGCCCCGTGTTTCATGAGCTGAAATAAAAGATCCCAGAAATGTTCCATTCGCACAAAAAGCTTATTTCTCTTAAATGTTGTGCACGAAATTGTTTACATTCCTGTTAGTGAGAATTTCTCCTTTGCAAAGATAATCCATCCACCGGACAGATGTGGCATATCAAGAAGCTGATTAAACAGCATGATCATTACACAGGTGCACCTTGTACTAGGGACAATAAATAGCCACTCTAAAATGTGCAGTTTTGTCACACAACACGATGCCACAGATGTCTCAAATTGGAGGGAGTGTGCAATTGGCATGCTGACTGCAGGAATGTCCACCACAGCTGTTGCCAGAGAATTTAATGTTAATTTCTCTACCATAAACTGCCTCCAACGTCGTTTTAGAGAGTACGTCCAACTGGCCTCACAACTGCAGACCATGCGTAACCACGCCATCCCAGGACCTCTGCATCTGGCTTCTTCACCTGTGGGGTCGTCTGAGACCAGCCAGACAGCTGATGAAACAGAGGAGTATTTCTGTCTGTAATAAAACCCTTATGTGGGGAAAAACTCATTCTGATTGGCTGGGCCTTGCTCCCCAGAGGGTGGGCCTGGCTCTCAAGTCAGTGGGCCTATGCCCTCCCAGGCCCACCCACGACTGCCCAGTCATGTGAAATCCATAGATTAGGGTCTAATGAATTTATTTAAATTGACTGATTTCCTTATATGAACTGTAACTTAGTAAAATTGTTGAATGTTGTGTTTATGTATTTCTTCAGTATACTTTGCAAATGCAACTTACTTATGTTAAAACTGAAATGGTCTATTCATTCTTTTTACTAGACACTCTTATTCAGATCAATTTACAGTAGTGAGTGGATACATTTAAAAGAAAAAATCCCCATTCTGGTCCCCCATGGGAGTTGAACCAACAACCCTAGAGTTGCAAGCACCATGCTCTACCAACTTAGCCACATCATCTCATTACATCCTCACAAACCACTTGCTGTCTCAATGTGCTCATTGAGTCAACATGTACAAACCTAGATATGTTAATGTACATTTACATTCAGTGGTTTATAAGGATGGTAAATTGATACCGAACAAAAAGTGGTTGTTTTCTATGTTATTTGATCGAGAAAAATATTTAATTTGATGCCCACAACTTTGCACCTTTTGATGTAAATGTTTGAGGACAGGGTTTTGTTCTTTCTGGATTCCATTGGAATGAAAATCACAGATAAAGGGACTCTTACAATTCAAATTTGATTGAATCCTGCAAAATATTGTTATTAATTATACAACACATTTTTATTTTTGCTAAAGCAGAGATGCTGAAAAAATATTTTTCCCTACACTTCAGCCTACACTACAGAAAAAAAATATATCATTGAGTTAATAAAGCTGCATACAAACATGGTCTCTTTTTTGTTTTCTTGAGTAAGGCAGCTCCAAAATGCAGGTGTTTCAGCCTTGCTCAGTGCATTCTGTGGAGGTGGGGCAAGCCAGCAGAAAATACGGAGCGTTGCGCCGTGATTGGCTCAGTGTTCTGTCACTCATGGGGACACTACATCACCGCCAAGTCTAAAGGTAGAGATAGAAAATTCAAGCCCCTTGGGTGCTGCCACAGAGTTACATTAGAAGTGCCCAACCAAGAAGGCTTAAGGTCATTGGCCACAGATAAAATTACGTCAAATCACATATCTACAGTAGCTTTGATTGGACTGATGTCAACATCATACTTTCAAAGTCTGAGCTAGCAGTCATCATCATGAGTCAAGTCGACAATCTACTGGCAAATCCTATGTAATCCTTGTCATATGAAGAGAAATAATGAAGAGAAATTATAGATAAAACATATAGGTGCTCATCGGCCATTGGACATAAACGTTACACAACAAGTTGGAAATCGCAAATTCAACAATGAGTGATTTCAGTGTGGCTAACTGCAAGCATTGCAAAGCAATCATTAGCCTGCTATTCAGCGGAGTGGCTGGGTGGTCCAAAGTCTGAGATGAATGGTCTCTTTTCCTAGTTTAAAAGGATAAACATTCAACATTGGCCATGCTGTCAATTAAGTAAGATTTGTACCGCGCTCAAAACAAATGTTAACTCTGAACGGCAAAATCTGACTTTAGTGAGTTCAAGACAACTGGAAAGTCTGGAAAAAGGAGCTACGACTGGGAAAATATGTTTTGAACTTTCATCCAACTCAGAATTGTACATTCGGAACTCAGGCCTTTTTCTACAGCTACAAACTGAAGATCACTGACGTCATCATGATTCGACCTTGATTTTTTCCGAATACCCAATTGTCTTGAAAGCACCATAAATCCAGAGAATGCCAGACTTTGATGACAAAATGTGCCCACGAAGGATCGCCGTGCCACCTTCCTGTTCAAGTGAGCACAGCACAACAAGGTGAGTCCAAAAATGTCTTGTATGCTGCTGCATAAATTATATAATATGCCAGGGAGATATGTATACTGTAGCTAAGAAAGTAATACTGTTAGTAGCCCATGTGCCTCACCCTAATAATTTGGTCTATGTTCACCTCTTAATTTCGCCTACTGTTCTGACTTGGTGGTGCACATGTAGCCTATAACCCGTTTTTGAGAAATGTTATCATCAAATATTGTAAGAGCTTTCATTGTCTGCTTATATGTCCCCTTTATTTATCCTACGGTTTTGACTTGGTGTACAGGTTCTGAATTCTATTGCTGTACATTTCAAAAGTGCTGAACAAATAGATATAATGACTTCGTCCGTCCAAGTTCGCTCATTAATGTCTTAATCGAAGTTACGGATTGCCTCTTATCCACTTGTCGTCCCCTTATGCGTCCCCATATCTATTTACTTTGCTGCTCTTTTGCATACCAATATCACTACTTACACACCATCATCTGATCATCATCATCTGCTCATCTATCACTCCAGTGTTAATCTGCTGAATTGTAATTACTTTGCTACTATGGGCTATTTATTGCCATACCTCCTCATGCCATTTGCACACACTGTATATAGACTTTCTTTTTTTTCCTATTGTGTTATTGACTGTACGCTTGTTAATTCCATGTAACTCTGTGTTGTTGTTTCTGTCGCACTGCTTTGCTTTATCTTGGCCAGGTCGCATTTGTAAATGAGAACTTGTTCTCAACTAGCTTACCTGGTTAAATAAAGGTGAAATAAATAAAGAAATAAAATATGCCATAGTTCGTACATCTCAATTGTCATTAGAAACCACATTTGTTTAAGCAAGTCAGCCATATCAGCTATGTTTTTATAAAGGCAGTAAATAAGGCTGATTTAACTGTTTTGCTGCCAGACAAGGCTCCGCTGATAGCCAGGTGAAGCAGTCGTAAGGTGTTGGGACTGCTGTTGGGACTCTGTTGTTGGGACAGCTTTATGTAGGCCCTAACAGTTTGTGGGCACCATTTGTCACCGTTATAGTGCAATTAATGTATTGTTTAGTGTTGTGTTGTGTAGTGGCTTTGCTGGCATATATCCCTTTTTTTGTTGTTGGTCCCACCAAGATTTACATTCTAAAATCGCCACTGTATATACATATATAAATCTGAAAAATAATATATATATATATTGATTGAATAGGAAGCCATGTCTGTCCAATTGTACAGTATTCACAACTTATTTCACAAGAAACTATACAGTACCAGTCAAAAGTTTGGACACACCTTCTCATTGCAGAGTTATTATTTTATTATAGAATAATAGTGAACACATCAAAACCATGAAATAAGACTGTTGGAAAAGCATTCCTCATGAAGCTGGTTGAGAGAATACCAAGAGTGTGCAAAGCTGTCATCAAGGCAAAGGGTGGAAACTTTGAAGAATCTCAAATATAAATTATATTTTGATTTGTTTAACACTTTTTTGGTTACTACATGATTCCATATATGGTATTTTGTAGTTTTGATGTCTTCACTATTATTCTACAATGTAGAAAATAGTAAAAATAAAGAAAAACCCTTGAATAAGTAGGTGTGTCTAGACTTTTGACTGGTACTGCAAAAATCTCTGAAGCTGGAGACTCTTACCTCCCTCACTAGCTTTAAGCACCAGCTGCCAGAGCAGCTCACATATCACTGCACCTGTACATAGCTCATCTGTAAATAGCCCATCCAATCTACCTCATCCCCATACTGTATTTATTTATTTATCTTGCTCCTTTGCACCCCAGTAACTCTACTTGCACATTCATCTTCTGCACATCTACCATTCCAGTGTTTAATTGCTATATTGTAATTACTTGCCACCATGGCCTATTTATTGCCTTACCTCTCTTATCCTACCTCATTTGCACATGCTGTATATAGATTTTTCTACTGTATTATTGATTGTATGTTTGTTTATTCCATGTGTAACTCTGTGTTGTTGTATGTGTCGAACTGCTTTGCTTTATCTTGGCCAGGTCACAGTTGCAAATGAGAACTTGTTCTCAACTAGCCTACCTGGTTAAATAAAGGTGAAATAAAATAAAAAATCTAATATTATTATTCAAATTTTTCAGGGGATACTGTAGCACCCTAAGCACCCCTACTTCACGTGGCTATGGAAGGGTTAGCTAAAAATGTTAAGGTTATGGTTAGGTATGGGTTAGCTAACATGCTAAGTAGTTGAAAAGTTGATAAAATTGTCAGTGATGAGATTGAAACTCACCTTTGTGCTGCTCGACGTTCACATTATACGCCCAACCCAACCCAACCCAACCCAACCCAACCCAACCCAACCCAACCAACAACCCTACTTTCGTTTTTGCCTTCAGTAACCATATGTCTTATGTAACAATACCAAACGTAACATATCATAGAAATGAGTTTCCCGGATTTACGTTTACTATGTTACGTCTAGTCTATGAGACCAGGCTGTCCAGACCGGAAGCCTGGCACCTTTTGCTTTGACAGCAGTTAGGAGAAGCAGCGAAAGAAGCAGTCCGCAACCATTCAGGAGATATTATTGTTGGGTTATACAGATGGGATATTTACACCGTTTTATGGAATCGTTTCAATTTCGTTTGGCGAGCGGAGGCGCAATTTTAAACACCTTTCATGAAATGTCACAGCATGTCACTGCATATCTTCAATCACATATCTTCCTTGGCTTCGTGAAAGGAATTTAGATAGAAAGAACAGACGATCATTTTCACAAGAAATTTGCTCTTATTCCTTCAAGCAGGATGGTGTCATACAGTTTCATATTCACTTTGGTTATTGCTGTGGCATGGGAAGTTATCGGTGAACCACAAACTCTACCTTCACCCTCAACGCAGCTAAATTCAACATCATCCATTCATGGAGGGGATTTGTCAAATAATGGCACAGATGAGACCGAATCAAAAATGTCTTCAATGTTAGAATATCTTCCTACTCTTAAAAATATTGTAATTATTATTTGCGCGCTAACAGCTGTTCTCATCACGTGCTTGGTAATCAAAGTGATCAGGTAGGCTGATTTATGTTTACACCAATAGGCAACCAAAAACTCTATAGGCAACTGTATTATCCTAATTAACATTATATATTTTACAACTGTAATATACTATACTATTCTTCTATGAAATCGAATTGAAGCATTCATAATAACGTAGCATGTGCGTCATTATTGATTTCGATCAGCCAGTATGTAGTAGGAGAGTTGGCAAACGGGATGGGTCTTGGTGTTCATTATATTGCAGCAACTATCATATTGTGTCAGTAATTTAATATCTAAATATGTTAAACACCACTACATTAGGCTACATCAGCGATGACATAATCATTCCCCACACAAGGTGGGCAGTAGGCCTTAACCACAATGCAGGTTGACATTTACTGTCATGAATCTTACCCTAGAGGCACAACGGAGCGATTTCTCTAGATGGGCCAGCTGCAAAGTCAAAATGGGCTATATTGTAAAAATTCATGAAAACAAGCTTTTTGGTGTTAATTTAAGGTTGGGCATTAGGGTTAGTAGTGTGGTTAGGTTTAAAATCAGATTTTATGTCTTTGTGGCTGTACCAGCTAGTGACCACTCTGCAGAGCTGCCTACAGAACAAGATTAATGACGAAAAACGCTAAACTGCAACCACAATACACTACTTTAATCCTGTCCATATGGCAAAGCAGCCATATCAGATTCTTCTTTGTTCCAAGTGAGAAACTACTGCACACCTCAGCTGCGTTTCCACAGGCAGCCCAATTCTGATCTTTTTTTTTCACTAATTGGTCTTTTAACTAATCAGATCAGCAATTTTTCCAATAATTAGGCAAAATATCAGAATTGGGCTGCCTGTGTAAATGCAGCCCTCTTGAAATGTCATTATCACAACCCTTCTCTGTTTTGTCATAGATCTGGACGGAGAATCAGGAAAACACGAAAGTATGACATAATCACGACACCAGCAGAGCGAGTAGAGATGGCTCCTTTGAATGAGGAGAATGATGATGAAGAGGACTCCACCCTCTTTGATGTCAAGTACAGGTAGGCCTACTCTCATCAGTTCAAGGCGGTCCGAACTTGAAGTGAGGGAGCACCAAAACCTTTCCCAAACCCACAAGAGTGGCACAGCCGTTCAGCCTTTTCTTTTTGATTCAGACATTCCTGTTTATGAGGATGCTTTCTATTTTTTACCTTTATTTATAGCTCACTGATTATTCCTGTTTCAGAAGTCTTCAAAATATTTCAGTGTCATTGATTAACTCATTAGATGAATGTTATAGATATGTTTTTGTCACATCCGTGAATGGGTAACTTTCTCTGTGATATGTTCAGTTCGTAATGCAAAACGCATGTGCCCTGAGCCCTTCTTCATACTATCTCAGTTTAAAAACATAAGGACAAAATTAGAGCATACGGAAATGCGTCATATTGGCTTTTTTGTTTAATCTCCACTACTTTCATTGCCAGTGCTTAAGCAAAATTAAACATTTTACAAGGTAACAATAATGTTCTTCCCTTAGATGTTTAATCATGAAAGGTTTTCTGTGTGGAGCTGCCACACACATTTCCCTTGCCATAATTGCAAATTTGGGAAATGTTTGAAAGTAGGATATTTAGATTTTAGACTGTCTGCTTAATAAACACTAAATAACGATAACCATGAAAGTGGGCACTGTTTGAGCTCAACCCAATACATTCAATATCATCCATCTCACATGGTTCGGGAAGTTCTTGGAGTTAACTGAACCTATGGTTGCACTTTATTTCACGGTAAAGTAATTAATAACTATTATCTAAGAAATGACATGCGAAAATGTTAATTACATAGTAATAACATAAATAACATATGTTTCATTGTGATTCCATAAAACAAACACCACCATGTAACATTTGGTACCAGGTAGCCTAGTTCCAATGTTACTGGTGTTAAATTCTTTGAAGTAGCCTTCAAGAATGTATCCATTGCTACTAAAATACCAGGGAAAATGGAAACAAGTACTGTAAAATAAAGTGCTTCTGGTCTCTGCACAGCTTTACGTCACATATGCTTTCATGTGTAGCAAAATTTCAAGTGTTGATATTAGGCTTCTCCCATCCGTCCTTTCAATTGTTCTTTGACACAGTCCCAATTTCCTGTGAGAAAGATATGGCCTCCTGTTTACCTTATATTCTACAGTATTCGTATAAGTCAAACTCAGCTCATCAAGGCTATTTCCTCCCACACCCAGTGGACAGTAGACTTACAAATGCAAACGGATCAGTAGTAAATCAATAGGTAGTATTTCTCAACATTGTTCTTCTGTAAGATGTGGGGTTTCAAATAAAATGTATTTTGTCACATGCGCCGAATACAACAGGTGTAAATCTTACCTTGAAATGCTTACTTACAAGCCTTTAACCAACAATACAGTTCAAGAGAGTTAATAAAATATTTATAAAATGAACTAATGTAAAAAATAAAATATAAAGTAACACAATAAAATAACAGTAATGAGGCGATATACAGGGGGTACCGGTACCGAGTCAATGTGTGGGGGTACAGGTTAGTCAAGGTAATTTGTACATGTAGGTAGTGGTGAAGTGACTATGCAGAGATAATAAACAGCGAGTAGCAGCAGTGTAAAAACAATGTAGATAGTCCGAGTGGCCATTTGATTAAAAGACTGGTTGGGGGTAGAAGCTGTTAAGGAGCCTTTTGGACCTAGACTTGGTGCTCCGGTACCGCTTGCCGTGCGGTAGCAGAGAGAACGGTCTATGACTTAGGTGACTGGAGTCTTTGACAATTTTTTGGGACTTCCTCTGACACTGCATATTTAGTATATAGGTCCTGGATGGCAGGAAGTTTGCCCCAGTGATGTCCTGGGCCATACGCACTACCCTCTGTAGCGCCTTACTGTCGGATACCGAGCAGTTGCCATACCAGGCGGTGATGCAACCGGTCAGGATGCTCTTGATGGTGCAGCTGTAGAACTTTTTGAGGATCTGGGAACCCATGCCAAATATATTCAGTCTCCTGATAGCTCATGTTGATTGAATAGGAAGCCAGGTCTGTCCGATTGTACAGTATTCACAACTTGGAATCATTTCACAAGAAACTATACAGTACCAGTCACAAATGTGGACACACCTACTCATTCAAGGTTTTGTCTTTATTTTTACTATTTTCTACATTGTAGAATAATAGTGAAGACATCAAAACTATGAAATGACACATATAGTATCGTGTAGTAACCAAAAAAGTGTTGAGGTCAGGTGATTGTGGAGGCTAGGTCATCTGATGCAGCACTCCATCACTCTCCTTCTTGGTCAAATAGCCCTTACACAGCCTGGAGGTGTGTTGGGTCATTGTCCTGTTGAAAAACAAATGATAGTCCCACTAAGCGCAAACCAGATGGGATGGTGTATCGCTGCAGAATGCTGTGGTAGCCATGCTGGTCAAGTGTGCCTTGAATTCAAAATAAATCACTGACAGTGTCAACAGAAAAGCACCATCTCACCTCCTCCTCTATGCTTCACGGTGGGAATAGCACATGCGGAGATCATCCTACTCTGCGTCTCACAAAGACACTGCGGTTGGAAAAAAAATCTCAAATTGGACTCATTAGACCAAAGGACAGATTTCCACTGGTCTAATGTCCATTACTCGTGTTTCTTGGCCAAAGCAAGTCTCTACTTCTTATTGCTGTCCTTTAGTGGTGGTTTCTTTGCAGCAATTCAACCATGAAGGCCTGATGCACGCAGTCTCCTCTGAACAGTTGATGTTGAAGTGTCTGTTACTTGAACTCTGTGAAGCATTTTTTGGGGCTGTAATTTCTGAGGCTGGTAACTCTAATGAACTTATCCTCTGCAGCAGATGTAACTCTGGGTCTTCCTTTCCTGTGGCGGTCCTCAGCCAGTTTCATCAAAGCGCTTGATGGTTTTTACGACTGCACTGTCAAAGTTCTTGAAATATTCTACAATGCAGAAAATAATAACAATTAAGAAAAACCCTTGAATGAGTAGGTGTGTCCAAACTTTTGACTGGTACTCTATATGTAGCCTTATTCTGTATTTTCACTTGTTTTTCAGGTGAATGCCAGCATTTAACAGAGGATGTTGGATTTTGAACTCACAATTTTCTCCAGTGGAAACACAACCCAAGGATATCTTTCCTAAAGCTGTTTCCTGATGTATTCAGTGTTTGGTAACTTCTGTCAAGTCTAGTCAAGTTACCCATCTCACCCAATATTTGCAGAAGAGGGTACCTCAGTGGTCTTGTTTTCTAGAATGTATTCTGATTGTGTACAAGCTGTATTTACAATCATTTTGTACACATCATACACTTCTAATGCAGAAGCCTCATCTTCAGAGGGATACTGCCCCCAGCTAGCTCAGTAAATGCATATCTTCTTTAAGCTAAAACTAAATACATAGAGAACATTTGATGGCTTCTGCGTAAAGGCAATCCTCTGGCTGTCCTCTAATGCTTATGGTATATTATTCACTGTAATATTAGAGGCATTCCTCAGATTATTAGTTTAATATGTATGGTTTGCACACTGAAGAATACTTATTTACTAATTTGGTGCAAAGATTATTTTAATTGTCAACTATTCGGCTATTCCAAATATTACACTAAACACTAAAATATGCATACACTGTATATTGTCTGAGGCTTTCTGTCCTCTGTCTCGTGGCTGGTTTGGGTGCATATGTTTTACTGTGTGTGTTTGAGAGTCTCCCATTTTGCTGCTATCTAACTGGGGGTTGGTTAAGGTTTTAAGTGCATAAAAGTATAGTGGAAAACCGGGTCATAGAATAGACTTTGCAGGGTATTTAAAATAAATGTATGCTTCTCAAAAGCTGGATTGTAAAAAAACAACAACAACATATATATTCGTGTGTGTGTATATACAGTGGGGAGAACAAGTATTTGATACACTGCCGATTTTGCAGGTTTTCCTACTTACAAAGCATGTAGAGGTCTATAATTTTTACCATAGGTACACTTCAACTGTGAGAGACTGAATCTAAAACAAAAATCCAGAAAATCACATTGTATGATTTTAAGTAATTAATTTGCATTTTATTGCATGACAAGTATTTGATACATCAGAAAAGCAGAACTTAATATTTGGTATAGAAACCTTTGTTTGCAATTACAGAGATCATACGTTTCCTGTAGTTCTTGACCAGGTTTGCACACACTGGAGCAGGGATATTGGCCCACTCCATACAGACCTTCTCCAGATCCTTCAGGTTTCGGGGCTGTCGCTGGGCAATACGGACTTTCAGCTCCCTCCAAAGATTTTCTATTGGGTTCAGGTCTGGAGACTGGCTAGGCCACTCCAGGACCTTGAGATGCTTCTTACGGAGACACTCCTTAGTTGCCCTGGCTGTGTGTTTCAGGTCGTTGTCATGCTGGAAGACCCAGCCACGACCCATCTTCAATGCTCTTACTGAGGAAGGAGGTTGTTGGCCAAGATCTCGCGATACATGGCCCCATCCATCCTCCCCTCAATACGGTGCAGTTGTCCTGTCCCCTTTGCAGAAAAGCATCCCCAAAGAATGATGTTTCCACCTCCATGCTTCACGGTTGGGATGGTGTTCTTGGGGTTGTTTTTATCCTTCTTCTTCCTCCAAACACGGCGAGTGGAGTTTAGACCAAAAAGCTCTATTTTTGTCTCATCAGACCACATGACCTTCTCCCATTCCTCCTCTGGATCATCCAGATGGTCATTGGCAAACTTCAGAAGGGCATGGACATGCGCTGGCTTGAGCAGGGGGACCTTGCGTGCGCTGCAGGATTTTAATCCATGACGGCGTAGTGTGTTACTAATGGTTTTCTTTGAGACTGTGGTCCCAGCTCTCTTCAGGTCATTGACCAGGTCCTGCCGTGTAGTTCTGGGCTGATCCCTCACCTTCCTCATGATCATTGATGCCCCACGAGGTGACATCTTGCATGGAGCCCCAGACCGAGGGTGATTGACCGTCATCTTGAACTTCTTCCATTTTCTAATAATTGCGCCAACAGTTGTTGCCTTCTCACCAAGCTGCTTGCCTATTGTCCTGTAGCCCATCCCAGCCTTGTGCAGGTCTACAATTTTATCCCTGATGTCCTTACACAGCTCCCTGGTCTTGGCCATTGTGGAGAGGTTGGAGTCTGTTTGATTGAGTGTGTGGACAGGTGTCTTTTATACAGGTAACGAGTTCAAACAGGTGCAGTTAATACAGGTAATGAGTGGAGAACAGGAGGACTTCTTAAAGAAAAACTAACAGGTCTATGAAAGCCGGAATTCTTACTGGTTGGTAGGTGATCAAATACTTATGTCATGCAATAAAATGCAAATTAATTACTTAAAAATCATACAATGAGATTTTCTGGATTTTTCTTTTAGATTCCGTCTCTCACAGTTGAAGGGTACCTATGATAAAAATGACAGACCTCTACATGCTTTGTAAGTAGGAAAACCTGCAAAATCGGCAGTGTATCAAATACTTGTTCTCCCCACTGTATGTATGTATGTGTGTATACACACACACATACAGTAGCTCATCTTTTTTTATCAATACGACCTTGCAAGACATGTTTCAGCCCCCAAGGAATGGATAAAGGGTAATTTTGCATTTACAGTGCTTTTTAATTGGACCATACCTCAGTAAATGTACACTACCCCAAACCTAAAACCCATTGTTGAACACAAGTTACCCATGAACTCAGGTGACCTTGTCTGGTTAACCGGTTTTGTTATCTGAGAGAACCCTAGACTATCAACTACAGTAAATGTAGGGGTTTTCAGGCAACTCAAATGAATTCCATTTGAGCTGCCTGATAAGTCATACACCTGTATGCAAATAATAAACTTTCCTACCTTTTTTCACAAGGGAATGTGTACTAACCCATAGTGGATAGCTGAAGCATTTAGCATACAATCATTACAAGTTAATTTTCTATTATGAATAAAAAGCACGTTATATTTTCAGAATACAATCTATTGATTCTATTCACTGTTATTATATGGTCAAAAGTAACACCATTAAGGAACTTACCACTTTCTGTTCATTCTTCCTATGCCACATTGACAGATGGCGCATTATGATTTAAAGCTGTTTACTCATTTTACATCTAGATTGATATATTTTAGCCTGCAGTTAAAATATATTACTGTTGAAGATTGACATTAAGATTCAAGTTTCCCATTGTATGCTAATATAAAAAACTGTAGTCTATTTCATATTTCAGTCATCAGAGTATTTGTATTTAGATATTTTGTGTGTGATTAAGTTAGCTTCAGTTTTCAGTAATGCACAATTGGCGTCTTGTTCCTTTGATCATATTCTTGATGTATTTGTTTTAGATATTTTGTTGCTAGAACATTTCCACCTTCATCGTCCCTCTCCTCAGCAATTTATCTCTTCTACAATATCCTTTCCAAAAGGATAATAGTGTGAATGTTTCTGATCTTCAGTGCAGTGTTTGAATGTACAAGTAATTTATTTTTGGGCTTATGTCTTGTATCAATGTTCATTAGAACTTTTATTTGAAATTAATCATCTGGTTTATGCAGCTTTTCCTCTTGTAAATGAAATGAAATCTGCCATGCTATATGTAGACCTTCACTAATTACCCTCATCCCAACTCTAAGCCAAATAAGCTTAAGTAAGAAAACCAATGTTTAACGCTTCTTTTATAAAATATTGAAAGCATGTCTACGCTTGGTTTTTCTGGCACAGAAAATGTAGTTGTTATCAACCCACTGGCTGGCTCCATGGATTTCCATTTGTATAAAACATTATTAACCAAATTTAATGACTGTCCCCTACCATCAACTATCTCCTGTCTTGGTCTGTCTGCTGAAACATGTCATTCATTTTATTGAATAATTGTACTGAAATGTGACAAATGTGTACTTGGTCTGTACAAATCTTTGCTAAGCCTTTGGCTTATGGAGTTTCATATGAAGTCAGGGTTGTATATCAACAATACCCTCCCTCTCTTGGGACTCTCCCTCTCTTGGAGGTCACCATTACCCTCCCTCTCTTGGAGTCACCATGTTATACACCTTTCCATTAACTTTTCCTCCTTTCTGTAACATTTAAACCATTCCTGTGATACTATAGATTAACTTTATTAGAAAGAACCCTTCCTGATGAAATGAGCCTATTTCAACAGCTTTACAAAGGGAATTTTAGTATGGTGTCCTTCCAAAACAAAAAGCACTTTCAGATCCAACACAATAATGTGCATCAAAGAAATTTGAACAAAAAAGTTGACTGTGTTTCAGAGGACATATATAGACTTCAGAAGGGAAAACCTCAAAATAGAATACAAAAGAAAGATCACATTTTGACAGAAGGATATGTGAACAGCTCTTCAGTATGTCCAACAAGTTGTGATCCCAAGGCCATTTCAGGGGTAATTCATTTAGTTGTATTGGTCACAGACCGTTTCTACTTTTGCAAAATACAGCAGTTATTTTAGGAATAAATGCGTCTATTACTCTGGATGGCCCTCTGACATCTATAGTAAGACTATATCTATGTTTAACTTAATTGTCAGTGTAATAAGAGCAACATGTAATTCTACAGAAGGATCATATCAAAACAACACTTTTTTGGCAGACAGATCACGTGTGTGAGAGGCTGAGAGGCTGCGACTGGAGTAGGCCATACTACGAATATTTTAAATACTTCTAACTTCTATTAACAGAGGCATGTTCCCACTGTGGAAGTAAACATTTTCTACAGTGCTGAACATCTTGCCAAACCTTTGAAACGACTTTTAGAATTAAATATAACTTTCTTTAACACAGCTCCCTTGAGCTAGAGGTGCATATAAACAGACTGCAAAATATTTACACACATTCCATCTCAAGCCCCAGTTTTGTTAAGAAACAATGTTCACATTATTTGTTGATAACAAGTTGTCTGACAATTATGATGTCCAGTTGACAACATAAAACATTTTCACAGGAACAGCTTCCTACTTATTGATGAGTGGGGCATTTAGTAAAACTACCACAACCTTCTGAATAACAGCAAAGCATTAGCCAATGTCAACCCAAGGTCTTAAACACACCTATATTTGGAAATGGTCTTAAGAGGCACATTCCAAAAAAGTCATTGTCAAAACCTCAGGGAAAAATGTTGAAGATGTTGGCTGTTCCTGTGTAAACAGCTGGGTGTGTTCCCTGTTGGACTGTATTATCTCAAACTTTTTCCATACCAGTTGAGTGCCTCTTTTCAACATTACTACGTTACACTGCCTTTGACTGAGCACCCTAGGTAAACTAATAATAGCCAATGTCTGCCCTGGATGACGCGTCCTGTGGCTTGAAGAGGGTCCTCTCACAAAGCAACTGGTAGTTGTAGACAACACTTGCTGTGGCCTCTGTAGATCATCTGTAGGATCGATTTAATAAGCTGTGAAGGTGCTGAAACTATCTTGTTTTTGTTTTGATTACAAATGTTCTGTATTTTCAGCCATTCATGCTTTATCCAGGGATTTCTGTGTGCAGTTACCTCTTATCTCCAAATCGAATTAAATTAAAACATTCATAAGTGAACACACTATATTCAAAGACTCATTATACACCAAACTCCAAACAGAACAGAAGGAAAGAAATGCAATTCTGTCAGTCCTTGTAACACAAACACAGTTTCCCTGATGAGGAAGTTAAGGCAAGATAAGAAACTAGGCCTACACCTACTACTTCAATGATCAAATTCCCAATTTAAAGTGAGAGCTCACAAACCATCACAAATATGAAAATTAGCATGTAGTTGAACCCATGTTCACTAATTAAAGGTACTACATGTAACAACTCAACAATGAACTGTCTCTTGTCAAATTGACAGGGGCCAGCAAATCTCTTGTCAAATTCACTGGTCTGTTGTTGAAATTCACTGGTCTGTTGCCCCAGTCAATTTGACAACAAGAGACGGTCCGTCTTTTGCTAATAAATAAGAAGCCTGCACCATTAGAATGCAATTTTGTGTGAGCCCAATAAAACATTTTGAGGAAATATTGTTAAAGACTATCATTTCACTATTACTGTAGATATATTAAGGATTTTTTAAATGTATTACAATGCAATAATATTACATATAGCTCCCCTATGAAGAAGTGCTTCCATCTTGTGGTTCAACCAGTGCCCTGCAAACTGGTGTTCCTGCCTTCAATCTGTCTAATATGATATGATATAACATGATGTCTCCAACAGTACTGATGAAGTAGATTTATCATATAATTCAAAGGAATAATGACCAAAATGTCAGGATGAATTATTGATAACTTAGTAGTTCAATTCACATTCACAATGCCCTTGGAGGAAGTATTTATAAACTTTGTAATTACATTCATTTTAGATGACACATATGCCATGTAAATGCAATAACATTTTCAGTCTTCTCATTGACAAAGAAGCAATTTGCCTACCAACACCAATTAGTTTGATTTAAAAATGAACAAAGCAACAAGTTTCTGTTTTAGATCATTTTCACAGGTTACTGTAAACATGTTTTCAAAATTATTCACTGCTCATGTCTCTTGTAGGGCAACAATATGAGCCCAAATTAGACATGCAGTATCCTACATACTGTCATTGAACTCAATTCATAGCGTCATAAAAGTGTCCTGTAACAGTTTCATAAAATGAAACTATTTCCTTTGAGAGGTCTTTTCCCAAAAGTGTATAGGTCATTTTGATGGTGATATACACTGAGTATACAAAACATTAAGAACACCTGCTCTTTCCATGACAGACTGACCAGGTGAATCCAGGTGAAAGCTATGCTCCCTTATTGATGTCACTTGGTAAATCCACTTCAATAAGTATAGATGAAGGGGAGGACACAGGTTAAAGAAGGATTTATAAGCCTTGAGACAATTGAGCCACGGATTGTGTATGTGTGCCAGTCAGAGAGGGCCTTTGAACAGGGTATGGTAGTAGGTGCCAGGTGCACCGGTTTATGTCAAGAACTGCAACCCTGCTGGGTTTTCCACACTCAACAGTTTCCCTTGTGTATCAAGAATGGTCCACCACCCAAAGGACATCCAGCCAACTTTGTAGGAAACATTGGAGTCAACATGGGCCAGCATCCCTGTGGAATGCTTTTGACACCTTGTAGAGTCCATGCCCGGACGAATTTAGGCAGTTCTGAGGGCAGAAGTGTGTGTGTGGGGGGGCGAATCAATATTAGGAAGGTGTTCCAAATGTTTGGTATACTCAGTGTACATTCCATGCTGCTTTTTTAGATTACATTCCTGCATCACAAGAGCCAGTGTTGAGTCGCAGCGCCCCCTGTCTGTGGAGTGAACTCAGTGTCCTGAACTCCAATGGCATAGTGTGTGGACTGGCATGGGATGTGTACTCGTAGGTCAGAGTGTCATAGTAATGGTACTTGACTGGTTTCCCCTGTGAATCCCGAGGGAAAGGCCAGAAGCCGTACAGATGGATCTCCTCACAGAAGCGAGTGGCCATGGTGTACATCAACAGACCAGTAGTGGGTCTCTTGATCTGGACATTGTTAGTCAGCCAATACCTGACGAGGAAGAATGAAGAGGGAGAGTAAACAATCAAATGGTCTTTCATGGCACCCAAGAGACCTGACATCTGAGAAAGAAATCTCAGATGTCTTAAGAAGAATGTATACAAATCTTAAGAATGTTTGTTTTAGGCTAGAGCTATTTATCAGTGAGTGTTCAATGTCTATAGAATCTATTAAACTAGCATACACTTGTAAACACAGCCCTATTGAATAAGCCCCAACAATAAGCGCCATTCCCTCCCTATGTGGTGGCTTTCACTCAGATCTCTGGGTGGATACATGCTTAGGAGCCAGTCGACTCGAGTAGAGGAGCTGAATTGTGATAAGACAGAGGGGTCTGGGGCCCGCAGTAACAAAGCAAGGTCCATCTGGTCCTCTCACTCATAGTCTGGCCCACCAGGACCTATAGATACTCTCCTAGCAGTAGACTCTGGATTAGTAGGTCAATGGGGAAGCCAAAGGATGATCTATTTAAAGGGCATCTAGTAGTCAGAGAAGCAGAAGCCCAGGGGAAAGTATTCAGTTTGGCATACTGAGCATTTATCAAAAACCAGTATAGCTAAAATGTCATAGACATGCACTGCATTTCATTAGCGTTTTCCCTGCATTTCAAAACATTTATTGCCCTTTCAGAGAAGATTCCAGGCTTTTTGCCTAACTATACTACAGAAAATACCAGTCCTGCTGTCCCTGTCTAACTGTCCTCCTTCTGCAAATCCAACGGCAGACAGAGAGGCCAGCAGCAGTAAGCAGCAGTAAGTTGGCCACCAACGGCCTTTAGAGTAGCTGTAATGCTGTGTTTAAAAATAGCAGGGGACCTGTGAACTGCTGCTAGATTAGTGGCTACCAGGCCCTGGGTTGAGGAGTTCACAGGTGTACAGACAGACTACATGCTGCAGTGTCACAAAGGGCACACGTGTTCCCTCCTTGTCTTACCCTCTGACAGCATGGAGAAGGCGCAGTGAGGGGAAGGCGGTGTGCACATCCACCGTGTGCAGCAGGATGAGACGGATGGCCCACTCCACCCTCTCCTCTCCTCCCTTGGCCATGAAGGCTGGGATCCACAACACGCTGCCGCTGAGGCCCCGGAGCCGCTGCAGGAAGCGCTCCCTCCACTGCTCACTGGCCAGGTCATGGAAGGCCCGCTGCACCACCGACGGGTTCATGGTCACCAGGTTGGTGCGCCGCCCCACATCCCCAGCATACTCCTCCACTGGTGCCAGGTTACATCTGCAAAGAGCCATGCATATAAATTATTATGCTATCACTTCATCCTTTTGATTAGTCTGCCAGAAGTATTGAGGTCAATATCCTACTGTCCTCCAGAAGCTCTAAACACCACATACAATCATTTAGGATGCTCAGACATTGTTCAACCTGAATTAGGCACATAATCAGTCAGCTAAGAATAATCCCATACCAAACACACCTAGCTCAGGGTTGAAAACCTTAATTAATGTATTCCATGTGTCATGCTGCTGTGTATTGGTAAGGAGTTCACAGAAAGTTACTTGACTGACCTCAGTAAAAGTGATTAAACAGTGCCAATGCACAGAGAGATAATGACCTAAAATGAAGAAAAAAAGTGTCCTATATCTATGAAAGTAGAATGTGAGGCTACTGTGTGAGAGCCAGAGGTGGGTGGAGCTGAGCACTGCTGTGAGTAGAGGGATTATCTCCCTGCCTGAATACCTCAGCAAATCCCTCATCACTCCCTCCCAGCTAACTGCCCTTGCTAAACCATGTCTTTCTCTGCCAACTCATCCTGACCTGTCTTGCAATTTCCCTGTTGATCTGACACTCCGGCAGCAAGGGGTTTTGGGATTTACTCTTCCACCATATACAGTGCCTTCGGGAAGTATTCAGACCCCTTGACTTTTTCCATATTTTTTTTACATTTTTTATATTACTTATTCTAAAATAGATTTTTTTTTTTAATTTACTCAGAAATCTAGACATAGTGACAAAGCGAAAACAGGTTTTTAGAAATGTTTGCAAATGTATAAAAAACACGAAACAGAAATACCTTATTTACATAAGAATTCAGACCCTTTGCTATGAGACTCGAAATTGAGCTCAGGTCAAATCAAATCAAATAAATTGTATTGGTCACATAAACGTGGTTAGCAGATGTTAATGCGAGTGTAGTGAAATGCTTGTGCTTCTAGTTCCGACAGTGCATTAATATCTAACAAGTAATCTAACAATTCCAAAACAACTACCTAATACACACAAATCTATGTAAGTAAAGGGATGGAATAAGAACATGTACATATAAATATATGGATGAGCGATGACCGAGCAGCATAGGCAAGATGCAATAGATGGTACAGAATACAGTATATACAAATGAGATGAGTAATGCAGGATATGTAAACATTATTAAAGTGGAATTATAAAAGTGACTAGTGATCCATTTATTAAAGTGGCCAATGATTTCGAGTCAGTATGTGGGCAGCAGTCTCTCTGTGTCAGTGATGGCTGTTTAAGATAGAAGCTGTTTTTCAGTCTCTCGGTCCCAGCTTTGATGCACCTGTACTGACCTCGCCTTCTGGATGGTAGCGGGGTGAACAGGCTGTGGCTCGGGTGGTTGATGTCCTTGATTATCTTTTTGGCCTTCCTGTGACATCAGGTGCTGTAGGTGTCCTGGAGGGCAGGTAGTTTGCCTCCGGTTGTGGGCGGTGCAGTTTCCGTACCAAGCGGTGATACAGCCCAACAGGATGATCTCAATTGTGCATCTGTAAAATGTTTGTCAGGGTTTTAGGGGCCAAGACAAATTTCTTCAGCCTCCTGAGGTTGAAGAAGCGCTGTTGCACTTTCTTCACCACACTGTCTGTATGGGTGGACCATTTCAGTTTGTCCGTGATGTGTATGCCGAGGAACTTAAAACTTTCCACCTTCTCCACTGCTGTCCCGTTGATGTGGATAGGGGGGTGCTCCCTCTGCTGTTTCCTGAAGTCCACGATCATCTCCTTTGTTTTGTTGACATGGAGTGAGAGGTTGTTTTCCTGACACCACACTCCGAGTGCCCTCACCTCCTCCCTGTAGGCTGTCTCGTCGTTGTGGGTAATCAAGCCCACTACTGTTGTGACGTCTGCAAACTTGATGATTGAGTTGGAGGCGGGCATGGCCACGCAGTCATGGGAGGGTTAACATGTTTAAATGTCTTACTCACGTCGGCCACGGAGAAGGAGAGGGGGGGCCGCAGTAATTGGTAGCGGGCCGCATCGGTGGCACTGTATTATCCTCAAAACGGGCAAAGAAGGTGTTTAGTTTGCATCCTGTTTCCAGCGATCATCCTTGAAATGTTTCTACAACTTGATTCGAGTCCACCGGCAATAAATTCAATTGATTGGACATGATCTGGAACGACACACACCTGTCTACAGTGGGGCAAAAAAGTATTTAGTCACCCACCAATTGTGCAAGTTCTCCCACTTAAAAAGATGAGAGAGGCCTGTAATTTTCATCATAGGTACACTTCAACTATGACAGACAAAATGAGAAAAAAAAATCCAGAAAATCACATTGCGAATTTATTTGCAAATTATGGTGGAAAATAAGTATTTGGTCAATAACAAAAGTTTATCTCAATACTTTGTTATATACCCTTTGTTGGCAATGACAGAGGTCAAACGTTTTCTGTAAGTCTTCACAAGGTTTTCACACACTGTTGCTGGTATTTTGGCCCATTCCTCCATGCAGATCTCCTCTAGAGCAGTGATGTTTTGGGGCTGTTGCTGTGCAACACGGACTTTCAACTCCCTCCAAAGATTTTCTATGGGGTTGAGATCTGGAGACTGGCTAGGCCACTCCAGGACCTTGAAATGCTTCTTACGAAGCCACTCCTTCGCTGCCCGGGCGGTGTGTTTGGGATCATTGTCATGCTGAAAGACCCAGCCACGTTTCATCTTTAATGCCCTTGCTGATGGAAGGAGGTTTTCACTCAAAATCTCACAATACATGGCCCCATTCATTCTTTCCTTTACACGGATCAGTCGTCCTGGTCCCTTTGCAGAAAAACAGCCTCAAAGCATGATGTTTTCACCCCCATGCTTCACAGTAGGTATGGTGTTCTTTGGATGCAACTCAGCATTCTTTGTCCTCCAAACACGGCGACTTGAGTTTTTACCAAAAAGTTATATTTTGGTTTCATCTGACCATATGACATTCTCCCAATCTTCTTCTGGATCATCCAAATTCTCTCTAGCAAACTTCAGACGGGCCTGGACATGTACTGGCTTAAGCAGGGGGACACGTCTGCACTGCAGGATTTGAGTCCCTGGCGGCGTAGTGTGTTACTGATGGTAGGCTTTGTTACTTTGGCCCCAGCTCTCTGCAGGTCATTCACTAGGTCCCCCCGTGTGGTTCTGGGATTTTTGCTCACCGTTCTTATGATCATTTTGACCCCACGGGGTGAGATCTTGCGTAGAGCCCCAGATCGAGGGAGATTATCAGTGGTCTTGTATGTCTTCCATTTCCTAATAATTGCTCCCACAGTTGATTTCTTCAAACCAAGCTGCTTACCTATTGCAGATTCAGTCTTCCCAGCCTGGTGCAGGTCTACAATTTTGTTTCTGGTGTCCTTTGACAGCTCTTTGGTCTTGGCCATAGTGGAGTTTGGAGTGTCACTGTTTGAGGTTGTGGACAGGTGTCTTTTATACTGATAACAAGTTCAAACAGGTGCCATTAATACAGGTAACGAGTGGAGGACAGAGGAGCCTCTTAAAGAAGAAGTTACAGGTCTGTGAGAGCCAGAAATCTTGCTTGTTTGTAGGTGACCAAATACTTATTTTCCACCATAATTTGCAAATAAATTCATAAAAAATCAATGTGATTTTCTGGATTTTTTTTCTCATTTTGTCTGTCATAGTTGAAGTGTACCTATGATGAAAATTACAGGCCTCTCTCATCTTTTTAAGTGGGAGAACTTGCACAATTGGTGGCTGACTAAATACTTTTTTGCCCCACTGTATATAAGGTCCCCATGTCAGATCAAAAACCAAGCCATGAGGTCGAAGGAATTGTCCGTAGAGTTCCCGAGACAGGATTGTGTTGAGGCACAGATCTGGGGAAGGGTACCAAAACATTTCTGCAGCATTGAAGGTCCCCAAGAACACAGTGGCCTCCATCATTCTTAAATGGAAGATGTTTGGAACCACCAAGACCCTGTCTAGAGCTGGCCGCCAGGCCAAACTAAGCAATTGGGGGAGAAGGGCCTTGGTCAGGGAGGTGACTAAGAACCCGATGGTCACTCTGACAGAGCTCTAGAGTTCCTCTGTGAAGATGGGAGAACCTTCCAGAAGGACAACCATCTCTGGAGCACTCCACCAATCAGGCCTTTATGGTAGAGTGGCCAGGTGGAAGCCACTCCTCACTAAGAGGCACATGACAGCCCGCTTGGAGTTTGCCAAAAGGCACCTGAAGACTCTCAGACCATGAGAAACAAGATTCTCTGGTCTGATGAAACCAAAATTGAACTCTTTGGCCTGAATGCCAAGCATCACATCTGGAGGAAACCTGGCACCATTCCTCTGTGAAGCATGGTGGTGGCAGCATCATGCTGCGGAGATGTTTTTGAGCGGCAGGGACTGCAAGATTAGTCAGGATTGAGGCAAAGATGAACAGAGAAAAGTACTGAGAGATCCTTAATGAAAACCTGCTCCAGAGTGCTCAGGACTGCAGACTACGGTGAAGTTTCACCTTCCAATAGGACAAGAACACTAAGAACAAGTCTCTGAATGTCCTTGTGTGGCCCAGCCAGAGCCCGGACTTGACCCGATCGAACATCTCTGGAGAGACCTGAAAATAGCTGTGCAGCAACGCCCCCCATCCAACCTGACAAAGCTTGAGATAATCTGCAGAGAAGAATGGGAGAAACTCCCCAAATACAGGTGTGTCAAGCTTGTGGCATCATACCCAAGAAAACTCAAGGCTGTAATCGCTGCCAAAGGTGCTTCAACAAAGTACTCCGTGAAGGGTCAGTTTCTTATTTGTAATAAATTAGCAAAAATAAACAGTTTTTGCTTTGTCATTATGGGGTATTGTGTGTAGATTGATGAGGAAAAAAACTATTTAATCCATTTTATGGATAAGGCTTTAACCTAAAAAAATTTGGAAAAAGTCAAGGGGTCTGAATAAGGCACTGTATAGGTCGTTCCACGAAATTAGTGCCTTTTGCGTCCCTTTGATATTTTAAGTAGAAATTGTGAACCAATACAGAATTTTAAAAGCCTGTTATATTAATTGAAGTGCCCTTTAATATAGATCACATGGAGAATTCAATACATCTGATTTATTTTTATACAACTAAAAGTTTGCTAAAGTGCCAAAATTCAGCATTTTGACATGTCCCTCCATCAACTCTGTGTCACTCCTAGGAACATTTCCACTCACTTAATACAAAAAAGTTGCACCATCATTGTAAAGCCCTAGTTATTTTGTTTCTTTGACAAAGTCAGTTCTGAAGAGTATTATTTATTTCATGTGATTAGTGATTAATTTACGTCTGTCCCTCATTTTAAGGTCAACCCTGTTACGCGAACTGAACGTTTTAATATGGTGAAACTATTCCTTTTGAAATATTTTATTCAAAAGAAACATTGAACCTATAATAGTCAAATCATAGTGTAAAAGCAAATGTTTAAAAAAAAACATTTTCTGTTGTATTTTGGTGAAAACTAAGCGGGTAGAGCATACCACATCAACCCTGTTAGAGATAGACAGGCTAGAAATGTACTTTTTTGTGAACCTTGTATTCAATTTCCACTCCTTGTTGCACACAACAAGCTTCCATTCCCCTTGTCAAATGGGGATTTATGGCTGATTTAAGATGAAATCGTCAACCCTATTACAGTCAACCGTGTTACTTTATTTGGCACTTAATAGGTGCTTACTATAGCCATATTTTTTTAAATTCAACTTCTTGAGATGGGAAAACTTGTTTTTTATTAAGGTGAACAAGTTCTCTTTATGACAGAACTTTTTTGAACAAGTTACACTTCTCAAAAGGCACGTAGTTGGTGGAACGACCCAGAGGCATATGGCTTTCAGTGACGTGCCTTCATGGTTGCCAAGGGAAGCTAGGCTTCCCCCAAAAATGTACCAAGAAAAAAACAGACAATTATTTATCTTTTGTCTCTCTGTGTTTCAACAATTATCTTCATTTCGCAAGAGGCTGACTCATGCTGTCTGGTCCAAAAGAGTATGACATGTTTGCCATCCATAGTATTGAATGCAAGGGAAGCCAGCAAGCATTTGGCCTCCCTTGATAATTAAACAAAAAAATAATAGCCAATCAGCATTAAGCTGAACTGAGTGAGCTCAACTGTGAATGGTCCTGGCGCACCAAAAAAAAGTGTCACGGGAAGCCAGTTTGGATTTGGCTTCACTCCAATCACATCACATTGAGAGCATACGTCACTGACAGAAACTCGTTGTGTTGAGCATCTCGTTCTGTTGTTGTTCTCTGGTGGTTAGCTAGCTAGATAAAATGGGCCCTTTCCTAAATTAGCCATGGATGGAGATACGTCAATGCTGCCGGAGGAGACGGCTGCCGTTTTACGGTCCCCTAACCAATTGCGCTATTGTGTGTCAAATGTTTCTGCCACCGTCTCTTATGACCGAAAATAGCTTCTAGATATCAGGACAGCGATTACTCACCTCGTATTGGAAGCAGATTTTTTCTTTAATGAGTCGGACGAAAAGGATTTACTTCAGACGCCCGACAAGGCGGTGTGTGTATATTTGTAAACAACAGCTGGTGCATGAAATCTAAGGAAGTTTCGAGGTTTTGCTCGCCTGAGGTACAGTATCTCATGATAAGCTGTAGACCACACTATTTACCAAGAGAGTTTTTATCTATATTCTTCGTAGCTGTCTATTTACCACAACAAACAGGAAAACGCTTATCCAGAGGCGGCGCTCCTAGTGGCCGGGGACCTTAATGCAGAGAAGCTTAAATCCATTTTACATCATTTCTACCAGCATGTTAAATGTGCAACCAGAGGGAAAAAAACTCCAAACAACCTTTACTCCACACACAGAGACGCTCTCCCTCGCCCTCCATTTGGCAAATCTGACCATAATTCTATCCTCCTGATTCCTGCTTCCAAGCAAAAACTAAATCAGGACGCACCAGTGACATGCTCAATAAAAAAGTGGTCAGATGAAGCAGATGCTAAGCTACAGGACTGTTTTGCTAGCACAGACTGGAATATGTTCTGGGATTCTTGCGATGGGATTGAGGAGTACACCACATCAGTCACCGGTTTCATCAATAAGTGCATCGATGACGTCATCCCCACAGTGATGTATGTACATACCCCAACCAGAAGCCATGGATTACAGGCAACATCCGCACTGAGCTAAAGGCTAGAGCTGCCGCTTTCAAGGAGTGGGACTCTAACCCGGAAGCTTACCCGGAAGCTTATAAGGAATCCCGTTATGCCCTCCAATGAACCATCAAACAGGCAAAGCGTCAATACAGGACTAAGATTAAATCCTACTACACTGGCTCCGACACTCGTGGGATGTGGCAGGGCTTGCAAACTGTTACAGACTACAGAAAGAAGCACAGCCGCAAGCTGCCCAATGACACGAGCCTACCAGACAGGCTAAATTACTTCTATGCTTGCTTCAGGCCAGTAACACTGAAACATGCATGAGAGCATCAGCTGTTCCTGACAACTGTGTGACAACGCTCTCTGTAGCCGATGTGAGTAAGACCTTTAAACAGATCAACATTCACAAGGCCGCAGGGCCAGACGGATTACCAGGACGTGTACTCTGAGCATGCGCTGACCAACTGGCAAGTGTCTTCACTGACATTTTCAACCTGTCCCTGACTGAGTCTGTAATACCAACATGTTTCAGGCAGACCACCATAGTCCCTGTGCCCAAGAACACTAAGGTAACCTGCCTAAATGACCGAAAATTGACTACCGAAAGGCTGGTCATAGCTCACAACACCATTATCCCGGAAACCCGAGACCCACTCCAATGATGATGCAATCTCTATTGCACTCCACACTGCCCTTTCCACCAAGACAAAAGGAACACCAATGTGAGAATGATATTCATTGTGTCATGATGTTGGCTTGTGGGTGAGGTTTTGACCCCCCCATAAATACCTTTCTCCCTTTCCTCTCTCTTGAAGGATTGAAGGATTCTTGAAAAGCCTTTGTTAAACATATAGAGTCTGGGAACATCACAAGGTGGGGGGAAAGGAACCACATTTCGGTAATGCAACCAGTTGAAAATATGCGTTGGTACTTAATGAATATGATGCCAGATCAGTTGGCGTCTGAGACATTCTTACTAATGATAGGATGACATAAACTGTATCTTGGAAAGTCTACACATTATAGTTATCAAATTCACATGGAATTGTTGGGCAATTTAAATGTTTAAATATGAAAATATTTGTGAAAAAATGAAATTTTAGCTTCCAAATGAGAGAATTGGGTTTTCATAAGGTTGAAGCTCTGCTCACTCAGTGGCCCCGCCCATGTGAAGAGACATTGGTTATAAACTATGAAACACGCCCTTCTCTCCCCTCCTATATAAAGCCCTTGACGAAAATGTAACTTTGTGTTCCGAGGACGTTAGGGCGACAGTCCTACGTTTAAAAGGGCTCAGATAATAAGCTGTTCCAAGGACGTGTGGACTTGAGGTCCCCACGTTGAAAGGACAAAGACCACCTACAGAACTAAGCCAACCTTAGACAACCTAAGGAAGCATCAAATTAGCATCGAATTTCAATGTGAAGGTGACGACCTACACCCCGGAAGGATGAATTTCGACTATACCAGCCAGAATATAGCATGAGCTTAAAAGTATGGCAACTTGGTATGAACTTTGAACACTTATTCACTCCAGAAGTGATACCTCCTAGCCGTTGAGTTAACAGCAGTCGCTAAACGTGGACTAGGAGAGGACGGACAGAGTATCCATTCTACCATGCTCCAGTTCACCACTAGACAGTCTTCAGAGGACCAGAGATCCATGCTGGACAACCCGGCCTCCCATCTACCGAAGCGCTGCTCAGAGTAAATATTTATTGCATTCTCCTTTTTCAAATAGGCGGTTATTTAGAATGCATAAGATTCTGTATTTACGATAGCATAGCTTCTCCCTTTGTTACTCAGTCTTCCCGCTCTTTCACTCAAACCCAACCCCCTCTCTTTGTGTAACCAGCCGTCGTATCTGTTCTGTCCACCAGGGGACGTTTTCTTTATGACATAATTTGTAATCAATGTATGATCCATTCTGTGTGATTATTTAGTAAATAAATAATTCAACCAAATTGTGTATTGCTGATTCAACTTGTTAGCCAGGGTTCGTGAAGATAACCAAGAATTTACAACTTTCAGATGAGACTAAACAAGGTGACGATTAAATATTGACTGCTATTGATGTAAAAGATTACCAGGTCTTTAAGAGCTTATTCGGAAGATAACAGCTCTATAAACATTATTTCGTGGTGCCCCGACTTTCTAGTTAATTATCTACCTGATTAGCTTAATCAGGTAATATTAATTACAGAGAAATGATTTTATAGAATAGCATGTCATCCGGCATAGCCAAAGACACGACAATTGACTACAGCTCAGCGTTCAACACCATAGTGCCCACAAAGCTCATCACTAAGCTGAGGACCCAGGGACTAAACACCTCCCTCTGCAACTGGATCCTGGACTTCCTGACGGGCCGAACCCAGGTGGTAAGGGTAGGTAACAACACATCCGCCACGCTGATCCTCAACATGGGTGTCCTTCATGGGTGCATGCTCAGTCCCCTCCTGTACTCCCTGTTCACTAATGACTGCATGGCCAGGCATGACCGCAATACCATCATTAAGTTTGCTGATGACACAACAGTGGTAGGCCTGATCACCAAAAACGATGAGACAGCCTATAGGGAGGAGATCAGAGACCTGGCCATGTGGTGCCAGGACAACAACCTCTCCCTCAACGTGATCAAGACAAAGAAGATGATTGTGGACTACAGGAAAAGGAGGACCGAGCACGCCCCCATTCTCATCGACGGGGCTGTAGTGGAGCAGTTTGAGAGCTTCAAGTTCCTTGGTGTCCACATCACCAACAAAGTATCATGGTCCAAACACACCAAGACAGTCGTGAAGAGGTCACGACAAAGCCTATTCCCCCTCAGGAGACTGAAAAGATTTGGCATGGGTCCTCAGATCCTCAGCAAGTTCTATAGCTGCACCATCGAGAGCATCCTGACTGGTTGCATCACTGCCTGGTATGGCAACTGCTCGGCCTCCGACTGAAAGGCACTACAGAGGGTCGTGCGTACGGCCAAGTACATCACCAGTGCCAAGCTTCCTGCCATCCAGGACCTCTATATCAGGCGGTGTCAGAGGAAGGCTCTAAAAATTGTCAAAGACTCCAGCAACACTATTCATAGACTGTTCTCTCTGCTACTGCACGGCAAGTGGTACCGGAGCGCCAAGTCCAGGTCCAAAAGGCTTCTTAACAGCTTCTACCCCCAAGCCATAAGACTCCTAAACAACTATTCAAATGGCTTCCCAGACCCACTTTTACGCTGCTGCAACTCTCTGTTTATTAATTACATCGACTAACCGGTTCCCCCGCACATCGACTCTGTACAGGTACCACCTGTATATAGCCTTGCTATTGTTATTTTACTGCTGCTCTTTAATTATTTGTAACCTTTATTTTTTTTTATTACTTATCTATTTTTTACTCAACACTTATTTTTCTTAAAACTGCATTGTTGGTTAAGGGCTTGTAAGTAAGCATTTCACTGTAAGGTCTACACCTGTTGTATTTGGCACATGTGACAAATACATTTTTATTTTATTTTATTTTACTTGATAGGGATTTGGACTTGTGGTTTCACTTAATTCTGCATACTGGGCAATGATTATAATGGCGATTCTGATCCAACCATAAATTCATATATTGTGCCCCTGGCCTGAGAGGATGGAAGTTCAATATGTAGCTAAATGTAGAAAGCTATTATTAACTAGCTAACATTGCCCATGAAAGGAAGTTAGGCTAGCGAGCAAGCTTTTTAGCCAGGTAGTCTAAGACAACAAAAAATGAAAGTGTGTACTGTATGACAGTACTGTATAACGTTTCTTCAACATGAAAGAGAGGGGGATGGCATTGGCATTTCTCTACAAGTAGGGCAAGTCAACATGTTTTATCTACTTGCACGAATGGGCACACACACACAGATATCAGAACCATGGACAGTCACATCATATTTAGCTTTTGTTGATCATGGTGGCAAGGCATATGAACTGGTTATCAAGCAAACAAAGCAATTATCAAAAAATCCCTTTTTTCAATTGTTTTTGGTATATTTTAGTTGGTACTGTATTAGACAAAGCAGGGGTGATTTGATGATGTTGAAATGGTACTGGAATAGTGAAGCAGATCCTGTTTTCTTTATGACTTGCTGTAACTCTCTGTGGTTCTAAATCAATAGTTGTTTCGTGGTTCAAAAATTGCGGAAACATTAAATTACTTGACCATGCTGTAGGTCATGTAACTGTTTGTTACATGCAATAAGCTTTATGCACTTCACCGGACAGAGGTTGCTCTCCGGTTTTGTGATGAAACAAAGGTGGTTGAATTTATTCTGCCACTGTGTCTTCTTATGGTCTCTGCCTTATGCCTTGCCACCATGATTTATAGGCCTATGAACTGGTTATCAAGCAAACAAAGCAATTATCACATCACATAGGTTGTAATATGGCTTTTTTCTGGCTCGCTTCACCAGTGATATTACCCACGCACCACTGCTGATGGCTCTGCATATCCAGACGATGGTAGATCAATGACACTAAGGCCCTGTAATAACAGCAGGGGTTGCAGCTGAAGTCACACAAGGAGAATGGGGAAAAATCCCACCCCAATGTAATGAGTCACAATTATTGTACAGGAATCAAAAGATCAGAGATATGCTATGATTTTCCATCCAAACAATCCATGTACTATTGATATGGTTTCACATATTTCCCAATTCCCATTAATTAGTTCAGATACCTCTCTCTTCATCATAATCACAATGCCTTGCCGTACTGGCAACACAGTAAGGCAAACTGGATTTTTCCCCCCTGTAACATTACAATGCATAGTTGTACTTTGTTGTTACTGACAGACAAACCGGTGAGTAGCAATAAATAACCTACTCACAGAAAGCCATTTGCTGACACACTCGCACAGAGCAGCACTGACGGATGGTTTCAGACAGACATTCTCCCCTGGTACATGAGTGTAGCAGTCCTAGCAACTAACGGCAGTGCTTCTCTAAAGCACCTCATTAAATTTTGGGTAGACAGCAGTAGCTTTTTAAAATGTCACATTTACCCAGAAGGAATTTAATTGCTGTAAGTATTGCTGCTCATTTCTAAAAGTCTGCAAATCATCAAACAAACATGAAGGTCAAAAAAGTAGCGGGTATTCCAACGGTGTGGACAATGCGTGTTCTAGCTCAGTGGCATTGATTCCTCAAGGTGAAGTATTTGTTCAATCCAAGGGACTGTGCTTACATAACAGTTAGATGAGTATAAAGATGAATAGTGCTTTTATAGAGAGAGACTCATTACTATCCTGAATATTTCACTGCAAATGCAGCAATAAATTAACTCATAATTCCCTTTTATACAAGAAGATTGCTTAATTAAATGGAGATGCCTTAACGCACTACTGAAAATCACCTGTATCAATTCAATTTATGAAATAGCTGTTATGGGAACCTCACCTGATAACAAAGTCATGGGAGTCTATCTCTGGCCCACAGCTGCTATTGAGTAGGATCCCAGAGTTCCCTACGATGGCACAGCGTCTGTGGTGCTGGTTCTTCATGGGGGATGCAGTGGGTAGCAACCGGTACAGGTTCTCTGAGATGTTGGTAGTGCTCTGACGGTCAAAGACGTAGTGGATGACATCTCCAGGTTTCAATGTGCCCTTCAGAATAGAGATGTCCCTCTCTGGGTCAAAGAACCTCAGGATGTTCTTCCTATAGAAGGAAGAAGGTCATCCATGAAGGAATACCCAGCTTATGGGAGTGTAAGACCTAATAGAGACCAATGCAGAAGAGGATTGTATTCCTACCTGATGAGGCTGGAGAGGGTTCTGTTGAAGGTCCAGTTATCTGAAGAGAGCCTGGTGGCATTTTTCGAGCCTGAAGGAGAAGCAGGACTCTTGTCCTCCCCTTCATTGACTAAAGGTGTAGGATTGGCTTTCACTGCTACATTTCTACAACAGGACAGCAAGGCATCCATTAGAAATGAAATGCAACATGACTTTGATACATGTGATATAAAAACACATATCATCACTTGAAAAAGCAGTGTGAATGAACAACGATGTCATGTGTGTAAAGCCACCCAATGTATAATGAAAGCCAGTCAATTTCATGTCTTCATAAATGTGATACTTAATTTCAAACCCCAGGGAAGTTCTATGTGTCTATCACTTGCACATCAATTGTACATCAATTGGGTGATTTATCAATCATTTAAATTAGATACACACAATTCTGTAATCCACTGCTTGATATGTTCATGTGTATTAAGTCTGTTAATTATTTTACAAGTCTGCAAGCATAATAGCTCAAAAGGGGAAGCAAATAAAGGGCTAGAATAACAGAATTGATGAGTATTATAAAACCAGAAGGCAATAGAAGGAGCAGGTCAGCCTGACAAACCTGTTGGGTTTTGGGATGACACTGTGCAAGTACAATGTTCTGGAACCTCCAATATTCCTAGACCAACGAAAAGTTATTTTACCCACTATCAGAATAATTCATCATATTATTTTCAGATGAATGGAATCGTGCAGAACATGAAGTGTGAGGGGCAAGAGGTGGTTTAATCAAATTCCAGGCATCACATATAATTCAGGCTGTCAGAATATCCATGGCTATGCTCTTAATGTGTATTCAGATGAGCAGTAGGCTCATCACATTGACATGAACGTGAAAGAGAAGAGCATGCATCAAAACGCAGTCAGACTGTGAAACAGAACTGTTGTTGGTGTAACACTGATACATGAGTGCTGAAGGCCATTCATGTCGTTAAAGAAGCATGTGAGCAAAATGTGTCATATGATCCCTGGTAGAGCTAGGTACCTCAATGTCTCAGGTATCTTATGTATACACCTGAGGGGAAAAACAGGACATGCCAACTGATCTACCAATCTGACTGTTACCGGTGCTTGTGAGTCTGGATAAAGAGGTGTAGTTGGTCAACATTGCTTAAACATCCTCTATAAATCTTGTATAGATCAACCCTGAATGATATACAATCTGTACACTATGAGCAGCATGGACTACTGCTCAAGACATAGATCATTATTGCCTTTTATGACAGCAACATCAATGTGTTAAAGAAAAGACGATTAAGTCGGCTAACATATCTGCTTCAAAGTCCCAACTCTCATGGGGTTTATAAAACCATAAAGCTCCAGAAATTAAATTAGAGCAAGCACACAGTACCATAATACTACGGCTCCATTATGTCCAAAAGGACGTTGCAAATGGAGTGTGTCTCAATTAAGTATGTACAATTGTATCTTGAGTCAGTTATTACAGAGGCAAGGAGAATCACTAATATGACAAGCAGCAGACAAGGAGCCAGGAGCATTCAGTCTGCTCAAATGAAGGTGACAGGCCTAGCTGTACTATCTGGGGAGCAACACAACTACTCTATTGTTCTTGGAGTGGAGAGATATACCAATATAGGAAAGCTACTTCATGAAACAAACAGTTGTAATTAATAGGTTATTACTCTGTAATTACCACATACACATGATTATTATTGTGATATTACCACCATAATTTTGTAATAAATACCTGGTCATCTCTGTACTGTAAAATAAAGTGCTACAGTACCAACTGTTCCAGCTACTTAACATTTACAGCCACAAGAAGCTTGATTCTTGTTCTATCAGAAGGCAGAACTGTATCTTCCAAGCTTCAAGAGTTGTGTTTGTGTAAGATAGAAGAGTCTTCTGATGCAGGGCTCAGTTATGTCTGTGCCCAAGAAAGCAAAGGTAATCTGCCTAAATGATTACCGCCCCGTAGCACTCACATCGGTAGCCACAAAAGGCGTTGAAAGGCTAGTCATGGCTTACAGCAACACCATCATCCTGGAAACCCTAGACCCACTCCAATTGGCATACCGCCCCAACAGAACCACAAATGATGCAATCTCAATCACACTCCACACTGCCCCATCCCATCTGGACAAAAGGAACACCTATGTGACAATGCTGTTCATTGACTACAGCTCAGCATTCAACACCATAGTGCCCACAAAGCTCATCACTAAGCTAAGGACCCTGGGAATAAACACCTCCCTCTGAAACTGGATCCTGGACATCCTGACGGGCCGCCCCTAGGTGGTAAGGGTAGGCAACAACACATCTGCCATGCTGATCCTCAACACTGGGGCCCCTCAGGGGTGCGTGCTTAGTCCACTCCTATACTCCCTGTTCACCCATGACTGCATGGCCAAACACGGCTCAAACGCAATCATTAAGTTTGCTGATAACACAACAGTGGTAGGCCTGATCACCGACAACTTCGAGACAGCCTATAGGGAGGAGGTCTGAGACCTGGCAGTGAGGTAAGACAAAGGAGATGATTGTGGACTACAGGAAAAGACGGGCTGAACAGGGCCCCATTAACATCGAGGGGACTGTAGTGGAGTGGGTCAAGACTTTCAAGTTCCTTGGTGTCCACATCACCAACTAACTATCATGGTGCAAACACACCAAGACAGTTGTGAAGAGGGCACCACAACACCTTTTCCCCCTCAGGAGACTGAAAAGATTTGGCATGGGTCCCCAGATCCTCAAAAAGTTCTACATCTGCACCATCGAGAGCATCCTGACCGTTTGCATCACTGCCTCGCTCGGCATCCGACCGTAAGACACTACAGAGGGTAGTGCGTATGGTCCAGTACATCACTGGGGCCAAACTTCCTGCCATCCACTAGGTGGTGTCAGAGGAAGGCCCAAAATATTGTCAAAGACCCCAGTCACCTAAGTCATAGACTGTTCTCTCTGCTACCACACGGCAAGCGGTACCGGAGTGCCAAGTCTATGACCAAAAGGCTCCTTAACTTCTTTGGGACAGGGGGGCAGTATTGAGTAGCTTGGATAAAAAGGTGCCCAGAGTAAACTGCCTGCTACTCAGTCCTAAAAGCTAGAATATGCATATAATTTGGATAGAAAACACTCTGAAGTTTCTAAAACTGTTTGAATGATGTCTGTGAGTATAACAGAACTCATATGGCAGGCAAAAACCTGACAAAAAATCCAACCAGGAAGTGGGAAATCTGAGGTTTGTAGTTTTTCAACTCTTTGCCTATCCAGTGTAAATTTGGTCCGATTGCACTTCCTAAGGCTTCCACTAGATGTCAACAGTCTTTAGAACCTTGTTTGATGCTTCTACTGTGAAGGACGAGGGAATGGGAGCTGATTGAGTCAGGGGTTTGGCATGAGCTGATCACGCATGCTCACGTGAGAGTTAGCTGCATTCCATCACATTTCTACAGACAAAGGAATTCTCCGGTTGAAACATTATTGAAGATTTATGTTAAAAACATCCTAAAGATTGATTCTATACTTCGTTTGACATGTTTCTACAAACTGTAATATGACTTTTCGTCTGAAATTTCGCCTGGACTTGCCCGCGCCTCGTGAGTTTGGATTGTGTACTAAACGCGCGAACAAAAAGGAGGTATTTGGACATAAATGATGAACTTTATCGAATAAATCAAACATTTATTGTGGAACTGGGATTCCTGGGAGTGCATTCTGATGAAGATCATCAAAGGTAAGTGAATATTTATAATGCTATTTCTGACTTCTGTTGACTCCACAACATGGCAGATATCTGTATGGCTTGTTTTGTTGTCTGAGCGCTGTACTCAGATTATTGCATGGTGTGCTTTTTCGGTAAAGCTTTTTTGAAATCTAACACAGCGGTTGCATTAAGAAGAAGTGGATCTAAAATTCCATGCATAACACTTGTATCTTTTAGCAATGTTTATTATGAGTATTTCTGTAAATTGATGTGGCTCTCTGCAAAATCACCGGATGTTTTGGAACTAGTGAACATAACGCGCCAATGTAAACTGAGATTTTTGGATATAAATATGAACTTTATCGAACACAACATACATGTATTGTGTAACATGAAGTCCTATGAGTGTCATCTGATGATGATCATCAAAGGTTAGTGATTAATTTTATCTCTATTTCTGCTTTTGGTGACTCCTGTCTTTGGCTGGAAAAATGGCTGTGTTTTTCTGTGACTAGGTACTGACCTAACATAATCAGATGGTGTGCTTTCGTCGTAAAGCCTTTTTGTTGAAATCGGACACTGTGGCTGGATTTACAACAAGGTTATCTTTAAAATGGTGTCAAATACTTGTATGTTTGTGGAATTTTAATTATGAGATTTCTGTTGTTTTGAATTTGGCGCCCTGCAATTTCACTGGCTGTTGTTGAGGTGGGACGCTAGCATCCCGAATATCCCAGAGAGGTTAACAGTTTCTACCACTAAGCCATAGGACTGCCGAACAATTAATCAAATGGCCACCCGGACTATTTACATTGACATCCCCCCCACCCATTGTTTTCACACTGCTGCTACTCGCTGTTTATTGTCTATGCACGGTCGTTTTGCCCCTACCTGCATGTACAAACTGCCTCGACTGGCCTGTGACCCTGCACATTGACTCTGTGCCGGTGCCCCCTGTATATAGCCTCGTTATTGTTATTTTATTGTTACTTTTTATTTATTTATTTTTTTACTTTAGTTTATTTAGTAAATATAACTCTATTTCTTGAACTGCATTGTTGGTTAAGCATTTCACGTTAAGGTCTACACCTGTTGTATTCGGCACGTGACAAATACAAATTGATTTGATTTGAAAGGGAACTGTTCATTTTGTCTCCAGTCTGTTGCTCTCAGTAACAAATCAAACAGTAATATTCTATCCACACATCCACCCACCAAACAGCCCTCTATACCATAACATGACTGGAGCTGGAGTGCACACAGGATACACTGAAGTGTTGGAAAAAAACACCAAGCGCATGCCATTTGTCAAGAAGCCCTGGGGTGCGTCAACTAGAGGTCGACCGATTATGATTTTTCAACGCCGATACCGATACCGATTATTGGAGGACCAAAAAAAGCCGATACCGATTAATCGGCCGATTTTTTAAATTTGTTTGTAATAATGACAATTAAAACAATACTGAATGAACACTTATTTTAACTTAATATAATACATCAATAAAATCAATTTAGCCTCAAATAAATAATGAAACATGTTCAATTTGGTTTAAATAATGCAAAAACAAAGTGTTGGGGAAGAAAGTAAAAGTGCAATAAGTGCCATGTAAGAAAGCTAACATTTAAGTTCCTTGCTCAAAACATGAGAACATATGAAAGCTGGTGGTTCCTTTTAACATGAGTCTTCAATATTCCCAGGTAAGAAGTTTTAGGTTGTAGTTATTATAGGAATTATAGGACCATTTCTCTCTATACAATTTGTATTTCATATACCTTTGACTATTGGATGTTCTTATAGGCACTTTAGTATTGCCAGTGTAACAGTATAGCTTCCATCCCTCTCCTCGCCGCTACCTGGGCTCGAACCAGGAACACAACGACAACAGCCACCCTTGAAGCAGCGTTACCCATGCAGAGCAAGGGGAACAACTACTCCAAGTCTCAGAGCGAGTGACGTTTGAAACGCTATTAGCGCGCACCCCGCTAACTAGCTAGCCATTTCACATCGGTTACACCAGCCTAATCTCGGGAGTTGATATGCTTGAAGCATTGCGAAGAGCTGCTGACAAAACGCACGAAAGTGCTGTTTGAATGAATGCTTACGAGCCTGCTGGTGCCTATCATCGCTCAGTCAGACTGCTCTATCAAATCATAGACTTAATTATAACATAATAACACACAGAAATACGAGCCTTAGGTCATTAATATGGTCAAATCCGGAAACTATCATCTCGAAAACAAAACGTTTATTCATTCAGTGAAATACGGAACCGTTATGTATTTTATCTAACGGGTGGCATCCATAAGTGTAAATATTCCTGTTACATTGCACAAACTTCAATGTTATGTCATTATTACGTAAAATTCTGGCAAATTAGTTCGCAATGAGCCAGGCGGCCCAAACTGTTGCATATACCCTGACTCTGCGTGCAATGAACGCAAGAGAAGTGACACAATTTCACCTGGTTAATATTGCCTGCTAACCTGGATTTCTTTTAGCTAAATATGCAGGTTTAAAAATATATACTTCTGTGTATTGATTTTAAGAAAGGCATTGATGTTTATGGTTAGGTACACGTTGGAGCAACGACAGTCCTTTTTCGTGAATGCGCACTGCATCGATTATATGCAACGCAGGACACGCTAGATAAACTAGTAATATCATCAACCATGTGTAGTTATAACTAGTGATTATGATTGATTGATTGATTGTTTTTTATAAGATAAGTTTAACGCTAGCTAGCAACTTACCTTGGCTTCTTACTGCATTCGCGTAACAGGCAAGCTCCTCGTGAGGCAGGTGGTTAGAGCGTTGGACTAGTTAACCGTAAGGTTGCAAGATTGAATCCCTGAGCTGACAAGGTAAAAATCTGTCGTTCTGCCCCTGAACAAGGCAGCTAACCCACCGTTCCTAGGCCGTCATTGAAAATAAGAATGTGTTCTTAACTGACTTGCCTAGTTAAATAAAGGTGTGTGTAAAAAAAATCGGCAAAATCGGCGTCCAAAAATACAGATTTCCGATTGTTATGAAAACTTGTAATCGGCTCAAATTAATCGGCAATTCCGATTAATCGGTCAACCTCAAGCCTCAACTCAGCCTGATGATGCAATTGATTCAAGGTTTGATGTGGAAAGCAAAATGGGCTTCCAATGGGCTGGTTCCTTTTGATACAATGGTCTGGTCTATTGTGATAATATGTCTTCTAAAATAGTGACTATACACGGTTTTTATTATGAAAGCGCAATAGAATTAGAGCAAAACCCAGTTGACACAGCTGTTAGAGAGTTCAGTATTATGCAGTGAAGAGAGTTAACAGTGTAGAGTTACACCTGAAACTATCTGATTACCAGTCCATTCTCTCCATACTAGGTAGCCTACTTTTGATCCCATGTGTTATGACTCCCCTAGTTTTGTAGCAATTATTCCATCCATGCACCCCATAAGTAAAGTGCCAAGATTACACACGCACACACACACACACACACACACACACACACACACACACACACACACACACACACACACACACACACACACACACACACACACACACACACACACACAGGATCTGAAGGTAGTCCTTCAAGATACTGGAGCCTACTATATAATGCATGGAGGCTACACTGCAGACAAATTGGTCTTTGTAGATCCAGGTATAGAGCGTCTGTTAAACATCTGTTGTCAATTGCATTAGGCTATTATACTGGGATATCACAAAGGGAAAGCTAAAGTGAAAGGTTCGATTAAAAATGCAAGATGTACAGTAAAGAAATAGGAGTAGAACGTATCAACAAATGGACAGCGGTTTGTAACATTGAAATGGACACAAATGAAGAGTTTATTTCCAAAACGTTATATCCCCAATTCTTCAAATTTGTGTTTTTTCATCAGACATTATTGCTTATGGGTACCGTCATGTGTGTGTAAAATATTACTGTTCTCAGATTTTTTATTCATAGATTTGAAATGTGTATAATTGTATTTTTTGTTGTTGCAAAAGGATATATATCCATTATTTAGCTAACATGGTCCAAGCACATCAAGACAGTTGTAAAGACGACAAAACCTATTCCCCCTCAGGAGACTGAAAAGATTTGGCATGGATCCTCAGATCCTCAAAAGGTTTTACAGCTGCACCATCGAGAGCATCCTGACGGGTTGCATCACTGCCTGGTGTTACACGGAGTGGAACAGGGAAACCAAAGAGCAGACTCAGACGAGGAGACTGGGATGAAGTAACCAATGTATTTGTTGAAACACAGGGGGAAGATGGAGTGCAGGCAGGGGAAGCTCGGGCGGGTTGCAGGAAACCAGATGCGGAGGCTGAGGCTGGAGCTAGAGGGGTTGGGACAGGGTAAGCAGGTCATGTGGGGAATCCAAGGGAGCAGTAGAGTAGAGTGGGGAATCCAGGGCAGAGTAGCAGGATGAGGAGACGTGGGACTGGAGACAGGAACCAGAGTCAGAGCAGGAAGAACTGCAGCTGAGAGGAAACCCATGTCAGGCAAGGAAAACAGGCACAATCTCACACAGAGAGAGAGGGAGAGAGCACTGGGGGAGTGGCGGCAGGTCAAGGAGACACAGGATGAGCAGTAGAGGGCGTGGCAGGAGAAGATGTAACACCTGGTATGGCAACTGCTCGGCCTCCGACCACAAGGCACTACAGAGGGTAGTGCGTACGGCCAAGTACATCACCAGGGCCAAGCTTCCTGCCATCCAGGATTTCTATACCAGGCGATGTCAGAGGAAGGCCCTAAAAATTGTCAAAGCCTCCAGTAACCCAAGTCATAGACTGTTCTCTCTGCTACTGCACGGCAAGCGGCACCGGAGCGCCAAGTCTAGGTTCAAGAGGCTTCTAAACAGCTTCTACCCCCAAACCATAAGACTCCTGGACAGCTAATCAAATGGCTACCCAGACTATTTGCCCCCCCCCCCCCCCCCCCCCCCCCCCACGCTGCTGCTACTCTCTGTTATTATTTATGCATAGCCACTTTAATAACCCTACCTGCATGTGCATAATTACCTCAATTACCTCGACACCGATGCCCCTGCACATTGGCACATTGACACTGAACCGGTACCCCCTGTATATAGCCCCGCTATTGTTATTTACTGCTGCTCCTTAATTCAATTTTTTTTCTTATATCTTACTTTTTGGTGGGTATTTTCTTAAAACTGCATTGTTGGTTAAGGGCTTGTAAGTAAGCATTTCACTGTAAGGTCTACCTGTTGTATTCGGCGCATGTGACAAATACAATTTGATTTGATTTTAAATAGAATGTTTGTATCCTGTATATTTGACTGTGATACTTTATGTGGTTTTCTCACCTATCTATTTTAAGGTGAATCCATTTACTGTAAGACGTTCTGGATAAGAGCATCTGCTAAATTACTAAAATGTCAAATGTAAATGTTTTACATACAGATCTCATATTACTGTATTATTACAAAAAATAATAATAATATTGACGTCACAAATGATCATTTGGTACATTTCTTCATAAAAAAATTAAAACCTAGCAGTACTACTAATTTATTTGAGCGTTAAACTGATATGTAGCATTTTGCAAAATAAACCATCAAGCAATAGATTTTAAACAAATACGTCTGTCATTGAACAACCCCATACCATGATTAGATAGTGAAAAAACACACTCATCCCTTTCATAATATCTTTAAACAATAAAAGCTAATTTACCAACATTTCAGAAAATGTATAGCGTTTTGGAATGAAACTCTGCAAATGTATCCTAACAGCCTACAGCCTACTGGAGAAATGTTAACGTTGGAGGAGCACTCAATGTCTTCTGAAGTTCTAATGAATGAGTGAAGATAACGCAGCATCGAACATAATTTGCACATGAACATAAGATTCAATTTCTTTGAATAATGCATTTTCACATCTATATAACACGTGTATAGTGCAACAGAAATCATGAACAAAACGAATCAGAAACACCGCTATACTTACCCAATTTCTTCCTGGACTTCAGCAATATCAGCAATGATCAGAAATATGACCAGCAGTGTTACAATTCCAAATATCAATGTTCGGAATTCTAACTGCATGACTCAGGAGAAGGCTGCAGAACTAATCCAAGCGACAAAAATCTAAATCGATTGAATACATTATCCTTTTAATCGCCGAAATTGATAGATTTTACTCAATTATCTCCACCAATATTCTTCAATGTTAATCTTGAACGAAGACAATTTGTCTCGGAACAAATCCCAGGTTGATATATTTTTATAACGTATTTTTTTCTCTTCCTTTTTCCAAGCGGCACTGTTTTCATCCTCACCTCAATTCCCCAGTCAAACTTTGAAAGATTGTGCTTGAAACTACATTGCGATTGAGATACGAACAATATGGAAAATACCACAAACCTTAAAGGTACAGGCACTTTATGGCTTTCTACAGTAGGGTAGCCTATGGCTGCTCTTTGAGGCTTTAGGCTAGGCTGCTATTGGATGCTATCTATTACCTTTGTCTGATCATCATTGAATTGGAACTCACTATTGCTGCATGACTTTGATAACCAGGTTCAAAGGACCATCAGGCAATAGTAGGCTAACATATGTCATCAAATTAATATTCACCTTCTATATTCAACCATTCATCATGTGAATAGCATTATAATAGACACAGAATACTATAATCTGTCATTGGTGCCTTTGTGAGGTCAGGTTTGTTGAGATAATGTTAAAAGAATCTAATTTTGTATCATAAAGAAGTTTATTGGGTAGCCTTCTGGTTTCATCATATCATAAACTGTCCTTTGAATAGCTTACTGTCCTGTCTGAGTTGTATTACTGGTCTCACTCCAATATGATCAATGCAAAACTTTTCAGTTTTCAACTGCCTGGTTGTCTTGTCTTATTTATAGTCATGTTGAGTCAGTAAAAATGTCCTTTGTCAGGCAGATGGTAGGGTGAGGGATTGAAGACTTAAGAGAGGAATGAAATAGAGCAGGTTCTCAAATCATAACCATTTGCATATACATTTGGTCACTTTACTGGCTCAGCGTACTGGTACTCTGTATTTGATTTATTTCATAAACCAATAGTGCTCTTTCAGCACAGCATTCCAATAAATCTGTAAAGTGACATTTGAAATGGATTACTCCATAAAACCTTTTAAGGATTTTGTTGCATGGAGTGATATGGGTTGTATGGGCTGTGATACTGAGGAAAATGAATATGATTTTTCTACAACTGTGAGTCAGCACAAACACATCCTGCAAAGTATATATGAAAGACCGACATAAAGCGTCTCCAAATCAATCTAAATGTTCAGCATTCTGATATCAGCAGACAGCCTGTCAATACCGCACCACCTCCGTTTCTCTGTCTGGTTTTGCTTCAAGTCCACCACTTTGAACACAAACAATATAAGATATTCAGCTGTTGTCTGGTATGCAGTGGGAATAACAACACTGACCTTGATTTAAAGTCTGTTATAAAATATATTATATTTCATCCTGTCATAAGATTAAGGACAAAACAATAAATTGACGTGTAAAATGCACAATCACTCAAGCTGAGCCAGGTTGATTTTTCAACAGCACCTACTTGGCAGACTCCAAAACAACACTTTTAGACTGATCAGTTTGTATGCATCAAAGTCAAGAGCATGTATTGGGTAGCAACAAATGTTTGCAATCAGGGGTATGGGGTGGGGGGGGGGGGGGGGGGGGGGGGTAACTGTTGGGGAGTAATTGTTTGCAGAGTTATTCTAAACAAGAAAGTAATCTCAAGTTTGTCGTATAAATTCTAAGATTTGTTGTAGGATAGTGGCTTGTTAATGGGAACTCTATACAAATTAGCTCATCAGCTCAGAGCAGTGCATGGTGGAGTAGCAGCTGTTTCATGTGGAGGGAATTTCCCAATTGATTAGCCTCATTCGGGAAAATGAAATTGAGTCAAAAGATTGAAATAGAAATGAAACGATCTTAATGCAACCAGAGGAACTTTCATGGTTGACCTAGAGAACAGCCACTTTATTTCATTGTATCATCGTCCTAGCTGTTGACAATTAAAATGGTCAAGGAGATACAGCAGTAAGCATCTTACATGTCAGTTGTACCTGTGTGACATAACCCTGGCTACAGCCAAGGGCTGCTGTAGGGATTAAAGATGTGGATTAGTAGTGTCCTCATTAAAAGACTTGCTGTCTCTTTTAATGTGTGTAAACATTAAAATATGTTTGGAATCACATGCTTTGGGATTTAAAATGGAGCAAAAAAGGCTGTCCAGATGAGATTAACTTGATGTGTGTTTTTGAAGTCAGTGACAGTATATTGCAGGGATTCTTCTTATTCTCTGTGCATCTTGTGGCAACTTGAACTAACTAAATAAATAACTTAAGGCATTGTAGCTAAGGACAGGTCATTTTGTTGCCTACCAGTAGACCATGTACCAGCTCAACATTCTTAAACCCCATGTTTGAATCATGTTTAGAACCTGTTTGAATCCCAAAACACTCATAGACTAAAGAACTGCTTGAGGGGGCTGAACTTGGCTAAATTAATGAGATTCATGGATCTGTTTTCCAAGAGAGGAGAGAAATGCCAGTAACACAAAGCATCAAGTGAATATCCAGCACTGTCTACTGCAATTTCACATTTTCTCTGCTCAGTCTCCATTGTCTATCACGCATGTCTATCCAATTGTACTCCAGGGAGCAATAGGCATTAATTTCTTCAACTGTAGCCTTTAGACCACATCTGATTTCATGAGGCCATGGCTCTAAAGCAGACTTGGATTCAAAAACCAGCAATAACAAATGCAGTACATCTTTTCTGTAACTTTTTTTTTGCCTTTATTTATCGCCCAAACCACATACTGTAGCGAAAGTGAGTGTCACGATCGTCATTATGAATGGACCAAGGTGCAGCGTTGTAGGCGTACATTTTCCTTTATTAAATGAACACCGAACAAAAACAACAAAATACCAAATGAAACGTGAAGCTAATAATAGTGCTGACATGCAACTATCCATAGACAAGATCCCACAAAGCACAAAGGGGAAATGGCTGCCTAAATATGATCCCCAATCAGAGACAATGATAAACAGCTGCCTCTGATTGGGAACCATAACAGGCCAACATCGACATATAAAACGCCTAGATGAACCACCCTAAATCACACACACACACACACACACACACACACACACACACACACACACACACACACACACACACACACACACACACACACACACACACACGCACACACACACACACTGTTTTAAAAAATAGTCAATTTCTCAGAGACCATATTATTCTACAGTGTTGGATGTCCTCAGTGTTGGTTGTCCATTGTAATCCTTGATTGCATCCTTGATTGCACACAGTTATTTACTGTGGTACAAAGCCAATGGTTTACACCTGAGGGAAAAAGCAAGATATCTGTCAGCAGGACAAAAGAGCTATTCCTTCCTGTCGATTCTTACATGAAAGCACTTTATCTTCACCCAAAGCAAATGTGTGTGTGTAGAACCAATGACAAATTACTGAATCCAATGCTTTACAGATCCAGTGGTAACAGTGTTGTGTTCAACACTTATCTGTGTATTGCAGTCTGACTATAACTCTAATTTCCTATGGGTCTGTTCTTGTTTGTCGTTGATAGGGATGACAGGAATTGATGATAGTGACAGTTTGCGCTATAAATATAATTAGAGTTTGTACTCCAGGGAGCAACAAATCCACAGATGATGCAATCTCTATTGCACTCTACACTGCCCCATCCCACCTATGTAAGAATGCTATTCATTGACTACAGCTCAGCGTTCAACACCATAGTGCCCTCAAAGCTCATCACTAAGCTAAGGACCCTGGGACTGAACACCTCCCTCTGCAACTGGATCCTGGACATCCTGACGGGCCGCCCCCAGGTGGTAAGGGTAATAACTCTACCTACATGTACATATTACCTCAATTACCTCGACATATTGACTCTGTACCGGTACCCCCGTATATAGCCCTGCTATTGTTATTTTACTGCTGCTCTTTAATTATTTGTTATTCTTATCTCTTTTTAGGTATTTGCTTAGAACTGCATTGTTGGTTAAGGGCTTGTCGTGTCTTGAACGATAATTAATGTGAAGACTGTTATATTATCAAATCAATTCTCTATGTGTAATTATTACGTGATTAAACTAATCACGTAAACATGAATTAACTAGGAAGTTAGGGCACCACGGGAAAATGTTGTTTAAAGAGTTACGATTTCCCGAATTTAACTCCCGTCAGATATTTTCATATCTTATCGATTACAGTCACTTATTAATATATTACCTCATCAGTCATATTCTGAATGTCGCAAACTCTTGGATGTCTGCACGAACCCTAGCATAAATTATGAATCAACGGCATACCAATTGGCTTAATTATTTATTTACTAACTAACTAAATAATCACACAGAAGTACATAAACACACACAGGATAGGCTATGCATTGGTTACTATCATGATACAATGAAAAGTCCCTAGTGGACTAAACCGATATAACAGCTTGTTATATCAAATGAAAAGGGAGGGGCAGGTAAGAAAGAGCGGGAGAAAAGACAAAGGACTCCACTATCGTACACACAGCTGATAACTAGGTTCATGGAAATGCTAATACTTTGCACATGAACAGCTGCTCATTTGAAAAGAAATAGCAAATCATATTTATTGGTAACATACACATGGTTAGCAGATGTTAATGTGAGTGTAACGTAGTGCTTGTGCTTCTAGTTCCAACAGTGCAGTAATATCTAACAAATAATATAACAATTCCCAACAACTACCTAATACACACACATCTAACAAGTAATCTAACAATCTATGCTACCTCTGCTGTTTCCTCAAGTCCACAATCATCTCCTTTGTTTTGTTGATGTTGAGTGAGAGGTTGTTTTCCTACACAGTAATCTATACAATATATACATGTGATATGAGTGATGTAAGATATGTAGACATTATTAATGTGGCATTATTTCAAGTGGCATTGTTTAAAGTGACTAGTGATCCATTTATTAAAGTGTCCAGTGATCGGGGCTCAATGTGGGCAGCAGCCTCTCTGAGTTAGTGATTGCTGTTTAGCAGTCTGATGGCCTTGAGATAGAAGCTGTTTCTCAATCTCTCGGTCCCAGCTTTGTTGCACCTGTACTGACCTCGCCTTCTGGAAGATAGCGGTGTGAACAGCTGGTGGCTCGGGTGGTTGTTGTCCTTGATGATCTTTTTGGCCTTCCTGTTACATCAGGTGCTGTAGGTGTCATGGAGGGCAGGTAGTTTGCCCCCGGTGATGCGTTGTGCAGACCGCACCACCCTCTGGAGAGCCTTGAAGTTAAGGGCGGTGCAGTTGCTGTGCCATGCTGTGATACAGCCCGACAGGATTCTCTCGATTGTGCATCTGTAAAAGTTTGTCAGGGTTTTGGGTGACAAGCCAAATTTCTTCAGCCTCCTGAGGTTGAAGATGCGCTGTTGCACCTTCTTCACCACACTGTCTGTGTGGGTGGACCATTTCAGTCTGTCTGTGATGTGTACGCCCAGGAACTTAAGACTTTCCACCTTCTCCACTGCTGACCCTTCGATGTGGATAGGGGGGTGCTCCCTCTGCTGTTTCCTCAAGTCCACGATCATCTCCTTTGTTTTGTTGATGTTGAGTGAGAGGTTGTTTTCCTGACACCACACTCCAAGTGCCCTCACCTCCTCCCTGTAGGCTGTCTCAATGTTGTTGGTGATCAAGCCCACTAGTGTTGTGTTGTCCGCAAACTTGATGATTGAGTTGGAGGCGTGCATGGCCATGCATTCATGGGTGAACAGGGAGTACAGGAGAGGGCTAAGCACACACCCTTGTGGGGCCCCAGGGTTGAGGGTCAGTGAAGTGGAGATGTTGTCTCCTAGCTTCACCACCTGAGGGCAGCCTGTCAGGACCCAATTGCACAGGGAGGGGTTGAGACCCAGGGCATCCAGCTTGATGATGAGCTTGGAGGGTACTATGGTGTTGAATACTGAGCTGTAGTCAATGAACAACATTCTTACATAGGTATTCTTTTTGTCCAGATGGGATAGGGCAGTGAGCAGTGCGATGGCGATTGCGTCATATGTGGACCTGTTGGGGTGATATGCAAACTGAAGTGGGTCTAGGGTGGCCGGTAAGGTGGCGGTGATATGCTCCTTGACTAGCCTCTCAAAACACTTCATGATGACAGAAATGAGTGCTATGGGGCGGTAGTCATTTAGTTCAGTTATCTTTGCCTTCTTCGGTACAGGAACAATGGTAGCCATCTTGAAACTTCTGGGGACAACAGACTGGGATGGGGAGCGATTAAATATGTCCGTAAACACACCAGCCAGCTGGTCTGTGCATGCTCTGAGGATGCGGCTAGGGATGCCGTCTGGGCCAGCAGCCTTGCGAGTGTTAACATGTTTAAATGATTTACTCACGTCAGCCACTGAGAAGGAGAGGGGGCGCAGACTTTGTTAGCAAGCCGCGACGGTGGCACTGTATTATCCTCAAAGCGGGCATAGAAGGTGTTTAGTTTGTCTGGAAGCGTGACGTCAGTATCTGTGATGTGGCTGTTTTGTTTTTGTAGTCTGTGATTTCCTGTAGACCCTGCCACATACGTCTCGTGTCTGAGCTGTTGAATTGCGATACCACCTTGTCACTGTATCGGCATTTCGCTTGCCTTGCGGAGGGAATAACTACACTGTTTATATTCAGCCATATCACCAGACCTCTTTCCATAGTTAAATGCGGTGGATCGCGCTTTCAGTTTTTCGCGAATGCCGCCATCCATCCACGGTTTCTGGTTAGGGTAGGTTTTAATAGTCACAGTGGTTACGACATCTCCAATGCACTTATTTATAAATACACTCACCGAGTCAGCGCATAGATCAATGTCGTTCTCTGAGGCAGTCCGCGTGATAATAACAATCTTGGAGCGTGGCTTCTGTTTGGTCAGTCCAGCGTTGAATGGTTCTCGTCACTATTACATCCTGTTTGAGTTTCTGCCTATGAGCCGGGACGATCAAGATGGCGTCGTGGTCGGATTTGCCGAAGAGAGGGCGGGGGAGGGCTTTGTATGCATCGCGGAGGTTAGAGTAGCAGTGGTCGAGAGTATTAGCCCTATGTGTCTTGCAATCAATATGCTGTTAAAATTTAGGTAACATTGATCTCAAATATGCTTTGTTAAAATCCCCAGCTACAATAAATACAGCCTCCGGGTATATAGTTTCCAGTTTACATAGAGTCGAGTGAAGTTCCTTGAGGGCCATCTTGGTGTTTGTTTGAGGGGGGGGGGGGGGGGGGGGGTCGTTACACAGCTGTGACTATAATTGATGAGAATTCTCTTGGTAGGTAGAATGGCCGGCATTTGATTGTAAGGAATTCTAGGTCGGGTGAGCAGAAGGACTTGAGTTCCCGTGTTGTTATGATTACACCATGAGTTGTTAATCATAAAGCATACACCCCCGCCCTTCCTCTTCCCAGAGAGGTGTTTATCTCTGTCAGCGTGATGCATGGAGAAGCCTGGTAGCTGGACCGATTCCAACAACATATCCCGAGAGAGCCATGTTTCTGTGAAACAGAGAATGTTACAATCTCTAATGTCTCTCTGGAAGGCAACCCTTGCTCGAATTTCTTCTACCTTGTTGTCAAGAGACTGGACTTTGGCGAGTAGTATACTCGGGAGTGGTGAGCGACGTGCTCGTTTACGAAGCCTGACTAGAAGACCGCTCCGTCTGCCCCTTCTGCGTCGCTGCTGTTTTCAGTCAACTGCTGGGATTAGATCCATTGTCCTGGGTGGTGGTTCGAAGAGAGGATCTGTTTCGGGAAAGTCGTATTCCTGGTCGTAATGTTGGTAAGTTGACGTTGCTCTTATATCCAATAGTTCTTCCCGGCTGTATGTAATAAGAATTAAGATTTCCTGGGGTAAAAATGTAAGAAATAATACATAAAAAAAAAAAAATACTGCATAGTTTCCTAAGAACGCCGAAGCGAGGCGACCATCTCTGTCGGCGCCATCTTAATTTAAATAGGCCTGTCTGTAAACTAGTTGTAGCTTGTTCCCTTGTTCCCTTTGTTCTGCAAGTGTCTGTTATAATAGATATGTCAGAGGTACCAATTATCGTTTGATAGGGAAATGTTCTCCAGAATGGATCTTTCAAAGTACCACCCGTTGGTTCTCCTTCGCATTTACCAGACTAATTTACTTAAACAGCTGCAGAGACTGAATGTTCCTGTGTAGTCTTTAGTTTTGTAGAGATTTTCTTTTTCTCTGTTGAAAGTTTCAGAGTTCTAGCAATTATGTCCCTCTCAGCTCACGCTGTTGGTCTCGTTGGCCTAATGTAAATTTTGTCGGAAGTGGGTTTTATACACTTCTGGGAAAAGGGGGTTCCATGACGCCGATGTGGGCATGGCCACTGACTTGGTTAAGACTTCATATGAAAACCAATTCTCTCATTTAGAAGGCTAACATCACATTATATTTTCTCACAAATAGTTTCATATTTAAACCTATACATTCCCCCACATTTTGATGTGACCCTGACAACTGGGAAATATATACATTCAGAGATACAGTTATGTTGTTAGACTGTCTTTAGTTACATCACAAATTATTAACAAATTCGACAGCATTGTTCTTTAAATACCCACAGACAATTCCAAATGTTTGGAATACAGAAATACTGTTTAATTATTCAACCTTTAGATGTTACCGGGCTCTGGCTGGGCCACTCAAGGACATTCAGAGACTTGTCCCGAAGTCACTCCTGCGTTGTCTTGGCTGTGTGCTGTCGTGACGTTGTATTAGTTAATGTGACGACTGTTGCTCATCGAATGATTAAATGTTTCTAATTGCGTGATTAAATGAATCAAGCAATTATTAACTCATTAACCTGGGGCACCATGGGAAAATGAGTTTTATTGAGTTTCTATTTCCCAAATTAACTCAAAGAATATCAGAATATTGATTTTACAACAGTCACTAATTAATCAGTTTCCTCTACAATCTCATTCTGAACGCAGCATAATCAGGGAATCTGCACGGACCCGGGTCTCACCAATGAGTTCGTACCACACCAATCTTAGTTGAGTATTTATTTACTAGAAAGCTAAAATGATGATAAAAGATACACATACACAAAAACACATTCTAGGCTATTGATTAGAACTTAGTATAACGGGCCAACACACTATGGCACGTGTTACCCAAAATGGGGATTTAAAAGAGAGAGAAAAAGAGAAAGTACACGAGAGAAATATACATTTGGGTGCATTTGTCAGCTATGCTTATTTTAACCCTAGCCTTGCCCCGAACTGCCGCTCTTATGTGTCAGAATATAATGATGTAATTACGTGTGGGAGGTCTCAGATGGGAAGCTCCGCGTGGGTCGTTTAGGCTTCTCAATGACGCACTTCTCCGGCGCAACTCTCTGGTCGTCCTCACGATGTCAGTGTCCTTTTGGTCTGATTCCTCACCCTTGCTCTGGGATGGGTCTTCTGAGGACAGACAGCTCTGTAGCTCAGGGCTCACAGCGTAGGAATGAAACAGTGTAGATACCACGATTCGATGGAGAGTGGAGGTTAGGTAGTCCGGCTTGAATTCACCCGCTTAGACACAGCTACTCACCAGTAGCATGGGTAGAAAAATATTTATTTGTCTTCAACCTTGGGTTGAGTTTTGGGTTCGTTGACTTTTTAGACCTTGGCTGCAACTTGGGTCACTTAGTCTGATCTGTTCATTCTTAACTCACAGGTCTTATACCCTCGGGTCAGAAGTGGGCGTAACCGCCTTTAGGGCAATTCTCTGGGCGTACCAAGTTAAGAGGCAAGGTCTAGATTTGACTCAAATCAGATTTTAGACAACTAACTTCACATTTCATCTTTACCAAAACATTCTCTTTGATTTGGACATTTTCCACACAACGTACAATGTATAAACATCAAACATATACTGGGAAAACTCTTAAAGTTACAATGTTTTCGTAATAACGTCATCTATTAACCTTTAATAACAAAACAAAAATGACATACATTTTCATATTCCATCTATCGTCATGACCACCATTGTGGCTGACGGAAACCATTGTTCCAAAGTCCCTTTATTGCATGTTTAATGTTCTGAGGCTGGTTCTCCATAGTGAGAGGACAAAGGAATGTTGTCTGTGGCCTAAGATTTACCATGGGCGTGAGGGGTCATAAAACCCCCACATCTTCAGACCCCTAGATCTCTCCTCAACGGTTGGGGGTGAGAGATAATCTGTAGGGTTGTGGTCTCCTGTAACCTAACCTGATCAGGACAGTCATGACAGTGCTTAGCGTCGTTGTCCTGTTGGAAGGTAAACCTTCTCCCCAGTCTGAGATCCTGAGCGCTCTGGAGCAGGTTTTCATCAAGGATGTCTCTGTACTTTGCTCCGTCCATCTTTCCTCTCGATCCTGACTAGTCTCCCAGTCCCTTCCGCAGAAAAACATCCCCACAGCATGATGCTGCCACCACCCTGCTTCACCGTAGGGATGGTGCCAGGTTTCCTCCAGATGTGGCGCTTGGCATTCAGGCCAAAGAGTTCAATCTTGGTTTCATCAGAACAGAGAATCTTGTTTCCCATGTTCTGAGAGTCCTTTAGATGCTGTCATGTGCCTTTTACTGAGGAGTGGCTTCCTTCTAGAGTGACCATCGGCTTCTTGGTCACCTCCCTGACCAAGGCCCTTCTCACCAGATTGCTCAGTTTGTCTTGGTGGTTCCAAATGTCTTCCATTTAAGAATGATGGAAGCCACTGTGTTCTTGGGGACCTTTAATGCTTCAGAATTGTTTTGGTACCCTTCCCCAGGTCGGTGCCTCGACACAATCCTGTCTCTGTACTCGACGGACAATTCCTTCGACCTCATGGCATGGTTTTTGCTCTGACATGCACTGTCTAATGTGGTACCTTATATAGACAGGTGTATGTCTTTCCAAATAATGTCCAATCAATTTAATTTACCACAGGTGGACTCCAATCAAGTTGTAGAAACCTCTCAAGTTGATCAATGGAAATAGGATGCACCTGATCTCAATTTCGATTCTCATTGCACAGGGTCTGAATACTTATTACTGTTTTTTATTTTTAATACAGTTGCAAAAATGTCTAAAAACCTGTTTTCTCTTTGTCATTATGGGGTATTGTGTGTAGATTGCTGAGGATGTTTTATTTATTTAATCCATTAAGGCTGTAACACAGAATAAGGCTGTAACACTTCAAAATGTGGAAAAAGTGCTTTCAGATTTGCAATATACAGATTAATCTAAAAATGCATTAGGGCTGCAAGAAATATTTGATTCTAAGGAGAAAGACAGGAAACAGAGGGAAAGCATAATACATCCTTGATAAATCACCAATAATTGAATGCCAGTCTCAAGATGCTGCAAAATCAAACCAGGCAAATAATTTTGCTTTGTTTATCTGTACAGTATATGTGTTTGTGTGTGTGTGTATGTGTGTGTGTGTGAAAGCATCATCAAACACATCCCATAATGTTACAATCTTTGCAATGTTCTACGACTTCTTTAAGGGCTATCAAAGAAGAACTATTAACATGCACACACTGAAATTGTGAGGCCATATTGTTGCACAATGTTTTTCTGCTTTAAAGATAGAGGCACAATACTGCACACACGGGACACATGGAAAACCTCCAGCTTAAACATAGCGGGATGTGAAGACTATTTTTCCTGTTTCCTCCAGCCAGAGGAGTGGAGAGGCATGTGGGCTGATAGATCCTGTCTGTGTCTGTCCTACTGTTTTGCCAAACGCTCTGATGGCTACAACTAAACAAATATGCTATCTAGAACACAGGAGGCTGCTGAGGGGAGGGTTCATAATAACGTCTGGAATGGAGTGGATGGAATGGTATCAAACACATGGAAAACATGTTTGGTGAGTTCGACACCATTCTATTCATAGCGTTCCAGCCATTACTATGAGCCCGTCCTCCCTAATTAAGTTGCCACTAACCTTGTGTGATCTAGAATCTAAAAGGGTTCTTTGGCTGTCCCCATAGGAGAACCCTTTGAAGAAGCATTTTTGGTTCCAGGTAGAACCCTTTTGGGTTTAACGTAGGGTTCTACGTGGAACCAAAAAGGGTTCTCCTATGGGGACAGCCAAAGAAACCTTTTGGAGTGTGTAGAGTGTGTAGAGTAGTGATGATTAGCTCTAAGCCTCCTGCCTTGCATTCTCTTCCCCTCCACCACTGTTAACTCAGTTCATCTGCAATGGCTCAAAAGAGAATCTAAGCCATATCAATAATAACTCTAATCTACTTACCAAGCTGACCAGATGAAAGTACTGTGTAGTTGTCCATTCACATTTTCAAAAGACACTCAACATACATCAAGTACAAAGTACCAATAGGTCATACATATGCTCTGGGAAGCTATTTAAATATATTCTGACAAACTGAAATCAATCACTACACCTGTATTTTATTCATTTTAGGACCTGGACATCAGAATAAAGAGGGCTGATTGCTGAGTGCTTTAGACACATATTAAATACACAGATCATTCATTTCTCTGCCTATGCATACAGTGCATGTCAGTACATACATTTTCTCCGTAAAGAAATAAAGTGAAAATGACACCATGTCTGGTTTATTTTCTGAAAAATATTTTATTTCCAGAGTAAAATAAATGATATATTGCCATACAAAAAAGTGTAAGAAAAGGGACAATGCCAAAACTTTAACTCTAGAGAAAATGGAAAATAAGAAGTTAGATGTGCCATCAAGCCTTGAGGGTTTTCAAATAAATATGTCAAGGGATAACAAAATAAGAACGCCTATTACCTTGTAGGATTATCAGCCATTGCATGTAAATTACTCCAAGTACCTTTTGTGAGACTTCACATGTAGATTCTGCATGCCTAAAGCAACAAGCAGTGTTACTCTGCCCTATGAAAAGCCCTGTTTTAGTTTGCTTTGCTCTTGTTCATTGTTTGTTTCTTATTCCTTTCTTGTTATGACATGGCTCCCATCTGATATGTGATGCAACTAAAAATGTTTTAATAATTAAATATCAAATTATTATATTATCATCTCAGTTTAGTTAACTCTAATAAAACATTCTGAACCTCACAAGTACAAATATATAAACTTTAATATTCATGGTTTAGCTTGAAGAGATATGGTATGTCATTATAACACACACAAAAATACTTGTTGATTTTCCAATCTTTGCTTTTCCACTATGGTCCAAAAGCCCCCCCCCCCCCCCCAAAAAAAAAAACATAAATAATATTCTTATCTAGTAATCCCTCATATTAAAAAATATTAGGGTTTAATAAACTAGGCAAATAAAAAGCAAAGAAATGTTTACAACTTGAAGACCCTTCAGAAATTAGTCTGCAAAAAGACAGATATACAGTATCTCTTTCACAATGATAGAAATGGATATGAATAATATAAGATAACCCATAGAAAGACAAACTGTATTCTATGTTCATAGTCAAAAACAGTGTTTCTGTTCCAGCAAGAGTACTGTTTTTGTACAATGTATGCTGACATTAACACCATTTCAGCTACCTCCACTGAACTGCATTCTGACACTGAAAGCATATAGTAACTTCAGACTATCATCCTATATAAGCGTTCTACTTCCTCTACTATATAGAGTATATGAGAAAGTGCTCTGTTCGTTTCATCAAAATAAAACGTAAATTACACAACACCGAATCATTTACACTTATATATTAGTTCCCTGGCGGAACGAGATGTAACACATAGTAATACTGACCGAACAGGACCTGTCATTTTCACTGACTGGATCCATGTTATACTCAAGCGAGTATGGCGCCCACAGTAGTATAATATTGACCATCTAATCACCTATGAGCAGGACAGAACCAGACAGTAGTTGTCTTCTACTAACAATCACAACAGAGTTCACTGGCACTGGACGACATCCTCGCTGATAACACATCTACAAACAAGTTGGCCTCTATCAAAAGTGACCAATTTGGAGAAGAGAGCAGCAACAGTCTTCCAGGGCCTGAATAGGACTTCAGATAAAAAACGTTCTATCATTTAATAAATAAAGAAAGACAGAAAGACGATAATCCTTCAAGAGAATTATGAAGGTAGCAGATAGTCCTCTTGATGGTTCAGAAACTATAAAACCGACTCCATATTTTCGCACCACTCATGGTCCTCTAGGTTGTATATAAACTTTGTCCTGTTTGGGTTCTGACTCCCATCCTTCATGTTGTCCATTGTGAGACTGGAGGGGAACAGTTCGGTTGGTGTCGTATAGCCCTCGTGATTTTTGATGTATTTCTTATAGTTCTTGCGTAAACAGTACCAGGTAGTGGTGTACAGAATGAAGGCGGTGACCTTAAGACCAATGGCCAGGCTCACATACAGATGTCTGTAGGCGATATTGTCGTACAGCAGGCAGGCTCCCTTATCCCCACACTCTGTACTCCAGAAAAGGCAAGTTGAGTCAATCCCAGCACCAAAGATCAGAGGAGGGGGGATGAATCCTACAGAACAGGTGTGGAGAGGATTACAGCTGGAGAAATCAATACTACAGCATCTGAAACCCCAGTATGTTTGATTTATAAACAAAGTAATGTAATAGTGCAACCTGACTGGTTCAGATGCAAGTCTAACAGTACTGTAACTTACCAAGTAGTCGCAGCAAGAGAAACAAAACTCCAAGAGCATATGATTTCAGCTCAGGGCTCACAGTCCTAGGAAGAGGAGACAACAGTATTTGTTACACACAGAAAAGAGAGAGCTGTCTCTGAGTAATGCAAACCCTCTCTACATGTTGACTGGGTTCTTCTGCGAAAGTTATAGCATGGTGGAAGGTGAGTGCCAGTGGGGTTACCTGATGAGGATGATGACGGAGGGTGTTTGAGCCATGGAGCCGATCATGCAGCAGGCACAGATGACACAGAGGAAGGTGAGGAAGGCCTCCTGGCAGCCTGGACTGGGACACTTCCCTGGGACAGCTGTGGCCATCTCGCTGTCACTGGATATACATGTACACCCTGTCAGATTCTGAAGACAGGAGAATAGATGCATCTGCGTTAGTATTACTGTCTTACATTATGTGACAATAAGCCAGATTAACACAGAGACAACAAAACAGTCTCCCATCTCTCTATAGGTAGGTTTTTTTGGGGCTTCGGTTCACTGCAAAGGGATAAGCATCTGACTACAGAGCAAGGTGTAACAATGAAGACCATATAGATAGGGGTGGGGACCACAAAAGATCTGAACTGATAAGGGACCGCAGTGGCTCGCGGGTCTGTGTACCCACATCCTTCCCCACACATGCAGTCAACTGATTGTGCAACCAATCTACAGTACCAGTCAAAAGTTTGGACACACCTACTCATTCAAGGTTAAAAACATTTTTTTTTAAACATTCTACATTGTGGAATAATAGTGAAGAGATCAAAACAATGAAATAACCAACAAAGTGTTAAACAAATCAAAATATATTATATATTTGAGATTCTTCAAAGTAGCCACCCTTTCCCTTGATGACAGCTTTGCACACTCTTGTCATTCTCCCAACCAGCTTCATGAGGTAGTCACCTGGAATGCATTTCAATTAACAAGTGTGCCTTGATGAAGTTTATTTGTGGAATTTCTTTCCTTCTTAATGCGTTTGAGCCAATCAGTTGTGTTGTGACAAGGTAAGGGTGGTGTACAGAAGATAGCCCTATTTGGTAAAAGACCAAGTCCATATCATGGAAATAACAGCTCAAATAAGCAAAGAGAAATGACAGTCCATCATTACTTTGAGACATGAAGGTCAGTCAATTCTGAAAATGTCAAGAACTTTGAAAGTTTCTTCAAGTGCAGTCGCAAAAAAGATCAAGCGCTATGATGAAACTGGTTCTCATGAGGACCGCCACAGGAAAGGAAGACCCAGAGTTACCTCTGCTGCAGAGGACAAGTTCATTAGAGTTAACTGCACCTCAGATTGCAGCCCAAATAAATGCTTCACAGAGTTCATGTAACAGACACATCTCAACATCAACTGTTCAGAGGAGACTGTGTGAATAAGGCCTTCATGGTCAAATTGCTGCAAAGAAACCACTACTAAAGGACACCAATAGTAAGAATAATAAGAGATGTGCTTGGGCCAAGAAACACGAGCAATGGACATTAGACTGGTGGAAATCTATCCTTTGGTCTGATGAGTCCAAATTTTAGAACCACTGTGTCTTTGTGTGATGCAGAGTAGGTGAACGGATTATCTCTGCATGTGTGGTTCCCACCGAGAAGCATGGAGGAGGATGTGTGATGGTGTGGGGTGCTTTGCTGGTGACACTGTCTGTGATTTATTTACATTTCAAGGCACACTTAACCAGCATGGCTACAACAGCATTCTGCAGTAATATGCCATTCCATCTGGTTTGCGCTTAGTGGGACTATCATTTGTTTTTCAACAGGACAATGACCAACACACCTCCAGGCTGTGTAAGGGCTATTTGACCAAGAAGGAGAGTGATGGAGTGCTCCATCAGAAGACCTGGCATCCACAATCACCCGACCTCAACCCAATTGAGATGGTTTGGGATGAGTTGGACTGCAGAGTGAAGGAAAAGCAGCCAACAAGTGCTCAGCATATGTGGGAACTCCTAAAGACTGTTGGAAAAGCATTCCAGGAGAAGCTGGTTGAGAGAATGCCAAGAGTGTGCAAAACTGTCATCAAGGCAAAGCGTGGCTACTTTGAAGAATCTCACATATAAAATATATTTTGATTTGTTGAACACTTTTTTGGATCCAGTCATATGATTTCATATGTGTTATTTCATAGTTTTGATGTCTTCACTATTATTCTACAATGTAGAAAATAGTAAAATAAAGAAAAAACATTGAATGAGTAGGTGTGTCTAAACTTTTGACTGGTACTGTATTTGTGCAGATAAACTACTTAACTCTCTTACCTAAATGCATTATACCAGTAGCCAGGGTTGGCCATAGCCTTTTGGGTGCCCTAAGCAAGATTTGAATGGCCAATTATTTTGTGTTTGTAAGTACATTTCCTGCAATTTTGCCATGAGGCATAGAAAAATGTTGCAGTTGTATGCATTTTGGCATGGAGTGGAGAGAAATTGGGAAATTTTACACAAAAATCTCATGCAATTCTACTGATTTTGCCATGGGGCAGAGATCATTTTCCTTCAGCTTTGTAGCTAATTTCCTACAATTGTATCCATTTTACCATGAAGTGGAGACGTTTGAAGTTTTAAAGCTAATTTCCTGCAATTCTACACATTTTGCCATGGCTTATGCCATGTTAATATGATATCTGAGTGAGAGTGACTAACAAAATCAATAGGGCCCGGTCGGTATTCGGCCATAATGACTACAGGTTTAGATAGCTGGCAAGACTAACTTACCGATCTAAAAATTGTTAGCTGACATGGCTAATTGAGTGACTGTCAGTGACTGACATAACAAGAGAAAAACTACTGATGCACAACCACATTTCTAAATCGCACCTTGTGTATTCTATTATTCAAACGCTCAAAAGTAATTTAAAACCCTGACTAAACTCAAAAAAACATAAAAAATGGAGATGAGGGTGGAAGCTTTCCAGGGTAGATGCCTGTACTTACTGTTGTAGTGCAGCCTGCGAAGCAGGAGGACAGGTAGGTGACTCCGTTGGAGCCGCAAACTGGGCTGACTGATGAGGTGTAGCAGTTACAGTTACTCATGCAGGGGACCTCTGGCTTCTCGCCCACCCGCAGTGTCCTGGAGAGCGCGAGAGCGAAAGAGATAGAGAAAGCTGTTTAGACTATGCTGTGTACATATCAGAAAGGAATAAAAAGCACATAAATGTTTCTGAAAGTTTCTGTAGCTACGATGTATCTAATTGAGCATGTTTTAAATGGTGGAAATCACATTTCTGTGGAACTAGACAGTATAAGCTACTATCTCAGCTATTATCTCAGAAATCAGTGAAAGCGCTTTTTCCAAACAGATTTTAAGTAACTTGTATATTGACTAATGTTTCTGTAGTCAGTGTGTGGCTGACCTTGTTCCCACTTTCATCAAACCCCCTTCCCCCAACAGAAGTTCTGCTATTACATATGCTAAACCAGTGGTGTAGGTACAGGCTGTTCTTACTCGTTGCCATAGGCGACGGTCACCCCAGCGACAGGCCCTGTGTCACAGCCAAGGAAGAGGAAGGAGACGTAGCAGGCGGTGGAGATCAGGTTGACCAGCATGGCCATGCGAATGGCCCCCAGCGCTGAGAGGTTCAGCTTTTTGACCAGAAGCCCCCCCAGGAATATCCCCAGACAAGCACAGGGGATGGCCGTCATTCCTGAAGAGAGTTAATACCGCCATATGTTAACCTTATCACCTTCTCATATACTGTACTGATGCTTCTCACTGTATTGCTCCCTGTGTACTGTGTTGCACCAGGGGGTCTGGGGCTGTGTGTATGTGTGTGTGTCATGCATGTGCTTGCCACTGGCCCTAACCTAGTAGTTGATTAGCTGAGGAGGTGGTGAGGTTAAACTGCTGCTCCAAGTACTTCCCCAGGAAGGCAGCGAAGCCAGCCACCACACCGATCTCCATACAGGCCGCCAGCGTGATGCAAGTGAACACCGGGTTTGAGAGAAGGTGCTTGGTAACCTTAGGGATCACTGAGAAGAGAAGATGAAGAGATCCTTAATTTCAAAGTGCCACATGGACACAGACAACTGCTAACAAGTCTAACTATCGCTTACTATTTCTGATATATTTTAGAAAAAAATATTCTGCCAGTTATAATTTAACTGGTGTAAGGGTAATATCAACATCTGAAAACATTTTGTAATCTCATGTGGAATGTACATGTCTCTTTCTTCATATTTAGTAACACGCTAAATAGTATCTGTGGAAGCAGAGGATTTAATTCCCTTCATTTTCTCATAACAGAGCATAAATCATACACTACCCCTGGCATATCAGAGAATAGACTATACCAGGGCTCTCCAACCCTGTTCCCAGAGAGCTACCCTCCTGTGGATTTTCGCTCCAACCCCAGTTGTAACTAACCTGATTCAGCTTGTCAACTAGCTAATTATTAGAATCATGTGGGCTAGATTAGGGTTGGAGTGAAAACCGACAGGACGGTAGCTCCCCAGGAACAGGGTTGGAGAGCCCTGGTCTACACTTTACAAAACAGCACCTGAAACTAGGTTTAAAAAAATCTTTATTGCGGTTTTGAGAAAAAAACATACATGCGGTAAAGAGGCCAATGAAACGCAGACCATGGGGGAAAGCGCAAGGACACCATCACTGGCAGGCATTCAAAAAATCGACATTAGTAAAATCCGTAATGATTTATGTGTTCTAACAAGCCCACACTGTGGTTATTAAAATCCGATTTTAATATGTATTGCTTTTTTTGCTGCATAATATTTACAAGTTGTCCTTTTCAGGATGATAAAAAAGACTGCTAAATGCTAACTCCCGTTCCTTTAAGCTGGTAGACAGGCTAGCCATATAGAATCGGAGGTGCTAGTTGAAGCTGTTTTACGTGTAATGCAGTTGATTGGTGACATCCATACAAGCATATACTCAAATTTGTACCCCAACATTGATAAACGTTCCCATTTAGTGTCTACTCTCTTGCACGGGTGTTAAATTAATACATAGTTTGTGGGGACTACATTATGTTTATTTGGTCTTATACTGAATGCTCCACCATTGACATGAGTATTGTATAGAACTATGTGTGGGCACATAATAGCCAAACAAATCATGGTGGGATAGAGATGGAGAATAAGTGATGTGATACAGTATATACAATAGCATAACAAGTGTTAATTTAACTGCACAAATACTACATGTACTATAAAGGGACAGAAAACAATTCTCACCTCTGAGCTGCTGAAAGCAGGTGGGACCATTGATGGGCTCATGGTTGTTGCGTCCCACCCCGTTGCTGGACTTGGGCATCTCATTATAGTCCAGGGGCAGAGAGGAAGAGGGGAGCATGGCCTGCTCACTCTCCCCTCCACCGTCCCTGTCCTTCTCTCGGTCTGACAGGGTTTGGGGAAAGCCAAACATGAAGAGGGATGAGAAGAAGAGTAAGGCACCACACAGGAGGAAGCCCCCCCACCAGGCTCCGATCCACCGAGGGTCATCAGAGGTAATGTCCAGCTTACCTGTGGAGGGACAGAAAAAAACACATACAAGCATTGTTAACATCAAACACACATTTCAGTGATTTCCCCATAATCAATTTACAGATTAATGTTATTTTGGTTAACCTTGAATAGCACACAACTTAGCTCTAATTATTTGGTATTTTATTAGGATCCCCATTAGCTGTTGCAAAAGCAGCAGCTACTCTTCCTGGGGTCCACACAAAACATGAAACATAATACAGAACGTCAATAGACAAGAACAGCTCAAGGACAGAACTACATTAAAACATTTTTTAAAGGCACACGTAACCTACATATCAATGCATACACACAAACTATCTAGGTCAAATAGGGGAGAGGCGTTGTGCCGTGAGGTGTTGCTTTATCTGTTTTTTGAAACCAGGTTTGATGTTTATTTGAGCAATATGAGATGGAAGGAAGTTCCATGCATTGATAGTTCATTTAACTTCTTAATGAATGCAGTTTTGTATAGTCTGTGCTCTGTTTGTGTTTTTTCCACAGTATTGGTGTGAGGTGAGGTAGGTTGTATTTCCCAGTGACTTACTAGTGTCGATGAAGACAAAGTCCACATAGAACTTGGTGCAGAGGGACCCCAGGAGGAAACCACAGGCAGGTCCAAACACCAGAGTAGAAAAGACGATCCCTGGGATGACATGGAGAGATTAGTTCAGTAGACAACACAGGTATGAACAAGTTATCACCAGTTCCTGGGTGAAATATAACAATTCTTAATTTAACCACAAGGTGTCGCACCTTGTTCACTAATCCACAGCCTTTTCCAGAGGGCAGCATGAGGCAAGCTCGGAGCGGATTTTTTTATGCATGCTATGTAAATAATTATGCAAAACAAATGTATCAGCTTTAAGGAAGCTGAATTGAACTACACTTGAATATGTGTATCACCTCTGATCCTAACTAGCCAGATCTTGACAATCATCAACCCACTGATGATGCCATACAATAAGGAGAGAAATATATACTTGCGCTAGCTACATACATCATGAAAAAGATTCAGTTGACCTACTAAAATAAACCTATTCCAAAAAAGCCTGAGTCTAACAGTGTGGCCAGCTGGAGCAACACTGTGTGACCACAAATCCTCATTAAAGTGCTGATTGTCAGAGGGTGAGAGCCTGGCACAGGGAGTCAGACAGACAGGGGAAGACAAAGGGCCAGAGCTCATGAGGACCTGGGAGGCTCTATTTGGCCTCCAAATATCCTCTTTCACCTTTCAACACACCTCATTTAGTGTAAATTGATTCATTCAAAGTGGAACATAAAAACACATTTGAATGTGTTAGTGAGCCAGTGCTATACAGGGCATTGGATAATATGGATAACTTGGGTACGAGCAGAAGGATGCTCCTGGACCAACTGACACTCTCCAGAGCCTCCTGCTGATCCCTCTCAGTCCTGCTCTGGCTTAGGCTCAGGCAGAGGCCAGTCGGGTCTTGTGCGGGGAGGCTCAAAGCCCATGGTCATGTCATTCCTGAAATAAAATCCTGCTTAGCATAATACTGAGCTTTGGCAGACGCTGTTTGAAATGCCTGACGGACAGACAGACAGTGGGAGGTGGGTAGACAGGCAGCACTTCAACTAACACAAGTCGATTCACAGCCAAAAAACCATAGATACTGTAAATGTCAGAAGATAGAAGTGTGGTTCTTTCATTTTCATCAGGTCTGTACAAGATACAGTATGTTTGCAGAGTGTGTTTCACCTTTCCCACTAACGCATGGTAGTAGTCACATTAAAAACTTTTATTGTTACAAATAATAAAATAAAATGTTTACTAATAATAAGTTACAGATAGTAAGAAGTCTTTTAATCCCAAAATGTTTAATATGCATTATGGGTTTAAGCCCTAAAATGTTTCAATCGAGCAATGTGTTTACTGGAATTAAATTAGAAAATGTGCAAACAAAGAACAAATGTTCTTGATTATCACGAAACAATGCTCTCTAGCAAGTACTGAAAACACTTAAGCAGCGGGTGTGGCATTAGGCACTAGCTGGTTGACTATTTAGGATGATTCAGAGATACTCAAAAGCAGTAGCACTCCTTGCTATCCCAGCTCCCTTTGCAGTTGTGCTCCATTAAAGTGAGGTGGTGGAGGTAGGGAGCGGGAGCCCCATTAAGTTGAACAGCCACCTGACATTAGCCCGTGCTAGCTCCGGGTCGGCCTTAGCACTGCTGCCGATAGGAACCACAGCTACAGTCAGCATGACAGATGTTACGCATACACCTCAAGCAGCCAATGAATGAGTCAGTTTCATCATTCACTTAATTACATTGGCTCAGATCAAAGCTGTATATAATGTACATCCCTGTGAACACTGACAATGAGTCCCTGCTTCCTGACCACACCACCATACTGCCCACCTATTCATTATATCCCACGGGCTATATGTTTCACTTTGCTGCTTATAAGGTTATCCTCTCAATAAATGACTATGTTAATCTAACGCAAGGCAATGCACAGCAATAAAGTACTGCACACTGTTCCTGTCATATCACAGGACAAATCAGGTAACTTTTTCTGGATAAAGAGAGGGGAGTCTGGAGTGTTCGCTTTACGGTTGTCAAGCTGGAAACAAAAATATATCGCTTCTTCCTGAGACCTAAGGCAAACCCTGGTTGTCTGGAAGGTTGGCCGTAAGGCCAACGTGGTCTGTTGGTTGAAGGCAAATACAGATACAGCACACTTGGCTGTGTCTGTGTGATGACTTTGAATCAACATGGAAAACTGATTGGATTTGCAAAAAGTCATCAACATATGGGAATTTCGTGTTTTTTTCACCCAACTTTTAACCTAAATCAAATGACATGGTGACATTTTTTTGTTGATTTCACGTTGAATTCACGCTAGTTGACGACTCAACCAAATGTAAATGAAAACTAGACATTGAACTGACGTCTGTGCATAGTGAGAGCTACTGTATGTACGTATCCCTAAAGCACTATTGTACAGCAGGATCATTTTCTTGTTCCAGAGTGACTATATCACTAAGTCAATCGTACAACATGTATCACATATAGGTCTCCTAGATTACTCTACGATCAATCACTTTGGCTCTAGTCTAGTACAGTATGTTGTCTATTTCTCCAACCAGCTGTAACAACAACTGCTGATCTGAAGCCATCTCTTACTGGGATTGGATAGCCTACAAGTCAATTCCAGTGAAACAGTAACTTATGCACCAAATCATCACTGGTAGCTTCACCATGGTGTTCTACAGTAAGTAGACGTCTTCAAAAATACTACATGGAACAAACTATGCTCAAAAGAGTACCTGAGTTGTACATTTTTTATAAAAACAGGAGAGTTAGCAAAGTAAGCAGATATACCAATGAAGTTGTTTATGCAGGTATTCTGGTTATTCCCCACCCATCTTGTGGGTGATGCAGCTCAAATGTTTCCAAACCTCAAGTCTTTCCACTAGATCTGAGCATTGCTAGATGAATGTGATAGCACGCATTTTACTCTGCATGGGGAGGTTACAGTACAAGCAATTGAGAATGAAAATCAGACACACCTTAAACTAGAAAAATAATTCCATTGATTTCATGAAAGCAGTTAAGACAAAACTGCTATATAATACTATGCTAGGGAACTAATGGGCATTTTTGTTTAATGAAATAGATCTTAATTAAGGCCATGATCAGAGCCAAATGGGCTTGTTTGTAAACGTCCATAGTATTTCCCTTAATTGCGTCTGAAATCTCCTTTTCTTCCAGCAGTTCTGTTATGGAACAAGTACAAAACAAACACATTTCTTCTTGTTGTATTTTGTTCAAGAATGTATGTATCCCGTGAATTACTCTCGGTAGAGCAGGGGTAGGCAACTAGATTTTTGTCAGAGCGGATGGTCGGGGGGCCCGGAACATAATTATAATAATTTGTACACTGCAAATTGACCACAACTAAGCCCATAAAGTATTTGAAAATAACAATCATTTTATACCTTGATTACATTGAGACATGATCACAGATGTCTCTTTTTTTATTTGTGGGAATATTGGGAACAGATTTCCTAAACAACCTTTTTTTTTTACAGTTGTTTACAGATGAAACTGATATTGTTGCATCAGCTAGAGTCTCCCGTTTCATATGCGCTATTGCAGCTACGAGATTCACAGGCACAGGAAATCGTTCTTTTGTCTGGATAGGACAGAAAATGTGACGTGTCGCTCACTATTCAAATAGACGATTCACTGTGTTTGTGAACCTCACAACGGTGCTTGCAAGAATAGTGCATATGAGTCGGGACAACCAGCGCTTTTAGGGAATCTAAAGCAATTGATGTTGGGACGTTCACAGAGGGCGCTGTACACAGAAATATCCGTCGGAACCGGTCCAGAACCACTCAAAGTCTCCTATATAGGGAACTTAACATCTATACTAAACCATAATGCAGGCCACAAAAAGAGACAGTGAGCAGCCTTGCACTGTTCCTGGCATCATCACTCCAGAGCACAGGAGACTGCTGAGGGGAGAACGGCTCATAATAATGTCTGGAATTTAGTGAATGGAATGGTATCAAACACCTGGAAACCATGTGTTTGATGTGTTCAATACCATTCCATTAATTCTGTTCCAGCCATTACTATGAGCCCATCCTCACCAATTAAGGTGCCGCCAACTGTGCTCCAGAGCCAACTGAAACCTCTTGAGACAAACGTTTCAAAGCTATGCAACCATAAAACACATAAGCCTACACACTAGAGTTCTTCACAGGTGATCCGGAAAGGACCTGTGGCTTTCCCACCCGAATCAATATGCATAATTTATTTTTATTTTTAAAGAGACACATTCTGAATAGACCCAAGGACAGTAGGACCCGTTCCAAAAAGGCCCATGGAAAACAGAACCAAACAGTCCCGTGCTGGTTCGGATCCGAGAAACCCATTCATATCCGAGAGTAGAAAGAGAGAGAAAAAGAAACCTCAGACTGGGCGCTGCCAGCACGATCAATAAACAAGTGATATTGGCCAAATGATCCACAGTTATGTGTCCTTAAAAACGGACTATAGCAAATTACAAAAAAACAATGAATTATGTTCCGATGTGTAGCAAATTCAAAACTGTATAGCCTATTGTTTTGTAGCCTATTTTTTTCAAAACAATAATTGTCCACCTCACGGTTCAGCTGTCAGAGATTTGAGCGCTAAATGCATCAGGGCATTGCATGCACATCCACTGTATGATATGAATATTTAACAAATGAATATAAAGGAAGAGAAGCTTAGGCCTAGCCCTAGAGAGACCGAGAGAAAGATAGAGATATGCCGGCTCCATGTTCCCGACACCGACATGCATTTCTTTATACTTATCTGCTGCACAGACATACAGTTGAAGTCGGAAGTTTACATACACCTTAGCCAAATACATTTAAACTCCGTTTATCACAATTCCTGACATTTAATCCTAGTAAAAATTCCCTGTCTTAGGTCAGTTAGGATCACCACTTTATTTTAAGAATGTGAAATGTCAGAATAATAGTAGAGAGAATTATTTATTTAAGCTTTTATTGCTTTCATCACATTCCCAGTGGGTCAGAAGTTTACATACACTCAATTAGTATTTGGTAGCATTGCCTTTACATTGTTTAACTTTGGTCAAACGTTTCGGGTAGCCGTAAACAAGCTACCCACAATAATTTGGGTGAATTTTGGCCCATTCCTCATGACAGAGCTGGTGTAACTGAGTCAGGTTTGTAGGCCTCCATGGTCCTACACGCTTTTTCAGTTCTGCCCACACATTTTCTATGGGATTGAGGTCAGGGCTTTGTGATGGCCATTCCAATACCTTGACTTTGTTGTCCTTAAGCATTTTGCCACAACTTTGGAAGTATGCTTGGGGTCATTGTCCATTTGGAAGACCCATTGTGACCGAGCTTTAACTTCCTGACTGATGTCTAGAGATGTTGCTTCAATATATCAACATAATTTTCCACCCTCATGATGCCATCTATTTTGTGAAGTGCACCAGTCCCTCCTGCAGCAAAGCACCCCCACAACATGATGCTGCCACCCTCGTGGTTCACGGTTGGGATGGTGTTCTTCAGCTTGCAAGCATCCCCCTTTTTTCTCCAAACATAATGATGGTCATTATGACCAAACAGTTCTATTTTTGTTTCAGCAGACCAGAGGACATTTCTCCAAAAAGTACGATCTTTGTCCCCATGTGCAGTTGCAAAACGTTGTCTGGCTTTTTTATGGCGGTTTTGGAGCAGTGGCTTCTTCCTTGCTGAGCGGCCTTTCAGGTTATGTCGGTATAGGACTCATTTTACTGTGGATATAGATACTTTTGTACCTGTTTCCTCCAGCGTCTTCACAAGGTCCTTTGCTCTTGTTGTGGGATTGATTTGCACTTTTCGCACCAAAGTACGTTCATCTCTAGGAGACAGAAGGCGTCTCCTTCCTGAGCGGTATGATGGCTGCGTGGTGCTATGGTGTTCATACTTGCATACTATTGTTTGTACAGATGAACGTGGTACCTTCAGGCGTTTGGAAATTGCTCCCAAGGATGAACCAGACTCTTGGAGGTCCACAATTTTTTTTCTGTTTTTCTGAGGTCTTGGCTGATTTCCTTTGATTTTCCCATGATGTCAAGCGAAGAGGCACTGAGTTTAAAGGTAGGCTTTGAAATACATCCACAGGTACACCTTCAATTGACTCAAATTATGTCAAATAGCCTATCAGAAGCTTCTAAAGCCATGACATAATTTTCAGGAATTTTCCAAGCTGTTTAAAGGCACAGTCAACTTAGTGCATGTAAACTTCTGACCCACTGGAATTGTGATACAGTGAATTATAAGTTAAATAATCTGTCTGTAAACAATTGTAGGAAAAAATACTTGTGTCATGCACAAAGTAGATGTCCTAACCGACTTGCCAAAACTATAGTTTGTTAACAAGAAGTTTGTGGAGTGGTTGAAAAACGAGTTTTAACGACTCCAACCTAAGTGTATGTTAACTTCCGACTTCAACTGTATGTGTACAGAACGAGGCTAATTTGTTAATTTTCGATCAGAATATTTTTTATAAACATATTAATTATATTGCAAGATTAAAGGAGTGACTCTGGTATGCCTAAAACATTCTTATTCACCTCAAGTTCAACTGTCAGAGTCAGTTGGAGCCCTGGTGTGCACGGCCTTCCTATAGTATGCCTACTGGTAATTCTATTACATTGTGGCAACACAACATTACAGACGGAACTTAATTTGGACAATGAAAATGGCTCAACAGAATTAAACAAAACACGTGTTGCATATTTAAGAACTGGTTTAAATCATCACAAAAGTTTTGAACAGGCTCATATTGAATCAATTACCAACAAAGGCAAGTGCTTACCGTAGGCCTACCCAACAAATTACAACAATAGGCTAATGCCATTATTTTACAACAGGCCTACTTGTAACCTGTCTTAAGCTAAATACGGAGCAAATCATGTAAAAGACAGTTCAAACTTAAGTTAGCCAACGAAAATATCTCAACACAATGAAACAAAACACTTTTTGCATATTTAAAGACATGTTTTAAATTCTTAAACAGCCCTATAATATTAAAAATAATGATACACAATAATAGTAATGATAAAACAAATAATAAAAAATACAAAAATAACTAAATTAAAGTTAGAAAATTGCATCAAACCTGAATAGCGTGTTGCACACATGCAGTCCAGCTTTGTCCACTACAATATTAAAACTTTTTCCCGTGGACATTCCCCTTGTCAGCTTCTTTTGACTATACTCTTTCTCCTCTAACTTTACCTATACTTCAATGAAAAAGGCCTCCATCTTCGTAATCAACAGTAGCCTAGGCCAAGGTTCCTTCACTCGCTGTCTCTCTCTCTCCACAGCAGCAGGAGCAAGTGAGGTTAGCAGCCAGAACCAGTTTCAGGTGGACATACAGTGGCTTGCAAAAGTATTCACCCCCCTTGGCATTTTTCCTATTTTGTTGCCTTACAACCTGGAATTAAAATAGATTTTTTAATTAATTTGATTTACACAACATGCCTACCACTTTGAAGATGCAAAATATTTTTTTATTGTGAAACAAACAACAAATAAGACAAAAAATAGAAAACTTGAGCGTGCATAACTATTCACCCCCCCAAAGTCAATACTTTGTAGAGCCACCTTTCGCAGCAATTACAGCTGCAAGTCTCTTGGGGTATGGCTCTATAAGCTTGGCACATCTAGCCACTGGGATTTTTGCCCATTCTTCAAGGCACACAAGTAGCCTAGTGGTTAGCTTTGGGCCAGTAACTAAAAGGTCGCTAGATTGAATCCCTGAGCTGACATGGTAAAAATCTGTTGTTCTGCCCCTGAACAAGGCAGTTAACCCACTGCTCCTAGGCTGTCATTGTAAATAAGAATTTGTTCTTAACTGAATTGCCTAGTTAAATCAAAGTTAAATTTAAAAAACTGCTCCAGCTCCTTCAAGTTGGATGGGTTCTGCTGGTGTACAGTAATATTTAAGTCATACCACAGATTCTCAATTGGATTGAGGTCTGGGCTTTGACTAGGCCATTCCAAGACATTTAAAATGTTTCCTCTTAAACCACTAAAGTGTTGCTTTAGCAGTATGCTTAGGGTCATTGTCCTGCTGGAAGGTGAACCTCCGTCCCAGTCTCAAATCTCTGAAAGACTGAAACAGATTTCTCTGTATTTAGCGCTATCCATCAATCCTTCAATTCTGACCATTTTCCCAGTCCCAGCCGATGAAAAACATGGATGGTATTCTCGGGGTGATGTTGGGTTTGCGCCAGACATAGCGTTTTCCTTGATGGCCAAAAAGCTCCATTTTAATCTCATCTGATCAGAGTACCTTCTTCCATATGTTTGGGGAGTCTCCCACATGCCGTTTGCTTATTTTTTTCTTTAAGCAATGACTTTTTTTCTGTCCACTCTTCTGTAAAGCCCAGCTCTGTGGAGTGTACGGCTTAAAGTGGTCCTATGGACAGATACTCCAATCTCTGCTGTGGAGCTTTGCAGCTCCTTCATGCTAATCTTTGTTCTCTTTAATGCCCTCCTTGCCTGGTCCGTGAGTTTTGGTGGGTGGCCCTCTCTTGGCAGGTTTGTTGTGGTGCCATATTCTTTCCATTTTTTAATAATGGATTTAATGGTGCTCCGTGGGATGTTCAAAGTTTCTCAATTTGTTTTTATAACCCAGCCCTGATCTGTACCTCTCCACAACTTTGTCCCTGACCTATTTGGAGAGCTCATTGGTTTTCATGGTGCCGCTTGCTTGGTGGTGCCCCTTGCTTAGTGGTGTTGCAGACTCTGTGGCCTTTCAGAACAGGTGTAGATATACTGAGATCATGTAACACTTAGATTGCACACAGGTGGACTTTATATAACTAATTATGTGACTTCTGAAGGTAATTGGTTGCACCATATCTTATTTAGGGACTTCATAGCAAAGGGGGTGAATACACATGCACACACCACTTTTCCGTTTTTTATTTTGTATAATTTTTTGAAACAAGTAATTTTTTTCTTTTCACTTCACCAATTGGGACTATGTTTTGTATGTCCATTACATGAAATCCAAATAAAAATCGATTTAAAGTACAGGTTGTAATGCAACAAAATAGGAAGAATGCCAAGGGGGATGAATACTTTTGCAAGGCACTGTAAACTATACGTTTTATTGAGTTACAATTGGCTGACACATATAGCAAGCTCGCGCAGTTCTCATCACCTCAGACAAATTAAATTAACAGAGGACGGGTCCAATCGGGTCCAGGAAGTAAATCAATTGTAATTGCACATACCCAAGACCTGTGGCAATTATATCAGACCCAACCCAGATCTGAGACAAAAGTCGGAGGTCCCGGGTCGGATCTCTGAATTTCGGGTCTGTTGGACCCATGAAGACCTCTACTACACACAAGCACTCACCATGCCACAGGTGTACTGTATCACAATCCAGTAGCATGTAAACCAGTACTATGTTCTGTGCACTGGATAATATGTACAGTATGCTAGTGACATACAGTGCATTCGTAAAAGTATTCAGACCCCTTGATTTTTCCCAAAGATTTTACGTTACAGCCTTATTCTAAAATGGATAAGATAAAACATTTTCCTCATCAATCTACACCCCATCACGACAAAGCAAAAACAGTTAGAACATTTATTGGGACACATTTATTACAAATAAAAACAGAAATACCTTATTTACATAAGTATTCAGACCCTTTGCTATGAGACTTGAAATTGAGCTCAGGAACATCCTGTTTCCAGTGATCATCCTTGAGATGTTTCTACAACTTGATTGGAGTCCACCTGTGGTAAATTCAATTGATTGGACATGATTTGGAAAGCCACACACCTATGAGGTGTGTAAGGTGTGTAAGGTGTGTAAGGTCCCACAGTTCACACCTGTGAGGTATGTAAGGTCCCACAGTTCACCGCGCATGTCAGAGCAAAAACTAAGCCATGAGGTTGAAGGAATTGTCCAAAGAGCTCCGAGACAAGATTGTGTTGAGGCACAGATCTGGGGAAGAGTACGAAGAAAATTCTGCAGCATTGAAGGTCCCTAACAACACAGTGGCCTCCATCATTCTTAAATGGAAGACGTTAGGAACCACCAAGACTCTTCTTAGAGCTAGTCACCCGGACAAACTGAGCAATCGGGGGAGAAGGTGCCTTGGTGAGGGAGGTGACCAAGAAGCTGATGGTCACTCTGACAGAGATCCAGAGTTCCTCTGTGGAGTTGGGAGGACCTTCCAGAAGGACAACCAGCTCCACCAATCAGGTCTTTATAGTAGAGTGGCCAGACGGAAGCCACTACTCAGTAAAAGGTACATGACAGCCCGTTAAAGGACTCTCACACCATGAGAAACAAGATTCTCTGGTCTGATGAAACCAAGATTGAACTCTTTGGCCTGAATGCCAAGCGTCAAGTCTGGAGAAAACCTTGCACCATCCCTACGGTTCAGCATGGTGGTGGCAGCATCATGCTTTGGGGATGTTTTCAGCGGCAGGGAGTGGGAGACTAGTCAGGATCAAGGGAAAGATGAATGGAGCAAAGTACAGAGAGATCCTTGATGAAAACCTGCTACAGAGCGCTCAGGACCTCAGACTGGGGCGAAGGTTTACCTGCCAACAGGACAACGACCCTAAGCACACAACCAAGACAATGCAGGAGTGGCTTCGGGACAAGTCTCTGAATGTCCTTGAGTGGCCCAGCCAGAGCTCGGACTTGAACCCGTTCTAACATCTCTGGAGAGACCTGAAAATTGCTTTGCAGCGACGCTCCCCATCCAACCTGATAGAGCTTGAGAGGATCTGCAGAGAAGAATGGGAGAAACTCCCCAAATACAGGTGTGCCAAGCTTGTAGTGTCATACCCAAGAAGACTCTATGCTGTAATTGCTGCCAAAGGTGCTTCAACAACGTACTGAGTAAAGGGTCTGGAATACTTATGTAAATGTGATATTTCCATTTCCTATTTGTAATAAATTTGCACAAATTTCTGAAAACCTTTTTTTGCTTTGTCATTATGGGGTATTATGTACAGATTGATGAGGAAGAAAAACAATTTAATCCATTTTAGAATAAGGCTGTAACGTAACAAAATGTGGAAAAAGTCAAGCGGTCTGAATACTTTCCGAATGCACTATATGACATGAAATATTCCGCAGTGACATAGAGTTGTGTACCCACCCAAAAATATACTGAACAAAATTATAAATGCAACATGTAAAGTGTTGGTCCCATGTTTCATGAGCTGAAATAAAATATCCCAGAAATGTTCCATCCGCACAAAAAGCGTATTTCTCTCATATTTTTTCACTAATTTGTTATTATTTCTGTCATTAAACATTTCTACTTTGCCAAGATAATCCATCCACCTGACAGGTTGTGGCATATCAAGAAGCTGATTAAACAGCATGATCATTACACTGGTGCACCTTGTGCTGGGGACAATAAAAGGCCACAAAAATGTGCAGTTTTGTCACACAATAATACCACAGATGTGTCAAGTTTTGAGGGAGCGTGCAGTCGGCATGCTGACTGTAGGAATGTCCACCAGAGCTGTTACCAGAGCATTGAATGTTAATTTCTCTACCATAAGCCGCATCAAACATCGTTTTAGAGAATTTGTCAGTACGTCCAAACGGCCTCACAACCGCAGACCACATGTAACCATGCTAGCCCAGGACCTCTACATCTGGCTTCTTCACCTGTGGGAACATCTGAGACCAGCCACCCGGACAGCTGATGAAACTGAGGCGTATTTATGTCTGTAATAAAGCCCTTTTGTGAGGAAAAACGAATTCTGATTGGCTGGGCCTGGCTCCCCAGTAGGTGGGCCTGGCTCCCAAATGGGTGGGCCTACTGTATGACCTCCCAGGCCCAACCATGGCCCAACCAACCATCCGTATATGGTCTGTAACTAAATTGTTACATATTGTGTTTATATTTTTGTTCATTATATATGAGTAATTTATATTCTAAATAAAGGCTAGTGATCATTAGCTTACACGTTGGGGGAAAATATAAGTAAGTGTGAACATAATAAAGGCTGCTGAACCTAATAGCCTGTAGAGCTTATGCCGTTAGCCTTAGTTCATTTCTTTGCCTTGCTCTCTCTGCAGAGGGCAATCCTTGTTCCCTCCATTAATCCTGCTCAAGTTTACTAAGCATCCAGGAGAGTAATCCTCCTGAGCTCAGTTAGAGCTTGGGGACGCAGTGCAACGTGGGAGGCCAAGCAACATCCTGCCCAGCCCAGCACAATTTCACATGGGACCAGATTGAGAGGCAGAGACAGAGATCATCCTTAAGCTAGTGCCAACTGCCAGTGTTTCAGAGTCTGAGACCTTTCTGAATTAGGGTATACACCGAACGGATAGCACAAAAAACAACACAATATATAGGCGAGGAAGGGCAGGAGGGCATTTGTACAACTGCCCGGACTGGACACAAAACACATGTTAGTTTACTGTAACATTGTTTGCTTCAGTAATATCACTTTCTATTGAATTTCAGATAAAGCCATGGGTGTTAAGTACAGTGAACTCCTGCTGCCTAGAGGTGTTAAAGGGATACTTCGGGATCTAGGCAATGAATTTATCTACTTCCTCAAAATGTATTTTTTAACCTTTATTTAACTAGGCACGTCAATTAAGAACAAGTTCTTATTTACAATGACTGCCTACCCTGGCCAAACCCTAACGACGCTGGGCCAATTGTGTGTCGCCCTATAAGACTTCCAACCACGGGAGGTTGTGATACAGCCTGGAATCAAACCAGGGTCTGTAGTGATGCCTCAAGCACTGAGATGGAGTGCCTTAGACCACTGCGCCACTCGGGAGTCCTAAAATCAGCCCCAAAAAATAAGATGAACTCATGGATAACATTTTTATGTCTGCATAAAGTATGAAGTAAGTTAGAAGTAGTTTCGCAAGCCAATGCTAACTAGCGTTAGTGCAATGATGAAGTCTTTGGTATCTACTAGCATGCTATCATTTACCACAGACTTCTAGTCATTGCGCTAACACTAGTTAGCAATTGCGATAACGCTATTTAGCAACTTCCTTCAAACTGTACGCAGAGACATAAAAATGGTATCCACAACTTCACCGGACTTCTGGGGAATGCTGAGCTATGTGAAGCGAGAAAGCGCCATATTTTCTAGAGATGTCACATATAGTTTACACAATGTGCTCCCTGCTCTCGCCCAACTCGTTTCCTCTTCCCTCTCTCTTCACTGAGCTAAATGTGCACTGAAATTGCACCTTATTGTTCTGTCAAGGCATTTTGTTAAGGGTAGTCTAGGATGGGGGAAATGTAACTGAATACATTATGAGTCTTTGCTTTTCTAACAAGGAAAGGCAAAGCAATTGGGAAATGGACAGTTGCCAAACTTCTGTATTCAACTGCTGCTGATGTTAGCTCTCCAACAATGCCCTACCTATGAAGTTATCTGTTGTCAAACAAAACATTTCCACCAATGCTATTCAAATTCTAACATTCTAAGAGAAAATATATATGAAATTTAGTATATTAAAATAAAATGAAGACTCCTTCATTAAGTTATTGAATAATTGTCTTCAATCCCTCCATTTCTATCTGGTATACGCTATGTCCTGCTACAAAAATACAGAGCAAAATTGCAGTGCAATAACATTACAACATTTTAGGTATTGCGTATTGCCAAGAAGGATAAAGCTAGTAACATAAATGTTGTTGTAGCCTACAGTTCTTTTCAACCTGGATTATTAAGGAGATGGGGTGTTTTCACAGTTGCTTGAGTCTGTCCCATTCAGACTGGTGATTAAGTCAGCATCAGACCTAGTGAAACATGGGTCTGTTTTCAGAGCTCACCACTGTATTAAGAGATGTAAGTCACACTGACTTTGATTTCCTGTCAGATGGAGAGTATACTGTATGCCTTTGAGTGGAAAAATATAATCACACACTATTGAGCTGGTTAGAAAATGGACTGTGCGCTAATTGAATACCCCAAACAGCCTTAGAAGATATTTGCCTAAAAACAGTGTAGCTGATATTAGAAGCCTACAGCCAGAACAATACCCTGCTAATTATATTATTTATGCACTTTTGTTGTACATGAGGAAATTATTACGATAAATTATTATGGTAAATATAGTATTATACTGTATCAAATTAAATGTTCTAATTTTCTATGTAGGATTCCCATAGGAATATTAGAAATAGGTTAAAATCACTAATGAGAATATATCAGAGGCAAATAAATACTGGAGCGTATAACAATTCACCCAGAAACCCTAACCCAGCATTCCTTAGAGAGCAACTTTCATTTTCACTTCTGACCCTGGGTTGATGCCATTTGGGTCTCTGAGCTGACTTCCTTGACCGTCAACACATAAGGCATCAAAAAGTCCAAACATCTCTACATCATCTTCACATTACATAATATACAAGCTGCTGCTAGCACCCTGGTTTTATTAGAACATTTATTTATATTTTCGGTGGTCTTAGTAGCTCCACATTCAATAATTTCTGAATGTGTCATTCATTAATAAGAAGGTGGAAGATGGTGTGATGCCATAACCTCTGGTTATCAAATGGTAGCCCTGTGAGGATCGGCGCTGGAGACCGGAAGCAGGTACAGGGAGAACATTTAATGAACAACGGACATGTAACAGGACAGGAACAGCTCGTCTGGACAGGGGAAAAATAACGACATCAGTGCAGACACCGGGAACAAACGGGGGAGCAGACAGTTATAGACGGGGCAATCAACAAAGGGAAGGAGTCCAGGTGAGTCCAATCAGCGCTGCGCGTAATGATGGTGACAGGTGTGCGTAATGATGGGCAGCCTGGCGCCCTCGAGCGCCAGAGGGGGAGAGCGGGAGCAGGTGTGACAAGCCCCTAGAATAGTGTGATAATATCAGTGCCGTTTCTAGACATAAGCAACATAAGCGACCGCTTTTGGGGTCTCAACTAACTGTTAGTTAGAATAGTAGAATACACAACATGCAACGTCCAATCAAATCTCGTTTAGGGTACCCAAAAAAGCTAGAAACAGCCCTGGATAATATCCATATTAGTTGGGACTTCAAATAGATTACTACATTTGTGCCGTTGAGTCATACTGTACTGTAACATTTTGAAAGGAAACATACTATATGTCTTACCTGAAATACATTTGTCTACACAATGAGGGAGCAGGCTGCACCATCCCAGTGTCACAGAGGGGTAATCAGAAATTAATGAAAGCATTTTACTGCTGTTTGATATGAGAGCAAAGCAAACTGTCTTGAATCTTCATATGGGAAGGAGTGTGAGAATGTGCTGCCACTGGTGAGGTGATTCAGCAGCAACAACACTGTTTGGTAGACATTCATTTTTGATTGGGCTCTGTCTTTCTGCAGCAGCTTCCAGCTGTCTCATTGATATTAGGAGATTCCCTGTAACTCATTAGCTATGCAAGGTCCCCTGACCAACCCCAAAGGATAACTGAGGTAATTATAACAGGAATAGAATTCTCATGCCCTGCTCAAGGATATAGGTCTTCAGAGTTGCCACACTGTCTCTCACAGTCGCTAAAATGGCTTCTCTCCTTTCTGTAACCTACTTGACCAATTCAAACATACAACCAACCTGTCCAACAGAGTACAGACTGTGGGAGTGTCATTCAGTAGTTTGGTAAAAAACAAAGCAGTACATTTAGCTGTATTATCCCTTACAAAAAAAGACTGCAGTAACTGCAGTTGACTGTGGTATTTTGGACACACTATTTGCAGAATAACTGTAGTGTACTGCAGTTATACTGCACTGTAACTGCAGTTACACTGCCAAATTACCGCAGTAAATTGTTGTTTTATTTTGGATGCCGTATTTGCAGCATACTGCAGTTATACTGCATTCTAACTGCAGTTATACGGCACTCTGACTGCAATATTTTTTCATAAGGGATGTCAACAGTGACAGCTCAGACCAAGCAAACAGGACAAATAACGGACGAACCCGCTGAGTAAACTTAGGTGAGGACGTCTATTTTCATCGAGTACACCGTATAAGAGGGGATTAGGCCTAGCCCGATCTGCATCCTGTCTACCAGTCACAACTAACAGCATTACCCTGCCTGGCCTGTAAAGTCTTCAGGCTATGGTGTATCACAATGTCAACATGTTGTTCTGCAGGCATCTGCTTTAAATCGAGTTAAACACAGACAAATGTATCTCACTGATGTGTCCGGATATGCCTCCAGACACACATGATCTTATACATATAGTCTGTGCAACAGTATCATTGTTTCAACATAAGGATTTAGGTTGAGTTTCAGTCAGTTGTTTTGTAAACAGCACAGGTGTTAACTGAGAACTTCCTAACTGTCCTGTTTTGAGGTTGACCACGCACCTTTTTCACATTTGGGATGATATGTTAATCAACTGTCATAATGTTACCAATACAACACTCCACAACTATGTTGACCTAAATAACAAGCCAAAGAACTAAAGTAGGCTAATAACTCATAGTCAAATGCCATTACAATACATCAGGGTCATTCTGCTTACTGCTGCCCCCCTAGACACCACTCACGCCAATCCATCAGCATGTAAACCAGCCTGCTGTTCAGGTATGGTCACATTCCGGTTAGGGTGTTTTAGCTAGTTATTGTGCAGTATTGTGTAGGTCAGGAGGAGAGGAGGGGGATGGAGGCTTTCTGTGGTCTGTTTTTTTTAGCTGACTGGAAAATAAAAGTGTACATTTGAAATACGTTTTAAAAAATATAAGCATACCTTTCCAGATAATCATACCTTTCAGCAAATGACCTGGCATAGGCAATTTGGGAAACGTCACACAGACACACACATACTGCAACACTGTACAAAATACACTGCTCAAAAAAATAAAGGGAACACTAAAATAACACATCCTAGATCTGAATGAATGAAATATTCTTATTAAATACTTTTTTCTTTACATACTTGAATGTGCTGACAACAAAATCACACAAAAATGATCAATGTAAATCAAATTTATCAACCCATGGAGGTCTGGATTTGGAGTCACACTCAAAATTAAAGTGGAAAACCACACTACAGGCTGATCCAACTTTGATGTAATGTCCTTAAAACAAGTCAAAATGAGGCTCAGTAGTGTGTGTGGCCTCCACGTGCCTGTATGACCTCCCTACAACGCCTGGGCATGCTCCTGATGAGGTGGCGGATGGTCTCCTGAGGGATCTCCTCCCAGACCTGGACTAAAGCATCCGCCAATCCTGGACAGTCTGTGGTGCAACGTGGCGTTGGTGGATGGAGCGAGACATGATGTCCCAGATGTGCTCAATTGGATTCAGGTCTGGGGAACGGGCGGGCCAGTCCATAGCATCAATGCCTTCCTCTTGCAGGAACTGCTGACACACTCCAGCCACATGAGGTCTAGCATTGTCTTGCATTAGGAGGAACCCAGGGCCAACCGCACCAGCATATGGTCTCACAAGGGGTCTGAGGATCTCATCTCGGTACCTAATGGCAGTCAGGCTACCTCTGGCGAGCACATGGAGGGCTGTGCGGCCCCCCAAAGAAATGCCACCCCACACCATGACTGACCCACCGCCAAACCGGTCATGCTGGAGGATGTTGCAGGCAGCAGAACGTTCTCCACGGCGTCTCCAGACTGTCACGTCTGTCACATGTGCTCATGTGCTCAGTGTGAACCTGCTTTCATCTGTGAAGAGCACAGGGCGCCAGTGGCGAATTTGCCAATCTTGGTGTTCTCTGGCAAATGCCAAACGTCCTGCACGGTTGTTGGGCTGTAAGCACAACCCCCACCTGTGGACGTCGGGCCCTCATACCACCCTCATGGAGTCTGTTTCTGACCGTTTGAGCAGACACATGCACATTTGTGGCCTGCTGGAGGTCATTTTGCAGGGCTCTGGCAGTACTCCTCCTTGCACAAAGGCGGAGGTAGCGGTCCTGCTGCTGGGTTGTTGCCCTCCTACGGCCTCCTCCACGTCTCCTGATTAACTGGCCTGTCTCCTGGTAGCGCCTCCATGCTCTGGACACTACGCTGACAGACACAGCAAACCTTCTTGCCACAGCTCGCATTGATGTGCCATCCTGGATGAGCTGCACTACCCGAGCCACTTGTGTGGGTTGTAAACTCCGTCTCATGCTACCACTAGAGTGAAAGCACCGCCAGTATTCAAAAGTGACCAAAACATCAGCCAGGAAGCATAGGAACTGAGAAGTGGTCTGTGGTCACCACCTGCAGAACCACTCCTTTATTGGGGGTGTCTTGCTAATTGCCTATAATTTCCACCTTTTGTCTATTCCATTTGCACAACAGCATGTGAAATTTATTGTCGATCAGTGTTGCTTCCTAAGTGGACAGTTTGATTTCACAGAAGTGTGATTGACTTGGAGTTACATTGTGTTGTTTAAGTGTTCCCTTTATTTTTTTGAGCAGTGTACTATGCTAGAGCTGGGACGATAAACCCAAAATAATCGACACCGACCACACAGACCACTTATCGCAAGCGGTTTTGCTTATATCGTTCATTACAATAAGTAGCCTATACTAAATGTGAAGTTTGAAATGCAATAAGTCTGCTAATATGGGTGATTGTTAATGAGGCAATTGATGGCTACAAAAATCAAACTAGTAGTAGTAGTTTAAAGGGTAATAAAAAAAAACTGTGGTGCACATTAATGTTATAAACTTATCATTCCATTTATCCTTATTATCCATGTCCCCAACTCCATACTGTGTCCGACTAAAACAGCACACTCCAACATGCCTTTCCCTTGTAGGGCTATGAGCCTAAATATGCGAGTGCCTTTGAGTGTCATAGTTCTCTACAACTTGTACCAGTTTGTGCCTTCTAAACAGAAGGAGCAATTTTGTGCATTAGCCTGAGGACACAAGTCTGGTTCAGGAATTTCGGGTGGAGTTTTCAAGTGTTGGGCCAAACTAACCAGTCTCATGCAGGCCCCTGCAGTCCAGTGTCTGTGTCTGTGTGCATCTACAGTAAACCTCAAAGAGATCACAACCCTGAATGGGAGTTCGGTGTCAGGGCTTGCTGATGGGTTGAAAGCATCACATCAAGTGGACAACATCAGCTATTTTAAGCCCAAATGCAGCACAGAGCAGGAAATGCTATGCTGATACTTGTGACTGTGCCCCTGGGCCATCATCATGCACAGAGTAATTTAACAGGACATTAAACAAATAACTGTTGTAGACAACTAAATCTCTAAAGCTATATGCAATATAGCCAGTTAAATAAAACGATATACCCTTCCGTAAACAGCTCTTTGAAAAGGCAAATATTTTCAGCCACTTGAACCAATGTCCAGTTTGGGTTAACCTAAGGAGAGGGAACATTTAGTGTGGCCTATATTTGTCAAAATAGCCCCTCAACTGATCAGGTCTCCAATCACATCTATAGCCATGAAATTCTTTGAAAGGCTGATCATGGCTCACATCATCCCAGACACCCCACACCCACTCCAATTCACATACCGCTCTTAACAGATCCACAACTGACGCAATCTCTATTGCACTCCACACTGCCCTCACCCACCTGGACAAAACTAATACCTATGTAAGAATGTGGTTCATGGACTACAGCTCAGCATTCAACGCCATAGTCCCCTCCAAGCTCATCACCAAGCTCAGGACCCTGGGACTGAACACCTTCCTCTGCAACTGGATCCTGGACTTCCTGACGGGCCGTCCCCCAGGTGATGAGGGTAGGCAACAACACATCCACCACGCTGACCATCAACATGGGGGCCCTTCAGGGTTGTGTGGTTAGTCCCCTCCTGTACTCCCTGTTCACCCACGACTGCACGGCGGTACACAACTCCAATACCATCATCAAGTTTGCTGATTACACAACAATGGTAGGACTGATCACCGACGACGATGAGGCTGCCTATAGGGAAGAGGTCAGAGACCTGGCAGTGTGGTGCCAGGACAACAACCTCTCCCTCAACGTCAGCAAGACAAATGAGTTGATCGTGGACTACAGGAAACGGAGGGGATAGCACGCCCCCATCCACATCAATGGGGCTGTAGTGGAGCAGGTCGAGAGCTTCAAGTTCCTTGAGCTCCACATCACTAAGGAATTAACATGGTCCACACACACACACATACACACAGTTGTGAAGAGGGCACGACAGTTCCTCTTCCCCCTCAGGAGGCTGAAAGGATGTGGCATCCTCAAAAAGTTCTACAGCTGCACCATTGACAGCATCTTGACTGGCTGCATCACCGCTTGGTACGGCAACTGCAAAGCCCTACAGAGGGTGGTGAGTATGGCCCAGTGCATCACTGGGGCCGAGCTCCCTGCTTTCCAGGACCTCTCTACCAGGAGGTTGGTTCCAAGTCTGGAACAAACAGGACCCTGAACAGCTTCTACCCCCAAGTCATGCGATTGCTAAAATAGGCTGCTAAATAGCTAATCAAATGGCAGCCCGGAATACCTACATTGACCCTTCTTGGAACTAATTCTCTTGCACTGACGCTTTGCACACACACTGGTCTCTACCCACACACACACACTCACACACACTTTCACACTCACCACATATGCTGCTGCTACAGCTCAGTCTATTATCCATCCTGTTGCCTAGTCACTTTACCCCTACACACTTAACCAGCATGGCTACCACAGCATTCTGCAGCAATACGCAATCCCAACAGGTTTGCGGTTAGTGGGAATATCATTTGTTTTTCAACAGGCTGTGTTAGGACCATTTGACCAAGAAGGAGAGTGATGGAGTGCTGCAACAGATGACCTGGCCTCCACAATCACCTGACCTCAACCCAATTGAGATGGTTTGGGATGAGTTAGACTGCAGAGTGAAGGAAAAGCAGCCAACAAGTGCTCAGCATATGTGGGAACTCCTTCAAGACTGTTGGAAAAGCATTCCAAGAGAAGCTGGTTGAGAGAATGCCAAGAGTGTGCAAAGCTTTCATCAAGGCAAAGGGTGGCTACTTTGAAGAATCTTAAATATAAAATATATTTTTATTTGTTGAACACTTTTTTGGTTATATGATTCCATATGTGTTATTTCATAGTTTGTTGTCTTCACTATTATTTTACAATGTTGATGTAACGCTCGTCGTCGTAAGGAATAGTGGACCAAAGTGCAGCGTGGTAAGTGTTCATGATTTTATTTAATATCAAAAACACTCGAACAAAGTAACAAAACGAAAGTGAACAGTTCTGTCAGGTAAACAGATACTAAAGAGAAAATAACTACCCTAAAATGAAAGAGGGAAAAAGGACTGCCTAAGTATGATTCCCAATCAGAGACAACGATAGACAGCTGCCTCTGATTGGGAACCACACTCGGCCAAAAACAAAGAAATGGAAAACAGAGAAATAAAGAAACTAGAATGCCCACCCTAGTCACACCCTGGCCTAACCAAAATAGAGAATAAAAACCTCTCTATGGCCAGGGCGTGACAGTACCCCCCCCAAAGGTGCGGACTCCGGCTGCAAAACCTTACTCTAAAGGGGAGGGTCCGGGTGGGCATCCCTTACGGCGGTGGCTCCGGTGCGGGACGTAGACCACCCTCCGCCCTGCAGATCCCTCCGCTTTGGTGGCGGCCCTGGTGCATGGACCTTCACTGGAGGAATCGGGCCGCAGATCATCGCCGGAGGAACCAGACCACCGATCATCGCCGGAGGCTCCGGACTGGGGACCGTCGCTGCAGGCCCCGGACTGAGGACCGTCGCTGCAGGCTCCGGACTGGGGAACGTCGCTGGAGGCTCCGGACTGGGGACTGTCTCAGGAGGTTCCGGACTGTAGACCGTCGTTGGAGGCTCCGGACTGGGGACCGTCTCAGGAGGTTCCGGACTGTAGACCGTCGTTGGAGGTTCCGGACTGTAGACCGTCGTTGGAGGTTCCGGACTGTGGCCCGCCGTTGGAGGTTCCGGACTGTGGCCCGTCGTTGGAGGTTCCGGACTGTGGCCCGTCGTTGGAGGTTCTGGACTGTGACCCGTTGTTGGAGGTTCCGGACTGTGGCCCGTCGTTGGAGGTTCCGGACTGTGAAACGTCGCCGGAAGCTCTGGACTGGGAACTGTCGCCGGAAGCTCTGGACTGTGGAGCCGCACTGGAGGCTTGATGCGTGGGACCGGTACCGGTGGCACCGGGCTGATGACACGCACCTCAGGGCGAGTGCGGGGAAGAGGCACAGGACGTACTGGACTGTGGATGCGCACTGGATGCCTGATGCGTGGGACCGGTACAGGTGGCACCGGGCTGATGACACGCATCTCAGGGCGAGTGCGGAGAGGAGGCACAGGGCGTACTGGACTGTGGAGGCGCACTGGATACCTGATGCGTGGGACCGGTACAGGTGGCACCGGGCTGATGACACGCACTTCAGGGCAAGTGCGGAGAGGAGGCACAGGACATACTGGACTGTGGAGGCATACTGGAGGTCTCTGGCGCAGAGCTGGCACCACTCGTCCTGGCTGGATAACCCCCTTAGCCCGGCAAGTGCGAGGAGCTGGAACAGGCCGCACTGGGATTTGCTGGCGAACCGGGGACACCGTGCGTAGAGCTGGCGCAGGATAACCTGGGACGAAGAGACGCACCGGAGACCAGGAACGCTGAGCCGGCACAATCCGTCCTGGTTGAATGCCCACTCTAGCACGGCCACTGCAGGGAGCTTGCACAGAGCGCACCGGGCTGTAGATGCGCACTGAAACTAGAATGCCCACCCTAGTCACAACCTGGCCTAACCAAAATAGAGAATAAAAACCTCTCTATGGCCAGGGCGTGACAGTAGAAAATAGTCAAAATAAAGAAAAACCCTTGAATGAGTAGGTGTGTCCAAACCTTTGACTGGTACTGTATTTGTAAATAGCTACCTCAATTACCTCGTACCCCTGCACATCGTCTCGGCACTGGTACTCCCTGTAAATAGCCATTTCATTTTACTCGTTATTGCTATTCGTTATTAACTGTTTATTTATTCCTTGTGTCACTATTTGTATTTTTATTTTATATTTTTGTATCTTTAACTCTGTATCTTTAACTCTGAAAAGGACCACCTTTTCACACCTGTTGTTTATGAAGCATGTGACAAATAAAATGTTATTTGAATCAGTCCTATTTCATTGTTTTGGGGATGCAACACCATAGCTTGTGACCATCTTGTGACAGTGTGGATGTCAATAAAGAATAAAATCACTTAAGTAAGACACTACAGGCTGCTGTAGGCTGAAAACAGCAATTTATTGAATGGACACATGACACACTCCAGGACATTGTCATGGCAATAAATGCTATTTGGATCTGTAAAAGAACATGTCCACTGAAGTCATTCAGAGACAACGTGCGGCTATTGCATTAGGATGTATGATATTGATGTGCTTTGTGTGGGGCTTCCTTTAAAGGAGAATAATAATATGTAACAGAGACAGAAGGATTATGTAGCACATCCAGAGCAAGACAGAAACAGAGTAGCAGGCACTTTTTGTCTACATCAAGTCTTTGCTATGATTAGAAATCACCTTCGGGTTAACAATCTAAACGTGGATTGTCATTAACATTTAACAATCCAGTTTGGGTGAAGACAGAGCTTGACACCAGCAACATGACCCTGTATAAACCAGAGAGACCATTTAAGGACAATAGCTTGCAGTCCTAAGCCTTCCCTCTCCCCTCATTGACGATACCCAGCTAAGAAATTGGTTCCCAGAATGTTTCTGTTTGTTTGGTTCGGGATAATGTTCTGTGAGCCACAGTCTCATCCACACACCCGGCTGAACTGGGGGGACGCTTCAGTCACACTGGCTCCGGAGATGAAAATGAGTTACTGAAGTGTCATCCTGTGTGTTAATCTGGGAGAGTATATACTAAACCACATAGTTCCTAACTTGGTATTTCAAAAAGGAGTCATACATTCATATGTCATGTTTCATGCTTTTAGCATCAATCAAATATTTGTTTGTCTGTGTGTGCGTACATACTGTATGTGTGAGTACATACTGTATGTGTGTGTTTGTCCGTGTGCGTACATACTGTATGTGTGTGTATGTCTGTGTGTGTACATACTGTATGTGTGTGTATGTCTATGTGTGCGTACATACTGTATGTGTGTTTGTCTATGTGTGTGTATGTCTGTGTGTGCATATATACTGTATGTGCATACATACCTTATGTGTGTGTATGTCTATGTGTGCGTACATACTGTCTGTGTGTGTATGTCTATATGTGCGTACATACTGTATGTGTGTATGTCTATGTGTGCGTACATACTGTCTGTGTTTGTCTGTGTGCGTACATACTGTCTGTGTGTGTATGTTTATGTGTGCGTACATACTATCTGTGTGTGTATGTCTATGTGTACGTACATACTGTCTGTGTGTGTATGTCTATATGTGCGTACATACTGTATGTGTGTATGTCTATGTGTGCGTACATACTGTCTGTGTTTGTCTGTGTGCGTACATACTGTCTGTGTGTGTATGTTTATGTGTGCGTACATACTATCTGTGTGTGTATGTCTATGTGTACGTACATACTGTCTGTGTGTGTATGTCTATATGTGCGTACATACTGTCTGTGTGTGTATGTCTATGTGTGCGTACATACTGTCTGTGTTTGTCTGTGTGCGTACATAATGTCTGTGTGTGTATGTCTATATGTGCGTACATACTGTATGTGTGTATGTCTATGTGTGCGTACATACTGTATGTGTGTGTATGTCTATGTGTGCGTACATACTGTATGTGTGTTTGTCTATGTGTGTGTATGTCTGTGTGTGCATATATACTGTATGTGCATACATACCTTATGTGTGTGTATGTCTATGTGTGCGTACATACTGTCTGTGTTTGTCTGTGTGCGTACATACTGTCTGTGTGTGTATGTTTATGTGTGCGTACATACTATCTGTGTGTGTATGTCTATGTGTACGTACATACTGTCTGTGTGTGTATGTCTATATGTGCGTACACACTGTATGTGTGTATGTCTATGTGTGCGTACATACTGTCTGTGTTTGTCTGTGTGCGTACATACTGTCTGTGTGTGTATGTTTATGTGTGCGTACATACTATCTGTGTGTGTATGTCTATGTGTACGTACATACTGTCTGTGTGTGTATGTCTATATGTGCGTACATACTGTCTGTGTGTGTATGTCTATGTGTGCGTACATACTGTCTGTGTTTGTCTGTGTGCGTACATAATGTCTGTGTGTGTATGTCTATATGTGCGTACATACTGTATGTGTGTATGTCTATGTGTGCGTACATACTGTCTGTGTTTGTCTGTGTGCGTACATACTGTCTGTGTGTGTATGTTTATGTGTGCGTACATACTATCTGTGTGTGTATGTCTATGTGTACGTACATACTGTCTGTGTGTATATGTCTATATGTGCGTACATACGCTATGTGTGTATGTCTATGTGTGCGTACATACTGTCTGTGTTTGTCTGTGTGCGTACATACTGTCTGTGTGTGTATGTTTATGTGTGCGTACATACTATCTGTGTGTGTATGTCTATGTGTACGTACATACTGTCTGTGTGTGTATGCCTATGTGTGCGTACATACTGTCTGTGTGTGTATGTCTATGTGAGCGTACATACTGTCTGTATGTGAATGTCTATGTGTGCGCACATACTGTCTGTGTGTGTGTTCCTGTTTTGTTTGTTGTCTGCCTACATACGAGTGAAGAGTTCGATCTTCTAAACACTGTAAGTCAACATCATAAACTTGTGTCACCACACTCAGGGTTTCCCATACTCAGTCCTGCCCCCCCAGTGCATATTTTGGTTATTGCCCTAGCACTAGACAGCTGATACAAATAATCAAAGCTCGATGATGAGTTGGTTATTTCAATCAGCTGTGTAGTGCTAGGGCAAAAAACTAAACGTGCACGTTACTGCTGAGAAATTAAAAAATAGATATTCTCTTGTTTACAGCCTGTGATTTGCAATTATTTCAATAATGCTAGGTTAGAGCCCTTTCACAATGATAATTATAGTCATTCTGTGCTGTAAGACTGCATAAACAGATTCAGCATGTTTGCAAACAGGGCATTGATGTGGAACTGGAACATTGGTGGACTGTCAGACTGCCACCTCTGTGTCAGCACCAGGTCAGGGAGGGAGGGAGGGGAGGGAGAGAAGGAAAGAGAGAGAGACGCCGTAGGCAGACCTGGCTCTCAAGAGAAGACAGGCTATGTGCAAATTGCCCACAAAATGAGGTGGAAACTGAGCTGCACTTCCTAACCTCCTGCCAAAGGTATGACCATATTAGACACACATATTTCCCTCAGATTACACAGATACACAAAGAATTTGAAAACAAACCCAATTTTAATAAACTCCCATATCTATTGTGTGAAATACCACAGTGTGTCATCACAGCAGCAATATGTGTGACCTGTTGCCACAAGAAAAGGGCAACCAGTGAAGAACAAACCCATATATATGTTTATTTACTTTCCTCTTTGTACTTTAACTGTTTGCACTTAATATGGCATTCGTAATATCTTTATTATTTTGGAACTTTTGTGAGTGTAATGTTTACTGTTAATTTTTATTGTTTATTTAACCTTTGTTTATTATCTAGTTCATTTGCTTTGGCAATGTTAACATATGTTTCCATAAAGCCCTTACATTTAATTGAAATGTAAAAATTTAGAGAGAGAGAGAGAGAGAGAGAGAGAGAGAGAGAGAGAGAGAGAGAGAGAGAGAGAGAGAGAGAGAGAGAGAGAGAGAGAGAGAGAGAGAGAGGATATAGAAGGAGGATATAGAAGGAGGAGGGCACAGTTTAACATCCATAGCAACCCTGTGCTGGGCCATTGTTGCGATTTGTATGATCTGTTTGTTATGCTGACTCAGATGTTTTCCTGAGGCCTGGAGTGTGACACACACAGTGTCCATTGTGCTTATGGGTGGAGGCAGGCAGGGCAGAACATCAGGCGGTCTATGGGAGGCTAAGGCGGGGTGCAGTGCTCTGCTCTCTTCTACTGGAGTGCCCCCAGCTGCCACATAGAAGGAGAGGAGGAGCCAGTGCAGGGTAAAGGGATCAGTGACTGACTGCAGCTGGTAGCAGCTCCTTCAGCAGGTGGCTTGGCCTAATTACCAGGCTAAAGATGCCAACAGCACGGCTCCTCCTTCCTCAACCAGGAAAATATAATGAAGCTGCTTGGACAAGAGAATATCTGCCACAAATTACAATTAAGTAGTCATTTTTCTGCATCCTGAGGAAGAGGGTAAATTGATGGGGTTTGCCAAATGTGAGGTTGGCAGTGATCTGTAATGCGGAGAGCGTTCAGCGCTATTGACTATCCACAGTGAGCTCATTTTTGAAAGTGAAATATGGAAGTGATATTGTAATGTGGTGAGGCCAGAATATTTTCGCCCAAGGCATTATTGAATGGAAAATAGATAGGCCTACAGTTCATCAGGTTTTGTATCACGTCTTATTTTTCTCAGATATAGGGATTACACATACTAAACTCCTGTGAATTCATTGAAAACCAACAGAATACAGAAGGACCAGCGAGAGGGATCTCCTGACCCTGGCTACTTAATAAAAGTTGATTCAATCAAACATCTGATTGTTTGTAATAATTACTGCCCACCCTATTGATTCAAGTCCATTTAATTAGGCAATGTCATCCTGCGCTCCACGTCAGCATTGATACAGGGATGAAGTGCTGAACATGCTACTGGGTAATCCTTGGAGCCTGCAGAGCCACTACTTACAGACCACTCAATCAATGAGGTTGGGGATTTGTGTTAATGCCAGGAGAGGACAGTGAATCTGCACACTTTGACCACCAACCACAAGGTCAACCTAACCTCCGAAAATGAACAGCTACTGTGCATCCAAGAACTGATCTAACCAGAGGCCTGCGTGGATCTTGCGTTCTTCTAAAGCGGAAGGGCCAGTTCCTGGGCTGTGATTTGTGAACACTTCTCTGTGTTACTGGGTTGTGAGCAGAGGCTCGCTTCTCAGATCAGCCTGAGCCCTCTGACAGCTGCATCCTTCCCAGCAGGCATATGGCCAGAGCCGACAGCCGTGCCAGGGAAAGGCTGAGCATCTCAATCCAATAGTCAAAACCAGCTAGACAAACAGGCATTTCCGTGGCAATGGCTTGCTGATGTTGTTGTGTTTATGATCTGCCTCTGCCCCCTTTTATCCCTTTGACCCCCCAGACTGAAAACAATGTCCCCTTTTTAATCAGCGGAAGGTGCACACAGCTAGAGAGGATGAGGCGAAGTGAGAGGTTTCACTTTCCCCCAGGTGACACAAGCTTGTCAACTGCCTTCCCACCTTTGGAACAACGACTCCCATTTTTAGGTCGGCGACATGAGCATCTCATCATTATATGCAGGCCTCTGACACAGCACAGAAAGAGTGAAGGAGACGAGACCAAAAAGACAATATGAGAACAAGCGGACATAAACACAAAAAAAATAATTTAAGAATATAAAAATTGATTCATGCGATACAGGCATCTGGAATAAAAAATACATGCAAATTAATCAAATTCATTTGATATATCGGCCAGCCCTACGACAGGGCCTGACCCAGATTGCCTTGAGAAGGCTGCATGGTGACAGGTTTACTGATGGGACTGGAGATAGAGAGGGAGATGAGGACGTTATGACGACCATCCCTCTGCCTAGCCCAACACACATCCACTCTACCTTCCCTAAGTATTCAGACACAGAGCTGGCCCAGGCCTTACAGTAACAGGGCTTAGAGTGATACAGTAGGGGCCAGAGATGGGGTGCGGTGGTTTGGGATGGGTGGGAAGTGTGCGGGCAGTGGACCAGGCCACTGGCCCTACTCTCCGGTGCTGCAGATGGCGGCCTATACTGTACAGTGAGTGATATGCTGAGAGGCAGGCCATGGGTGGCAGGCAGCACACTGCTCTGGTGTTAACGTGTTAAGGCCTCCCTCTGGTGCTCTGGGCCACATCTGTTATCCAACACTGACCCACTTCATTCAAAGGTCTGACCTATTTTGAGGCTTCAAACTCAACCTCCACATCCCTCTCTGGTGAGACCAGTTGGAATTCAAGGGACGGATGCATGGTGCTCATCTGGCTTGCCCAGCACCCGTGAGCCACACTGCAGCTTTTAGGCTCTGAGTAAAGTGCTCAAAGTCTCCAAAGCAGAGATATACCAGGGCATCTGGACAGCAGCATGACTGGTGCAGCCCTTTCCTTTGCTCTGATGAAACTGCCCTGCCAAAGCACATACATGGGTCAGTGCTCAGTGCTCTGGGTCTGGTGAGGGCAGGGGAGCAGGGCATGGTCAAGGCTGCAGACAACCTTTTAACACCAGTGCAACATGCTCTGGTCAGTCATCTGTAACTCTTCATGGTTGACTAGACTCTAACTCAAATGATAGAAGCACTAGCAAGAGCTACAAGGGCGATGACAGTATTGGCACACAGACAACCTTTTAAAGCATAATTCTAAGGCATGTTGAAAGACATCTTTTAGATACATAGCTATAAACATTGGCAATAAAGGTGCTGTGTTATATTGGCATCAATAAAGATATAGTAGCATAAATGAATAAAGAAACCATTCAGCTCTTATCCCTCACCTTCATCTAAATGTACACAGAGCACTGAGACATCATTGCTTGGGTGACAAGTTAATGCCCACATTTGTCATATATTCATGGCCACTCAGAAAGTATAGCCTTCACACTGTGGTATCACATAAGGGACAACAACAGAAAGCAGGTTCATACAGCGGATACAGGCCTTACTGCTGCAGCTACCCTTACATCAGTAGAACACACGTGTGAACAAATCACCTGAAACGTTTTACATGTGAAATAGCTGTTTTCACATGTTGAGCTTACATTTCACACGTGAAACCATGTTTCACATATATTAAATGTTAACACCACCTTTTCACATGTTTATTATAATTTTTTTAAATTTTTTATTTCACCTTTATTTAACCAGGTAAGCTAGTTGAGAACAAGTTCTCATTTACAACTGCGACCTGGCCAAGATAAAGCAGAGCAGTGTGACACAGACAACAACACAGAGTTACACATGGAGTAAACAATAAACAAGCCAATAACACAGTAGAAAAAAAGAAAGTCTATATACAGTGTGTGCAAAAGGCATGAGGCGGTTGGCAATAAATACGCCATAGGAGCGAATAATTACAATTTAGCAGATTAACACTGGAGTGATAAATGAGTAGATGATGATGTGCAAGTAGAGATACTGGTGTGCAAAAGAGCAGAAAAGTAAATAAAATAAAAACAGTATGGGGATGAGGTAGGTTGATTGGGTGGGCAATTTACAGATGGACTTGTACAGTACAGCTGCAGCGATCGGTTAGCTGCTCAGATAGCTGATGTTTAAAGTTGGTGAAGGAAATAAAAGTCTCCAACTTCAGCGATTTTTGCAATTCGTTCCAGTCACAGGCAGCAGAGAACTGGAGGGAAAGGCGGCCAAATGAGGTGTTGGCTTTGGGGATGATCAGTGCTGGAACGTGTGCTACGGGTGGGTGTTGTTATCGTGACCAGTGAACTGAGATAAGGCGGAGCTTTACCTAGCATAGACTTATAGATAACCTGGAGCCAGTGGGTCTGGCGACGAATATGTAGCGAGGGCCAGCCGACTAGAGCATACAGATCGCAGTGGTGGGTGGTATAAGGTGATTTGGTAACAAAACGGATGGCACTGTGATAGACTGCATCCAGTTTGCTGAGTAGAGTATTGGAAGCTATTTTGTAGATGACGTCGCCGAAGTCGAGGATCGTTAGGATAGTCAGTTTTACTAGGGTAAGTTTGGCGGCGTGAGTGAAGGAGGCTTTGTTGCGAAATAGAAAGCCGATTCTAGATTTGATTTTGGATTGGAGATGTTTAATATGAGTCTGGAAGGAGAGTTTATAGTCTGACCAGACACCTAGGTATTTATAGTTGTATTTATTTATGTGACATTTTTCATGTGATTTGTTCACACGTGTGTTCTACTGATGGGGGAAAAAATTGATACAGTTACATATCGCAATATTATTTTGCAATGATATTATAGCGATATCTTACTCAAGTATTGATTCATAAAAAATAAAAAAAAATTGTATTTGTATTTTTTGCTACTGTAGGTAGCATTAGCTAGCGCTAGTTGGCAGTACTTGCTCTGGTATTTTTCATCCTATAGATTGTTCTCCGTCTTCTTTTTAAATAGTGAGTCAACATGTTTTCAGCACTTTCATTTCCCTGATCAAAACAAGCTCTCATGCTCTCTCTTGCCTCTCTGTAGCAAACATACAGTACAGTGATCAAAATGTTTGGAACTTGAAATCACAATAAAAACGCAGTATCGAATCGCAATACATATAAAATTATAAGAAGCACAATACATATTGTATCGGCACCAAAGTATTGTGATAACATTGTATCGTGAGGTCCATGGCAATTCCCAGCCCTAGTGTGTTCCCGAAAACCACGTTTTTTTTCACATAATTTTTTTCATGTGTTTTTTTTGTAAGGGTTCATCTCATACAGAATCTGAGGATTAACAAGTATGCAGCAATTCTGTGTCCAGACACCCTAACAGCACACAAAGGAATTTAGTGACACCATCTAACATTTAACTAAGCAGCCAAACCAGACACACAACAACAAAGTTGTGCCATGGGCAGTTGTAATGATTCCTGTAGAAACGATGGCTTTGTATAATCAGTGTTGGATAACTTAAGGATAACATGAGGAATGCCCAAATGGCAGCTGCTACACATGATATATTATAGCCTATTCCTGCTTCATTGATACAGGGCACAGGAGGTGACTCACTTGCACTGCATGGCATTTGTTTTGCTTCATCAGCAGACAGCATTGATAAATGCTATCATTATGTTTAAGTAATGACAGCAGTCAACTAATGATAATGATGTTATACGCCCGCCCTATTTTAATGACGACTGTTAATAATGGCTATCACTTATCAATCACTGTAGTACAGTTTGTCATTACCAGCATGTGTGCTCTTTTGGGTACAAGGTATCCTGCTTCTTATTGTCTCAAACACAGCATTATGTGATTGCTTCCCATGATTTCATTTTCCAACGTATGTGTAGCTGTAATTTCTAGGCGCTCTCCTGACATGCTATCATGTTGCTGTGCAGTTAGATCCAATTGACATGGCTCAGTAAGGCCACTGTGCTCTGGCAACTGGTGTGTAGTTACTATAGCGGTGCCTCTGAAGCATTCAGGGAATTATGCAGCCAAGCAGGTGATGACAAGCCTGCCACCAGGCTAGTGGAAGTGCAGGTCCACGCAGAACAGAATGATGAAGAGAACTTCTCTGCTGCCTGTTGATGAATCCATGCTGTTTATTGCCTTAGAATAAAACAAATTGGTGTTGCTAGGGCACTTTCAACATGGAGCTTATCACAGAGATGGAAAAACCCATTTAGAATCTAATCCTTCAAGATGACATAACAGAGCTGAGTTTAAGTAGCTTTTAAACATGCCCCGCGGAAGCCACTGATTGGATTCAGAACATTTTAGCAGAATGTTGACGTGTCTTTCTAGGATCCCTCCGAGGTTTATGCCACTGCAACAGAACCAAAGCTGAAGTGACATTTGTAACAGAGCTAACATGAACCTACGTTGTGTCGCAAAATGTGGTGGATGTTGATACTGTAAATACAGTACTATACTACATAGATATAGTACAATATAAGAGCGAAATTGTCTTGTGAAGTGACTTGATATCTCAGGAGAGTACAGTGCATTTGGAAAGTATTCAGACCCCTTGACCTTTTCCACATTTTGTTACGTTACAGCCTTATTCTAAAATGTATTAAATTGTTTGCTTTCCTCATCAATCTACACACAATACCCCATAATGACAAAGCAAAAACAGGTTTTTAGAATTCTGACCCTTTACTCAGTACTTTGTTGAAGCACCTTTGGCAGCGATTACAGCCTCGAGTCCTCTTGGGTATGACGCTACAAGCTTGGCACACCTGTATTTGAGGAGTTTCTCCCATTCTTCTCAAGCTCTGTCAGGTTGGATGGGGATCGTTGCTGCACAGCTATTTTCAGGTCTCTCCAGAGAGGTTCAAATCCGGACTCTGGCTGGGCCACTCAAGGACATTCAGAGACTTGTCCCGAAGCCACTCCTATATTGTCTTGGCTGTGTGCTAGGGCTGTTGTCCTGTTGGAAGGTGAACCTTTCCCCATCGGGTTCTTGGTCACCTCCCTGACCAAGGCCCTTCTCCCCCAATTGCTCAGTTTGGCTGGGCGGCAAGCTCTAGGAAGAGTCTTGGTGGTTCCAAACTTCTTTAATTTAAGAATGATGGAGGCCACTATGTTCTTGGGGACCTTCAATGCTGCAGATATTTTTTGGTACCCTTCCCCAGATCTGTGCCTCGACACAAACCTGTCTCGGAGCTCTAGGTACAATTCCTTCATCCTCAATGTTTGGTTTTGCTCTGACATGCACTGTCAACTGTGGGACCTTATATAGACAGGTGTGTGCCTTTCCAAATCATGTCCAATCAATTGAATTTACCACAGGTGGACTCCAATCAAGTTGTAGAAACATCTCAAGGATGATCAATGGAAACAGGATGCACCTGAGTTCAATTTCATAGCAAATGGTCTGAATACTTACAAAAATAAGGTATCTGTTTACATTTTTTTATAAATGTACAAACATTTCAAAAAGCCTGTTTTCACTTTGTCTTTATGGGGTATTGTATGTATTTATGTATTTAATACATTTTAGAATACGGCTGTAATGTAACAAAATGTGGAAAAAGTCAAGGGGCTGAATACTTTCCGAATGCGCTGTATATGTTTTTAAATAAGACCGTTTTAAATTAAACAAAAACCTGTCTTGTCATTCGCATATTGTTCATCATATGTAAACATCTCCTTCTTCCTCTTTAGGCATGTATTGAAGTGATTCATCCCCTAATGATTTTGTTGCGACTTGACTTTAATATCAATCTGAAGATTTATTTATCTAATGAACTAAATATGTTTAATTGTTACCCGATTAATTTAATAATTTAACAATCTCCCGAATTAAACTCTAAAAGGTCTTTACCTATCACATCTATAGGTAAAGAGTGAGTGGCCTAGTTACATTTTTGTCTTAATCCGGCTTGAAAATCTATGACAAGGCGTCAGAATGGCTGTCTAGCAATGATCAACAACCAACTTGACAGAGCTTGAAGAATTTAAAAAAGAATAATGTGCAAATGTCCATTTTGAAATCAGGCTGTAACACAACAAAATGTGGAATAAGTCAAGGGGTATGAATACTTCTGAAGGCACTGTAGCTTGGTAAAAAGCTGAAGAATATGGAAGCCTGATGAAGCGTTTTCCTTTTTATTTTACTCAAGCTTGGTTAAACATGGTTGGCAAATAGGCAAAATTTTGTACAGTCTGCATTTTGTCTATATCGATGCTGTTACAATTACCAAACGTTTGGTTAAACAAATAATTTATGAAACCATGATGTGATGTTTGACAGGATTGGATGTTGCAATCAATTTCAATTGCATTTGAATTTCTTCGTGTATCAGCAAAGTTGCTTGAGATGATGTCAATTGCAACTAGCATCTGCAACAGAAATTGCATCTAAATTGCATTCGTGTAACATAGGCTTAAGAGTGCCGATTTGACATACAATGGAATTGCATTTCAAAAGGCCACATTTCACGACACCTCTCTGATAGAGACTTTTGTTTGAACCTTATCTTTATCAATGAAAATGCATGAAGCATTAATTGAAAAAGACAAGATCGAAAAGATCCAAGCTTGAGAGTTCATCCTATTATGGCCTCCCCTCACATCTAGGAGAATGTCTCTGAAACCTGTGAAGTTAATATGATCTTCAGTTACAAGATGGACAGCAGTGATAACACTTTTCCAATCATCAAACAACTATGTTATAGACCCCATATCATAGAAACACAGCCTTTTAAAAAGCACATATCCAATTTATACATTGACACTGAATAAACTAATGTGATCCTTTCAGTCTTTATCTAGGTCCTCTCGTGTTACAGGAGATTACCCAGGATGGAAAAAGCCTCAAAAGCTGTGAGAGGTGGATGGGTGGGGTTAACTTTTCTAGGGTAAGGGGCAGCATTCGGAATTTTGGATGAAATGCATGCCCAAATTAAACTGCCTGCTTCTCGGGCCCAGAAGATATGATATGCATACAACTGGTAGATATGGATAGAAAACACTCTAACGTTTCCAAAACTGTTAAAATTGTGTCTGTGAGTATAACAGAACTGATTTGGCAGGCGAAAACCTGAGAAAGATCCATTCAGGAAGTAGTTTTTAGGGCTCAAATTGCAGTTTCTATGCCTTCCACTAGATGTCAACAGTCTTTAGAAATTGTTTCAGGCTTGTATTCTGAAAAATTAGGAAGTAAGAGCAGTCTGAATGAGTGGATCCTAAAGTGTCACAGAGCTTTTTCATGCGCGAGACTGAGAGAGTGCGTTTCTTGTTTACCTTTTAAATTGACGACGTTATTGTCCGGTTGAAATATTATCAACCTGAGGATTGAATATAAACATCGTTTGACATGTTTCTATGAACATTTTTCTATGAACATAGGATTTTTTTGTCTTCCTGTTTTGACTGTGTTTGAGCCTGTGGATTAATGAAGAAAACGCATGAACAAAACGGAGGTTTTTGGATATAAAGAGACTTTATCGAACAAAAGGAACATTTATTGAGTAAATGAGTGAGTGCAACCATATGAAGATCATCAAAGGTAAGGGATTAATTGTATCTCTATTTCTGACTTGTGTAACTGTTCTACTTGGCTGGTTACTGTTTGTAATGAATTGTCTAGTGGGCTATGTTCTCAAATAATCGTATGGTATGCTTTCGCCATAAAGCATTTTTTAAATCTGACACCGTGGTTGGATTCACAAGAAGTTAATCTTTAAACCTATGTAAAATATGTTATGTTTTCTGAATTTTTATAATGAGTATTTTTGTATTTGAATTTGGCGCCCAGCAGTTTCACTGGCTGTTGAAGAGGTGGGACGCTAACGTCTCACGTACCCAAGAGAGGTTAAGTTAATGCTTTATGGAGGGAGCATCATTGCTAAGCTACAGTCAGTTCATACATGTATGTATGTTTTTGGAACCTGAGGCCCTGTGGGAAGAGCCATAGTTAGAATGAGATGGTGAAGGATCATAGAGCAGTGGGAACGGACGGATATCCTGTTGACACTAACTTTCTAATCATATTTGTTTCCTTTGGCCCAAACGACATGGAAAACAAGATCAACTCGTAAAACACAGTCTTTATCCGCAGCACCACTTTCAACATCAAGTCGTGATGGTAGCCATTTCACTCCTTCCTAGACAAATCCTTTCAACCCTCAAAATTACATTTGAGCAAAAATAATACAATGTTCAGTGATCAACATGACTGGACTTGCAAATTCAACAGTGACCGATCACAAAACTGAAAGTAAAAAGAATATAGAAACATAGTTTGCTAACATAGTTTGAATCCGTTTTATCTGCTGTTAAAGCACTATAATTCCTGCCTAGTCGACAGGCCAGCCCAACTCTGCCGCTGAGTTAGTAGGAGTTGTTTTTCACAGAGCTATGTGGTATGTATGTGCAGTCGGGCTGCTCAGACCCACCTCATGGCTGGCTGGTTGGCATTCCTGCCTCACTCTGTAATTATGGCTCCACTCCTACAAACCACTGCTCTCTCTGCTCTCTCTTCCCCATAGCACACTCTCACACTTACACGGGCCTTCCACTGATGTCATCCTGCCATTAACTCAACAGTTTATCCCAGTGGCTATTTACAATAGGCTATGCCTGGGGCTATAGGTGGTGTCATTGCCATCGTCACCATCATCAGTTTGTGATGATGATCATTTAGAAATGAACATATCACAGCAGAACATACATCTGAGCAGAGACTTCTACCAATGGTGTGATAGTGGTAGTATATTATTCTAATCACCATAGTTTCATCTCACACACTGGGTCCCACTGCACTACGAGGAGACAAGGCAATGTGTTACTGTGAGCTGCAGATTAATATTCATGTCTCCTGACACATTGATGTACAGTATGAACCTGGTTGTGTCAGACTAAGAACAGACTCAAGACAGTGATAAATCTTGCAAGCAGCTTTCTTTGAGATGTTCAAATAGTACATACGACTTTCTCGCCCTTTACAAGGATCACACTGCATAGTTCTGCAGGAGTACCATCCTCTCTCACTGCTCTCTGACTGACTATCCTACTACCATCTCTTCCTCCTTTGTCAACTGTTTCTATGCCCTTTAACCCTTTAAATGCACCGCACTGCTCCATCCATTTTATGGACAGTATGTGAGGCTGTTCATTCAGGTTATCCTTACAGTATTAATGCATAGTAGTGAAATATAAAGAGTCAAATCTGCCATAGCGAGCATGTAACAGAATTGTTCAGGCTGGACAGATGGACAGACATACAGACTGCGGGAGATGGGAGACTAGGGGGCTAAATGGTAATCACTATGCTGACTGTCTGTTTTAGTCATTTAACAATTAGGCTACCATACACTATTAAACTTCATATTGTGGGCCTTTGGGATGTATTAAGCCCATATAAAACAACATATTCAGCCTTCCCCCGTGCAGGTGCTGTATGTTGAGTTTTTTGTTGTTGGTGTAACGTCTATGAGTGTGTTTGGTCTATATTCGTCAACAATAATATACTTCTGTAGGGCCTCCCGAGTGGCGCAATGGTCTAAGGCACTACATCGCAGTGCTAGCTATGCCACTAGAGATTATAGGTTCGAGTCCAGGCTCTGTCGCAGCTGACCATGACCGGGTGACCCATTGGGCGGTGCACAATTTGCCCAGCGTCATCTGGGTTAGGGGAGGGTTTGGCCGGCAGGGATGTCCTTGTGTACTAACAACTCCTGTGGTGGGCCGGGTGTAGTGCACACTGACACGGTGTTTCCTCTGACACATTGGTGCGGCTGACTTCTGGGTTAAGTGGGCATTGTGTCAAGAAGCAGTGCGGCTTGGTTGGTTGTGTTTCAGAGGACGCACAGCTCTTGACCTTTGCCTCCCCTGAGTCCATACAGGAATTGCAGCGATGAGACAAGACTGTAACTACCATGAAATTGGGGTACTTTTTTTTTTTATATATATATTTCTGTATGTGGAAATATAGAAGCATCTACAGTATTTCAGTTTTTCGAGGCAGTGAAATTCAATGCTGCCATGCTGAATTCGGAGTGTCTTGCAAAAGTGTTAGAAAAATATTTAGCAAAGGAAAAATACGACAAATTACAACTAAAGTAAAACTTTTTCTGATTACCTTAACAATGTGTATGTTCCCTGAGTACAATGATGTGTACATTAATGAACAATCATTGACTACATTATAAGCATGTGAAAAGAAATCTTAGAGCGATTCAGACAATCTCGTCCATTCATGCTGCTACAAGCACATGACATGCCCACAGCATGGGGATTAGAACGATCAGCTGAGCACATGCTCCCAACTCAATAACACATTGTTCTCCAACGCTCACCACTTGTTTTCCTCCAACTCTCCGTGCAGCTTATCTGAGGAGAACAGCACCAAATCTCCCTCTGTGCCTGCCAAACTTTAATCAATGAGAGTCCACTTCCTACTGTACAGTGTTAACAAGGCGCTGCAGTTGTGCATTACGTCAAACCTGTTTTGTTCTGTGCTTGTTTGTTTCTGTCACTTCTAGAAAAAACATAATTCGCTGTGAAAAATAGCTAGGACTTGAAACAAAGTGCATATGAGTAAGAATGAAAGTTAGGGAGGTCTACGCTGCTGGCATAAGATCACACAAGACACTGAAGGCCTTTATCCTTGAGTTTGACCATCACATCCTAGTTACACTAACAAATGTCATCCCCATTACTAATGTTGTGAGTGTTTCCGGAAGTTGTCTCCCATTCAGCCGTACTTTCAGTCTGTTGTACTGCTGAGATATCAAACATGGCCACGTATGCAGCCAGCAGCTGATTCACAAAGCCACGTCGTCTCTATCCCACCAAAGGCTACTAATGTGCATGCATGGACAACACGTTATGGCCATGCCTCTATCAAAATAGGAAACATCCCTGCTTTGATGAGAATTGGGTACTGTATATACCAAGTTAACAATGCTCTCTCTCTCTCTCTCTCTCTCTCTCTCTCTCTCTCTCTCTCTCTCTCTCTCTCTCTCTCTCTCTCTCACTATCAACAAAAAATACAGAAGAAAGAGCACATGTTGGGCCTCCCGAGTGGCGCAGCGGTCTAAGAGACTGTGGCGCTTGAAGCGTCACTACCAATCCGGATTCGATCCTGGGCTGTGTCGCAGCCGGCCGCAACCGGGAGACCATGAGGCGACGCATAATTGGCCCAGCGTCTTCTGGGTTAGGGGAGGGTTTTTCCCATCGTGCTCTAGTGACTCCTGTGGTGGGCCGGGCGCATGCACGCTGACACGGTCGCCAGTTGTACGGTGTTTCCTCCGACACATTGGTGCAGCTGGCTTCCGGGTTAAGTGAGCAGTGTGTCAAGAAGCAGTGTGGTTTGGCAGGGTCGTATTTTGGAGGACGCATGGCTCTCGATCTTCGCCTCTCCCGAGTCCGTACGGGAGTTTCAGCGATGGGACAAGACTGTAACTACCAATTGGATATCACGAAATTGGGGAGAAAAAGGCGTGTAATTTTAAAATATATATATTAATTATAAATTATAATAATTATAATAAAAAAGAAAGAGCACATGTTGCAGGGAAATGTCTAATAATCCCTTAAAGATTTGTCACCTTGACAACTGTAGGTCTTCAAAGCGAGCTGCAGTCAGAGAAATGAGTTGTGCTTCATCTGACTGTGAATTATCTCTGTAGGTGGTCTTCCTCTTGCAGCAGATTTGAGCCAGCAGCCTGCATCTAGCCTAATGGCTGTGCTGTAACATGCCCTGTGTACGCCCTTCAGCCAATCAGAATGGAGTATTAAGCCATGGTGTGTAATTGTGGTCATACAAGATGGTCTCATGTTAAGATTACACACATACTGAATGCTCAATGTACGCCAGCCAGCTTTACAGTTAGACAGAAAAACATCAGTGATCATGTGCCTTCAACAATGATGTCAAAACATGGGCCTTTACAGTATCCTTAAGGTACATTCACAAATAATAATCTGCTATTTAAGGTTCTCAGAAAGTGCTTTGAATGCACTGTAAAACCTTGAAAAGCCACGTCAGCAGTGAAATACCTGCGTGAGAGAGCAAGCCAGCTGAGCGGAGATATTTTGCACTTTAATGCTCCTTTTCCATCCCTGGCGTCTGCACTTGACTGTGACTCAAGCACAAATGTAATTGAGATTATAAACCCCTCATAGATCTGCTCACCTGGCGGTCACTTAGGTCAGATTGTGCTTGGGGACAAAAGAAAGACTGAGCACAACACAGAGAATACATTCACGCTGTATTGACTCAGAGGCAGGGATGTGTACACACTGCACCTTCCCGCAGTGAGACAAACACAACCACTGTTAGTCCTTCCACCATACAGATGTACCAATTTAAGTAGTCTTGTGAATCCCTTGGCGCTGGAACAAATTCATTTTGAAATGGTAGTGTGATAACAATGTCTTTCTAATAAATATTATTTAAATATATAATATAATATATGCCATTTAGCAGACGCTTTTTCCAAAGCGACTTACAGTCATGCGTGTTTACATTTTTTAAGTATGGGTGGTGCTGGAAATCAAACCCACTATCCTGGCATTACAAGAGCCTTGCTCTACCAATTGAGCTATAGAGGACCACACAAAATATTTTGCCGTTTTGAAGCTACTTTCCAGCAATTCTACACAGTTTGGCATGAAGCTGAGAGACAATTTTTCAGTTTTAAAGCTAATTTCCTGCAATTCTATGCATTTTGCCATAGCTCATGCTGTGTTCCTCTTCTCAGACATTATAACAAAACCAATGGGAATGTGCCCTGAATGTCCGGTTTTGAGAATTTGTAGATTCTCCCCCAATTATTATTATTTTTTTTACCTCGGCGGACCCCAGTTTGAAAACCCATGTTTTCATGCATCTACCTCACTTACCTATATACAGAGAGGAGTCTTTCCTCTTCACATGGTCATCTATGTAGGACACACCCAGCGGCTGAACTGGGGTGGCTCCAATCCCCAGCAGCATCTGGGCCCCAATCAGCAACAGGTACATCATGTTGGTGTTGGCCTTGTTGGAACACATCTCCTCTATGTACTGCCCACCATTCCTGGTACTGTTGGCGCACCCATTCCTGCCCACCTCAGTTCTCCATGTCTGCCCTGGCTGGTACTCGTATTGTTTGGTTAGAAACTCCGGCAGTGCTGACAGAAGAGCTCCTAGCGCCATGACGATACCCCCACAGCCAATCAACCTTGGCCGGTGGGCTTTGGCCCCGAAGTAGCTGACGAATAGGATGAGAGCCAGGTTGCCAATCTCAAAGCTGCTGGCGATCACACCCACGTCGGCACTTTGGAGATTGAATCGTCGCTCCAGGGTTGTCAGGACACTCACCTGAGAAAGCAACAGCGGAGGAAATATGTTACTCATAAAAGGCAATCATAACTAACTTCACAAAACTGATTAACTTTGTAAATGGCAGGGTACCATCATTATGAGGCTGAAATATGACCAGGCTTAAAGCCTATTGCTTTCACATTAGCTGAGAATTATGTCATTGAGAGGAACATGAAAACACCTAGCTTACAAATAGCAACTAAATAAATAGGTTACAGTTTTACCATGAGTAAGAAAATTAGAATCACTTGAAACATTTGATGCATTTGAATGAATGGCCTTTGGTATAAGGAATCACATCACAGATGCATGCAGTATTTTACAGTTGAAATTTAAAAACAAATAACCAAGACTGTAGGCCTAAACATTGAGAAAAGAAATATATTTGTATTTAGGGTATTTTTGTATTTTTGAATTCCGATTAAGTGTCATATCATTTTGGTTATTACAGAACAACTTCATATAAGTCAAATTACATGTTTCTATATTAAACTTCTCTGAAAGAAGTGATTCTACCAAAAGTAATACAAAATAATGACATAAAACTCTATATATTGGAATAATAAGGGTTAACGTGCCAAGGGGTTTCCAAACTTTCGGTGCATGCAAATGAGAGAAAATAGGATATTATTTGCATGGTGAATTTTGAATCAAGTAGCACACAGACCGCAAGAGGGTTTCGAGCAGATGAGAGAAATAAAGCACGGCTATGAAAATACCATGTTATTGAGGTCGTGTCCTTTTACATAATCCCTTTCCTTTGGATATACTGACTCACAGACCTCTTCAGATGTTTCTCATTGTGGTCTGAGTAAAATCCCGTTTGCCAAGATCCATCCCTGTCTTTCATTAGCTGGGCACTGCAGCACTTACTCCCAAGGCTTTATTGAAAGTGCCTTCTCCCCTAACGCTCACTCTCTCTCTCTGAGTTAATGGTGCAGCATTTAATGCAAGTGAAAGATAAGAGCATAACACTGTCTCTAGATGGAAGCTGGGGCAGCAGGGGATTTTGTCTCCCCTCTGCCATTGTTGGTAAAATACATGGAAGTCAGACATTATGGATTGCATTTCAGTTCATAAGATAAGATCCTAACTAAATATAATGATCAAATTGATCTCCATTTCATTTAGATTTTCTTCATGTGATATGTGCTCCATCACAGACTGTCATGAAAGCAGACAGTGAATGACCAGCTTTTTTATAAGGCACTGATTTCAATGATGAACGCAACCTGAATGATAAAAAACAACTTCACACAGGCTCAGGAGGACTGTACATAGTTTGATAGCAATGACCTTGGTGAATCTGGCCAACTGAGTCTTCTGTTTTTGGTACAATAATATGGTTGAAGCCCAGCTACCTGCATTGGTTGCCTCCTAGTTGGTGATACGGAACACACCCAACTAATAGGGTAGAAAGATTCTTAAAGAACATAGCCAACCAACCACCCACACATTTGTATCAACACTGTACAGGCAACAACGATGTATAGAAAGACCAAGACAAGACTCTGAGACAGACATGTATGGAATACACATAAATGCTCTACCATAAAGAAGAGGGGCAATATCCCTTACTCTGCAGGAAGTATAATACGCTGCCCATTCTCAAATGTGTGGATCCTCCGATTTATCTAATTTTGCATGCAGCATCCTCGTCTGCTTTTACTTCAATTGGTAAGTATTGCCTGGAAGGATTTCACAACAAATAATGTGGGTTTGTAATGTCTGAGAACCAACTGCTGAGCCATATCCCACCCGTCACATTTTCACAAATGTATCGAACTATTTTCAGATGTGTCCCAAAATGCCCTTGAAAGGGCATGGTCCTGTTCCATTCCCACAGCGATGTCAAACAGGCTAATAGGCTAAGTTAAGCTCCTCTAAGGACCCGTGGAGACAGGAAAATAACAGCTAACGTAGATGCCAGCAGGAAAAATGATATTTTCTCTGTGATTACAAAGTGACTTAAATTACTTTAAATGGAAGGTGTGACTGAGTAATATCTATACTAATACAACTAGCTACACTTTGATTAAATGTGAACACAACAACAGGTTGATCAATGTAGTGATGTCATCCTTTGCACAAGGCCTATTATTATAAAATGTTTAATTCTCCGAAAACTACAGCTCAGCAATAGGGATGCTATGGGTGTCCAAAATGGGCTTGCAGTCTCATCTGAGTTGCCAGAGAATGTAATGTGGCTTCCCAGCAATACTGGAAGCTTGACGAGTTGGGTTGGAAACATCACCATTTGCTCCTGTCCTCAGAGCCCATTCCAAGCCAATGCAACCTGCCCACAGCACAGCTGGAGCTCTCAGCACTCAGCAGACACCAGCACAGACTACTGAACCTCCACCTCACCACCACACCACAGCAGAGGAATGGCAGCCAGGCCAGCTAGACCATGTCATGTCATCTACTGCCCAGGCCAGACCCAGGCAGAATTTGGCCTGACAGCTTAGTGAGCCCTGAAACATGCAGTGAATTTAGAAGAGTACCTGTCCCCTAAATTCCAATGCACTCTGCCAGCGAAGCATTTTACTAAAGAGTAGGCACAGCATTCCGAGATACTCAATAATTGACAAAAATATCTTTAGTTCCAGAAAGAAGAGCAACTCTGGCTACAGTAAGCTAGTTAAAGATAGACCTGGAACCTTGAACCAAAAACTAAACAGTCAGTCACAAAAGGTTGTTTATTTATTGCAGCATGGTTACAATGCAAACTTGTCTGGCTGCGTTTTCGTGGACAATGTGACTGTCACCTCAACATTACCTCAGAGGAATCAAGCCCCACACAGACATCCCTTTTTTAAACAGGAGGATGAGGCTTGTGTAAGCACAGTATGAGACATAACAACAGCCGATTGCTAAATAAAAGTGTTGAAGTGCGTCTCAGGTTCCTATTCTGTATAGAAGCCCTTTCAAAAGGACAATTCAGAGTTAGCCAGAGGCCTTTTTCTGACAAAATCCTATCTAATTCCAAAACATGAAGTTGATCCCTTGGCAATTAAATATTTCACTGACTGTCTGTACTCTCTAAGCTTTACCAACCTGCAAGTTGCAAGATTGGAGACTGCATGGTAGTAACAACAAACTTTAACTAACACCTAACCTGAATGGATTAAAGTCTCGAAAAAGTTGGTGTCTAATTATCATAATCAACTATTAAGCTGTGTTTGAAAATCGTATATATGAGGGGAAAATTATGAAATACATAGATAGTTCAGCCTGTTTTCCCACGAGTAAGTGGAGCACATAACAGGAAACACATTCACCACTGTCACTCATTACCACAACATAGAACATGGGACTACAAAGGCTGAAACCACATTCAGTTGAATTTCCGAGAACTGAGAACTAAAGGTAGGCCTACACACCATTTCCATATACTTCTCAAAATGAACTAGGGAAGCTGACAGTCATATCACAACCCCATAGCGTTGAGAGTAATTGTCCATGCAGGTATGTGCACTGACTGTTTACCCAGAGACTATGTTGCCTGGAAAAGAGCCCGTCCACTGTAAGCTGCTAACGTAGAGCAAGAGCATAGGCCACGACCCCTGACTTCCAGGCTGGCTGCCTGGCAGCACAAAAACACTTTAAGTCGCCTCATCCTATCATGGACAGAAGAGTACCTCTGACAGGAGAACATCTAATGAGGTCATGACAGGGTCATCAGCTTGTCCCTGTAGCTGGAGCTGGTGCCTGGTTTCCAGCCCATGCAAATGGAGCAGGTGCCATGTGAAAGAGACTACCTGTGCTGACGACCATAGAGCATGCAGAAGTCCTGTTTGCTTAGGCAAGTCATGCGCTTCCCTCTCAGATCCATCATTGGCAAATCCCTGCCTGAGCCCCAGAGTATACTTTACAAGCAGACATCCCTGCTGAGTGACTAGCCTTCCACCAACTCATCTTTGCTTACCAATTTAAAGTACACCCTTTTCATTTCAATGTTTGTTAACCTTCTTTAGAATAACCTCCTGAAAAGTGTAGTTGAAAACATTTACATAGTCAAAGTGAAACAGGGCTTTAAATGGCAGTTCTACTGTAGGTGTCAACATTTGAGCTAAACTAAGCTATAAGTGCCTATGTATAAACAAGGACACAAAGCCATCAGTCCCGTGGAGGCACTACTGCAGATGTGCCATATTCCATTTCAACTACATTTTAATGAAATGAGACATGACTGAACATATTATCACAGAGGAGTCCTGATAGAACCATTTCTTCCACTCTGACTGGCAAGTGTGTACATAGCAGAGACACATCACAGAAAAATGACTGCAATGTTCAATCCAAGTGAGAGAGAAAGGGTGGAGACTACTGGTTATAGGGCCTAATTTCACAAGAACTTTACTTCACATGCACGTAGTGTTATAAAGTTAGTCAAACCAAATAGATTTAAGAAACATGTTATAACAACATGTTATAAAAATAGAATAAAGAGATCGAAAAAAGAAAAAAAAAGTACCAAGTACGTGGGAAAACATTCTACTCAATAATTTGGGGTCATTAAACTCATTATCAAAAGCAGGATGTGATGGATTCTCGTTAATTGTACTTTTGGCTTAAAAATCCAAGTCCTCTCCTTACAGGGGAAATTCTGACTGTATACCAACATGCTTCATCCACGTAGGCATCACTGTTCCCATGGTCAGGAGGAGGCTTTCGGTTCAGTGCGACAGAATAGATAACATGTTCCACTCCAAATAAGGCTAAAGCATTTCAGTTTACATATTTGATTCCCCTGGGAAGTGGCACTAGCCCAGCATGTGACCTAAAATAACCTACTCATCCATCATTTGTTGTTTCATTTGATATGAGAACTGTGGTAAAAAATGTTGATCACCATAAACCCATTGAATAATTCTGCATGGATGACCTACAGGACTAAAACGATGTAAAAGCTTTAACCAAGTAGGCCTACAGAATATCAAAAGTATCAAGTTTGAACTAGAGATAAGAGTTGAATAGGCTTGCCTGCTCTTCTTAATCAAGATAGGATTGCTTTCAAGCCTGACACTAATAATACAGGTAGGGACCTAACATTTCACTCATCTACATCAATAAATGGTGTTATTGCAGTACATTACACTACTGTATATTACAGCTATAGGAGCCCTTTGCCGCATAGACTACTAACAAGTCACCTGTTCATTCTTGTCCTCTATGGAATCTGAGTGTTGTTTTGGACAATTGGATTTTTTAGGTGCGGCATTAGGAGATTAAATCATCAACAACTGTTTTTTTGACAGAGGGGAAATATGCTATGTTTGCTATTGACAAATGGACAATGTTAAACTCTGCAACCAGACGAAAATGTGTTCCATCTCCCAGATGTGTATGGGCACTGGCTACTGCGTATAAAAAAACACCGGTGGATGTCAAACCTTCTTAAACCGGTTAGCTACACATTATCTCATTATGTCATAGCTGTTACACGTTTCATGACAAACACTTTGCTTACACGCACAGTACTGGCACGGATATAGAGTTATAGCTAAGATAAAATGGCCCAAATACTAAAATGTATATAAAACATGCGTCTGGCAAGATCTTCTCATGAGAGACATGACAGACAATGACACAGTTTAAAATGTTTCACTCACCAGGTAGGCTCCAACAGTGCCCTGTGCCAACATCAGGGCACATTCCGATATCAAGAATATCTTGATGTTTGAGAAGCATGATGACTTTTTACGGATGCCCTCTCCAGGGCTCCTGTCCGAACCCATTTGTTTTTTCACCTGCATCCTTTTGGGAAGCTATTTTGTATCACAGCGAGAAACGAAAGCCAGAGGGTAACCGGCCAGCCCGGAGATAAACATAGAAGACACCGACTATGTTTCCCCTGTAGGCTACATTCAGTGGGTGTCTGACGCACGGTCTCTGTCTATTTTCTCTTTCAACCTATGCTTTACATCTTACAAACTATGACTGTAAATATACAGCCAGACTCCAAAGGGCTTCCACTCCACAAGCTTTAAAAATTGCCACTTCGTCGAATAAGACACATGAACTCACCGACGATTTTCTCATATGCATACGAGAATAAGAGACGCCGGGTTTTCTCTCAAATAACATGTTTTCCGAATCTTGACGCTCGTTTACGAATGTTAAGCGTAACAATGCATAGATTCTAAAAATAATCGATGAGAACCTTGCCACGGCGTCGCTGCTCCAGCTATACTTGGCATGGTCCTTGTAGCCTGCTGTACAGTATGCGAGCATACACTCACTCCCTCCACCACTTGTGTAGCCTACTAGTATGTTCTGAATCCGCGCCTCTTCCAACCACTAAGAGCCGTGGCCTATAGTGGCGATGTGTAGCATGCACCATATTCTAAACTAACTTGCGTTCGAATAGACTCTCTCTCTATAACACATACACGTTGATATAGGGAATTTGTTCATTCTAATTTATAGGCCTATTTAAAATAATAATAATTTCACATATTGAGCTCAAAGCCAAGGGGCCATTTCAAGATATTAGCAACACACTGTGTGTTGCTATGTATTACTCAATGTTGAACAGAAAATGTGAACAACATGATTAAATAAATGGCCCACATGATGCCAACAATTACCGTAACAAATCCTTCCTGTATGATACACATGCACACATTACATCATCCATCCTATTATTCTGTTTGCCCACATAACTGAGGTCTGAGATGATTATATTAGTTTTAGCTTAGTCAATGGTCTTTAAGCGAGAAGAAGTAGACAGGACTGAGGACCATGACCTTTTGCCTCGACATGATATCACAGCTGGTCGGCCTTCTATGAGCAAAAAAATACCCTCTTATCTGACACTCCAGCAACCTCTAACCTCTACGTTTTTACACTGTCATTATGTGTACCCGAGCCCCCAAGCAGTGGACATCCGTGTGTCCAACAGAGAGCCATATGACAGGGGATAATCTACAAAGGGAAAATATATAGTAGTTTAGTGTTGGTGGTTCCATAAACCTGGTCAGTATAACTAGTGCTTGTTAAAGGGATAGTTCACCCAAATTGCAAAATTATACATTAGTTTCCTTACCCTGAAAGCAGTCTATGGACAAGGTATGACAGCAATTAATGCTTTGGTTTAATTTCCCTGCCTCTGTTTCCACATGCTAACGTTTTAGCATTTATAGTACAGATCCCATTCAAGTCATGGGACCGATATTAGCATTTTTTTCCATGTCTAAATCATCTGAAAGTATCTCAAATTGATTGTGAAGCAAAAAAGCCAATATCAGTCCTATGACGTTTTTTCCACATGATTTTTTCATGTTGTTTTGGTAAGGGATGTGATAAGCAGGGCCTTCAACAGTAGCATTTCATGGTGAGAGAAGTATACAAATGCTGATTATCATTCTACAACAGTTTATATATATTGCTTTCCTGTGTGCCTGTTCCTAAATAATAATGCTTTGACCCTTTGACAGCACTCAAGGAGATGATAGAGATACGAATGGAATGTATGCAATTTAATTTACAATTCTATAGGTGAGATTTTGTAAATTAAAACAGTGTGTCACAGTCCAACTGAAATGCTGTTCCACTGTTATGCCTGCCTATGTGTGATTTCACAGTGCGAAGTAATTTATTTTAATCTGTGTACACTTCTTTCAGTGAAACACATTGAAGCAAATGTTGCAAATAATGAAATCAATGCTGTAATTTAAAACACATGGACGTCCTCCTTCCCTCTACCCTTTTTTCTGCATGAGTAACAACATCACTGAGGTGAATAGAGGAAGGCCATTTGTTTCTGCCAGCGATTAATAATTGCCTGCACACCAGAAGATCATATTCTGTTGGATGCCCATTAATTCAAATGATGTTATGGTGTAGAGGGCATGGAGAGAGAGGAGAACTCAGGCAATGCTATATCGTTTAAAACAAAACACAGGTGAAAGATTTACCTTCTTTAATAAACATTTCATGAACTCTGCCCAATTATTGGCACATTGCCAATTACTTGTGTATTTAAATCACTTACTCTGGGTCAACGTTTGGGGAAATTTATCAAGTGGGACTTATATCAATATTCAACAGAACTATTCTGCATGTCGTTTTTCATTAATGTAGAGTCCTCACAAGTGCCGTTCGATGACTAGCTTCTGACAGTAATTTCACTTGTCAGGATCAACATTACTCAACTACAGTTAATCAATAAGAAGACACCAATAGATAATTTGGTGTGTCAATAATCAATCTATGGTTCACTGATTTTGGGTTAGACTTTCAGCTTGTTTGCTGCTTGTTTTAGTGGTTAGATGTATATATGTAATAGATAAGATAATAAATGAATTCATGAATGAGTGAGAGTATGTAAAAGCTTATAGAAAGTCTGTGTCTGTTTGCATATGGGTGTGGTATGCCTGCCTATTTGCCTGTGTGTGTGTTGTGTTCAAGACTCCTGCACCACTTTCCCAACAGTCTTCTCAGTACATGAGTCAGGTTAGAGGTGCAGAAGTGAGTGGGTGGACTTGACTGGTACTGCCAGGAATGTATGAATGGAAAATGGTGCTGCTCTTTGGAATAGCTGTTATTTATAGGATTTGGTAAAGGGCGGACCGCCAAAGAACAGCCCAGCCCTTCTGTCCGGGTCCCATCAGGGAAAGCAGGAAAGGGAGGAACAATGACTAAATAAATACTCAAAGTACTCTGAAAACACAATGATTTTACATACAATTGTAAGCTTAGAATTAATTCATCGACTAATGAATACATCCTCCTACATCCTAATGAATAACATTATTTGTTATTTAAAAAAGCATAATAAATAGAACCAGAATTCCTAAACACAGTTGTTATTAACTTGTGTAGAGTTGTTTGGCAGCATGGTTATTAATCCAAAAAGCAAGATAGGTTGCACATTGATTCTGTGAATGACAATCACTGCTCTTATGTTATTGCTATGAGGGCTGTGGTGAATGTGCCCCATGGGCTCTATATTTCAGCTAGAGTGTGAATGGGGAAAGAGCCCTGAAATTTAATTATACTTTAATGATCTATGACAATATGGGCCAAAGTAAGGTGCTCTTTATTGTATCATAGTTACCACACAGATTATGTGCTTCATTCAAATGATGAATTTAACATAATGTAAATCATTGCTACACACTAAGAAAAGAGGGTTCAAGGGTTATTTGGGAAGGGTGATTGTTCTATGAGGAACCATAATGACTTAAATACATCTTTGAGCCCTTCAATGGTTCTTTGCTGTTAACAAAAGGGTTCTTTGCTCTTTTTGTGATAATTAAAATGTAGGGATGGTGGCTCATTAGAATATTTGCTTGTTTGGTTTGCTCATGGCTCTTTTTGTGCAACCGTGAGTGAGAGTGTCATTCCAGTTCATGTAATCTGTTGTGTTATGCTATTACCTCTCATATATGACTATGACCAGTGAAGGTGTCTTGTGAAATACTCATGTATGGCCTTGTGTCAGTTGAGAATGGTAGACTAAGTCAGTGGTTCTCTATTCTCTCCTCAGCAACCCCCAGCTGTTCCAGAGCTAACACATCTGATTCAACTTGTCAATTAAAACAATAATAACACTTATGGAATATTAACAATATAATATGGATAACCCGAAAAAAATACAATATGGCTCTTCAAAAGGATCTACAAAGAACCTTTGAGGCTGAGAAATGTTCTTTATAGAACCATTCTCCATAAAGGTTCTATAATTCTTGTCAATACGGGGGCGCTGTTTTCACTTTGGAAAAAATCATGCCCAAATGAAACGGCCTCGTACTCTTTTCTAGACCATACAATATGCATATTATTATTACTATTGGATAGAAAACACTCAGAAGTTTCTAAAACTGTTTGAATTATATCTGTGAGTAAAACAGAACTCATTTTGCAGCAAACTTCCATACAGGAAGTGAAACATCTGAAAACGAGGCTCTGTTTCAGGGCCTGCCTATTCAACTGGCTTTTATTTATCGATATGCATGCACTTCATACGCCTTCCACTAGATGTCAACAGGCAGTGGAAGGTGGAATGGGGTGTCTAGCTTGATCTGAGGTCGAATGAGAGTTTTTGGAGTGACAGGTCCGGAATTTTCTTTGTCTTCTCAGGCGTGCGGCGGAGTTCGACATTGTGTTCTGAAAAGCGTTCGGTATACACGGCGAATATCTCCGGCTCTGATTTTATTTGATACATATGATAATAACATCATAAAGTAGGTTTTTTTCAACCGAGTTTTATCAGTTTATTCAACGTTTATTGGGACTTTTGGAGTTTTCCGTTCTTTGCGTCAAGAGAGGATGGGAATGTTAGCAACCTTGGCTAGCATTGTGGCGCGAATTCGCCAGAAGAAATGGACATTCTAAAACCAAACAACGATTTATTCTGGACCAAGGACTCATTGTACAACATTCTGATGGAAGAACATCAAAAGTAAGAAAACATTTATGATGTTATTTCATATTTCTGTGTAAAATGTTGAGTCCTATTCTCCGCCGTTTTGGTGAGCGCTGTCTCGCAATAACGCAAGCTGTATGTTATGGTAAAGTTATTTAAAAAAATCTAACACAGCGGTTGCATTAAGAACCAGTGTATCTTTCATTTGCCATACAACAAGTATTTTTATGTAAAGTTTATGATGAGTTCTTTGGTCAGATTAGGTGAGTGTCCAAAATATCTCCGGAGATTCTGGTGAATCGATGCTACGTATTCATAATGTATAATCAGGATTTGTAGCTCTAAATATGCACATTTTCAAACAAAACATAATTGTATTGTATAACATGATGTTATAAGACTGTCATCTGATGAATTTGTTCAAGGTTAGTGATTAATTTTATCTCTATTTTGTCGGTTTTGTGCAAGCTATTTTTTGCGGGGAGTAAATTGCGTTGTGTGTTTGGCTACTGTAGTGAGCTAATAGTAATATATATTGTGTTTTCCTTGTAAAACACTTAAAAAATCGGAAATATTGGCTGGATTCACAACATGTTTATCTTTCATTTGCTGTACACCATGTATTTTTCATAAATGTTTTATGATGAGTATTTATATATTTCACGTTGCTCTCTGTAATTATTCTGGCTGCTTTGGTGCTATTTGTGATTGTGGCTGCAATGTAAAACTATGATTTATACCTCAAATATGCACATTTTCGAACAAAACATAAATGTATTGTATAACATATTATAAGACTGTCATCTGATGAAGTTGTTTCTTGGTTAGTGACTAATTTTATCTCTATTTTGTCGGTTTTGTGAAAGCTACCTATGTGGTGGAAACATGGTGAAAATATGCGGTTGTGTGTTTGGCTATTGTGGTTAGCTAATAGAAATACATATTGTGTTTTCGCTGTAAAACATTTTAAAAATCGGAAATGATGGCTGGATTCACAAGATGTTTATCTTTCATTTGCTGTATTGGACTTGTGATTTCATGAAAATTATATTATATGATATCCCTGTCCCGTTAGGCTAGGCTATGCTAGTCAGCTTTTTTGATGAGGAGGATCCCGGATCCGGGATGGGTATTAAGTAAAGGATAAAGAACCCGAAAAAAATATTCTAAATAGCCCCAAAAAGGGTTGTAACCATAGCGTAACCCTGTTTTGGTGCTATATAGAACCTTTTTTTATGATTATTTATAGAACTTTAGGAAAGGGTTCTTTATAGCACCATACAGGTTTAATTTAGAACCTTATGAGCATGGTTCTTTATAGAACCTTCCATTTCTTTGAAATTTAAAGCACCAAAAAGGGTTCCGCTATGGTTACAAGCCAAATAACTCTTATTTGGTACTATATAGAACCATATATTTTTAGTGTTCATCTCTTTTTGATGGAAGTTTGTGTTAAACATTGAAAGGTAAAAGGACATTTTAATAACTATGCCATAAAGTCAGTAGGTAAGTAAGGCATTATGATTCCCCGACTGCTCTCAGGTGGCTCCAGGTGAATTACTGTCGTCATTATCTGCACCTCTCAGACTGGTGCTGAAGAGAAGGCAATTTAACACAGTGCCTTTTGGGGTATTTTACAGGATCAGCATGACCCTGGAGATATGACATTATAGAAGTGAATGCGTTCACAAAACATACTCTGCTTCTCAAGGTGTTTCTTACTCACACACAGTCCGGTGGGCTGTAATAGTGCCTTGAAAAGCATTTATCCACTGCTCATGTCATCAGTTGTTGTGGTCTATGTGCAAACCTAAACCACTACCATACCTGTAAGATGAGGCATAACATGTCCTTACAATATTAATCAAATCAACATAACAAAGAGAGTAAATTAAAGTACATGCTTTACATTCAATTGCACAAGATGAACAATAGATGGAAGTCAGGGATTGACATGCTATGGAATGAACTGTAACAGCCACTATTCTGAGAGAACCCATTGTGGGGTCTAGTCTATGCATGCATACAATATTTTAGTATATCACTTTAGAATATTCACTCCTCTGTAAGAGAATACAAGAGTCAGAGAGTAAAGAGGAGACATTCTAACAATAACATCATTAACCTTTTGATGATGCTCCATATGGCACACGTATGTTTTGTGTGAGTTAGAAAAGGATGTGAAAAAGAGTTGTCAAAGAGATAGCAAATAGCTTTCTGTCTCTGGGGTCCAAGTACTCCACTCCTGTGTCCACACACATCAAGATTTTTTACCTTCTATTTCCAATGGAGATGGTGTGTCATACACAGTATTGACTCAACTCACATATCATTACGCTTGACTGACAGGACTCATGATGTATATGCATTCATATTGCTCCATCAATTAATATCACCTGGAATCTATTGACATTATTTATGTGATTGTCATTCGAATTCACAGATGAGTAAGATACTAATGCAAAGTGTATAATTGTACCAACTAGCTCTCACAGTCTCACATCAGTATTAAACGTTCATCCATGTTTCTCAAACGTCAAAGTTTGAAGTTGTTCCAATCATCAAAGTAAAGTTTAGGCATTAACTCAGAGTTTTTAAGGTTAGGGTTAAGTTAAGGCATTAACACAAAATTCTTAAGGTTAGGCACTAACTCTGAATGGTTAAGGTAAGGGTTAAGGTTTGGGATGGGCTTAAATCAAAAATACATTTCTCTCGCTGGATTTGAACATGCAACATTTGAAATCAGAGGCAGTTGCTTATGACTGTCCGCCGTCTCCATCCACAACACCAAAGCCTACTTGAAGGTAACAGCACTCACGGTTGCCCCAGTGGCCGGTGTCCACGTCATCTCTCGACGTCCTCAGACATGGATGGACATCGAATACTGACTTGTATCATAGGCGGCCTGGCTGATTGTACAGTCTCCGCAAATATGCATAACACTTTCAATGAAGCAAAAAGGGCATAATTCATACAGTGTTACTATAAACCTCAACATTCTGTTTCCAATTGAATATGTCAGCAGTGTCCACAAGAGAAGCCTAAAGTCCCTGCATACTATACCACTGCCCATCCCCTCCTAGAGCCATCTCCATGGCAACTGCTGTGGCATTAGAGCGAGCGGGGCTGAAGATTTTCAGGGGGATGCTGGGATCCTGTGACAGATGAGATGAGGTTTATGGAACATCCATTTGGTTGTTAAATATCTGAGAGGCAAAAATACATACAGGCCGCAATATGGCTTGGAAATTACAGCTTGGGCTGTAAAATTCCCCTAACTGACCATCCGAGCGTAATGCTGCCAAAGTTAGAGACAAATTACTGTGCATTTAAAATATTTGATTTGACAAAATAGGACATTTGCTGCAAAAAGACAAACGTTAGATCATTTATTCTAAAACCTTGGAAGTCAATCTTTTCGATATTGACACAATGGAAAAATCTAACGATTTAGTATTTAAATATTGAAATAGCACAGAGAAAAACAAATATATGTTTATTCTGGTATTACCCACCATGTAGCTTGTATATGGCAATTGGAAATCAAAACAGGGTGTTCTACGCAGATACAATAGATTTTGAAAAGTAATTGGCACCTGCTCGTCGAACATCTCATTCAAAAATCATGGGCATTAATATGGAGTTGGTCCCCCCTTTGCTGCTATAACAGCCTCCACTCTTCTGGGAAGGCTTTCCACTAGATGTTGGGACATTGCTGTGGGGACTTGTTTCCATTCAGCCACAAGAGCATTAGCGACATCGGGCACTGATGTTGGGCGATTAGGCCTGGCTTGCAGTCAGCGTTCCAATTCATCCCAAAGGTGTTCGATGGGGTTGAGTTGAGGGCTCATTGCCTGAACCGTAACAAATAGCCCCAGACCAATATTCCTCTTCCACCAAACTTTACAGTTGGCACTATGCATTCAGGCAGGTAGTGTTCACCTGGCATCCGTCAAACCCAGATTCGTCCATCGGACTGTCAGATGGTGAAGTGTGATTCATCACTCCAGAGAACATGTTTTCACTGCTCCAGAGTCCAATGGCGGCGAGCTTTACACCACTCCAGCCGACGCTTGGCATTGTGCATGGTGATCTTAGGCTTGTGTGCAGCTGCTCAGCCATAGAAACCCATTTCATGAAGCTCCCGAGAAAAACAGTTTTTGTGCTGACGTTGCTTCCAGAGGTAGTTTGGAACTCGGTAGTGAGTGTTGCAACCGAGGACAGACGATTTTTACGGGGTTCAGCACTCTGCGGTCCCATTCTGTGAGATTATGTGGCCTACCACTTCTAGGCTGAGCCATTGTTGCTCTTAAAGATTTTGACTTCACAATAACAGCACTTACAGTTGACCGGGGCAGCTTTAGCAGGGCAGAAATTTGACAAACTGACTTATTGGAAAGGTGGCATCCTATGACGGTGCCACGTTGAAAGTCACTGAGCTCTTCAGTAAGGCCATTCTACTGCCAATGTTTGTCTATGGAGATTGCATGGCTGTGTGCTCGATTGTATACACCGGCCAGCAACGGGTGTGGCTGAAATAGCCAAATCCACTAATTTGAAGGGGTGTCCACTTACTTTTGTATATATAATGAATGTGGGATGGGATGAGAGTAGCTGAGGGATGGGATTAAAGGATAGTGATGTGTAATCGGTGTGACGGAAAACACTATATATAATGTATGCTGGAAATGTCTGAGTACTCCCTATCCCTATATGTAATGTACATTAAAAAAACGATATTTGTTTGGTAACTACTGTGCAAAAACAGTACCATGTATGAAAAATGTGTGTACAATGTATATGCAACAAAGAAAATGTAAAAGCAAACATGTCAAACAAAGTTACTTTTGTCCTCTGAAGTGCTGATTTCTCAAATGCTGATTTCTCAACACTGGCATAATAAAGTATATGCAAGTGCTGCACAGCCAGACATTAGGCATACAGCAGACTATGTCAAATAGATCCAACTGCTGAACCAAGATGAACCAAAAACCAGCCACTGGTGTGCCTTTTTCCTCAACAATTTCCAGTATAAAGTTGGCAGTAAAAGTCTCAGCCGTCCAGGTGTTTTCCATGTGCATGCCGCAATGTTTTTGTTTGTTTGTTTGTGTGTGTTTCCTGGTTACCATGGTGGCAGAGGCAAACACCGGGCGGACAGCTGAGTAGAGAGGGATAAGGGGAGGAGAGGCTGACTGCTCTGTCCCGCAAGGCTCTTTAGGAGGAGACATCTTACAAACTCCCAGCCTCCCTCTGAGAACTTTGTAATGCAGTGAACCATGCAGGACCTAAGGCACTGTGGGTTCTATATGTGCAAATGGTTCCTGGGCTTTTTCCATCAGTGTTGATGGCCTGACTGTTTAAGCACATACTGTAGAGCTAAGAAGACAAGCAGTGACTCATACCTTGTGTGTTCATATCTTAGAATTGGGAGGGTCAGTAAACTTCCCTTCACCTCTTTGTGAATGTGAAAAGGTAATCACACCCTGCTATTGTTTGACAATGTCATAAAACAGGAAGTGTAGTGTTATGATCAACACGGATAAACCTGTACAAAATGAATAACTTCTTAGGGCTAGGCCCCTTTTTTCTCCATTTCCTGCCTGAATGACGTTCCCAAAGTAAACTGCCTGTAGCTCAGGCCCTGAAGCCAGGATATGCATATAATTGGTACCATTGGAAAGAAAACACGTTGAAGTTTGTAGAAATGTTAAAATAATGTAGGGGAATATAACACAATAGATATGGTAGGAGAAAATCCAAAGAAAAACCAAACAGATATTTGTTTTTGAGGCATTTTGAAAATTAGCACCCTGGATGCAATTCCTATGGCTTCCACAGGGTGTCAGCAGTCTATGTTCAAGGTTTCAGGCTTGTAACTTCAAAAACGAATAAGAAATAACAGTTTTAGTAGAAGGACACAGTCTTGGAAATTCTTGTTTGTGCGCGCCAAGAAGACGTTGTGCACCTGCTAAAATCAGTTTCCTATTGAACATACTTCTTTCCGAAAGAAATATTATAGTTTAATTACATTTTCGGGAATCTGAGGAGTAAATAGAAACATATTTTGTACTTGTTGAAATAAAGCTTAGAGGTAAATTTTCGTATTCTTTCTCTGCAAGTTGAACGAGTGGATTATTCAAATCGATGGCGCCAACTAAACAGACTTTTTGGGATATACAGAAGAATTTTATCTAACAAAATGACAATACATGTTGTAGCTGGGACTCTTTGGATGACAAATCAGAGGAAGATTTTCAAAAAGTAAGTGAACATTTAATCTTTATATTTGAATGTATGAAACCTGTGCCGGTGGAAAAATATTTTGATGTGGGGCGCCGTACTCAAACAATCTCATGGCATGTTTTCGCTGTAATATCTACTGTAGATCGGACAGGGCAGTTAGATTAAAAATAATTTAAGCTTTCAGCAGATATAAGACACTTATATGTACAGTTGAAGTCGGAAGTTTACATACACTTAGGTTGGAGTCATTAAAACTCGTTTTTCAACCACTCCACAAATTTCTTGTTAACAAACTATAGTTTTGACAAGTCGGTTAGGACATTTACTTTGTGTATGACACAAGTCATTTTTCCAACTATTATTTACAGACAGATTATTTCACTTATAATTCACTGTATCACAATTCCAGTGGGTCACTAAGTTCACTGTGCCTTTAAACAGCTTGGAAAATTCCAGAAAATTATGTCATCGCTTTAGAAGCTTCTGATAGGCTAATTGACATCATTTGAGTCAATTGGAGGTGCACCTGAGGATGTATTTCAAGGCCTACCTTCAAACTCACTGCCTCTTTGCTTGACATCAGGGGAAAATCAAAAGAAATCAGCCAAGACCTCCGAAAACAAATTGTAGACCGCCACAAGTCTGGTTCATCCTTGGGAGCCAATTCCAAACGCATGAAGGTACCACATTTATCTGTACAAACAATAGTATGCAAGTATAAACACCATGGGACTTCGCAGTCGTCATACCGCTCAGGAAAGCGACGCGTTCTGTCTCCTAGAGATGAACATACTTTGGTGCGAAAAGTGCAAATCAATCCCAGAACAAGAGCAAAAGACCTTGTGAAGATGCTGGAGGAAACAGGTATCAAAGTATCTATATCCACAGTAAAACGAGTCCTATATCGACATAACCTGATATGCCGCTCAGCAAGGAAGAAGCCACTGCTCCAAAACCTCAATAAAAAAGCCAGACAACGGTTTTCAACACATGGGGACAAAGATCATACTTTTTGGAGAAATGTCCTCTGGTCTGATGAAACAAAAATAGAACTGTTTGGCCATAATGACCATCGTTATGTTTGGAGGAAAAAGGGGGAGGCTTGCAAGCCGAAGAACACCATCCCCTGTGAAGCACGGGGGTGACAGCATCATGTTGTGGGGGTGCTTTGCTGCAGGAGGGACTAGTGCACTTCACAAAATAGATGGCATCATGAGGAAGGAAAATTATGTTGATATATTGAAGCAACATCTCTAGACATCAGTCAGGAAGTTAAAGCTTGGTCGCAAATGGGTCTTCCAAATGGACAATGACTCCAAGCATACTTCCAAAGTTGTGTCAACATGGCTTAAAACTTCTTAGGGATAGGGGGCAGTATTTGGAAGTTTGGATGACTGAGGTGCCCAAAGTAAACTGCCTGTTACTCAGGCCCAGAAGCTAGGATATACATATGCATGGCAGTATTGGATAGAAAACACTCTAACGTTTCTAAAACTGTTAAAATAGTGTCTGTGAGTATAACAGAACTGATTTGGCAGGCAAAACTCCGAGGACAATCCATCCAGGGAATTTTTTGTTGTTGAGGTCATTGCCAATACTTTTCTATGGGGAAGCCGAATTATTAGGACCCAGATTATAGGTCCTATGGCTTCCACTAGATGTCAACAGTCTTTAGAAATTGTTCGATGTTTTGTTTTTTGAAAAATGAAGAAGTAGTCGTATTCTTTATTAGTGTCACTCAGGTGGACTCGAGGCTTTTGGTGCGTGTGAATGAAAGCGCGCTCTGTGTTGTTTTTCTTTGGTATTGGAAACAGTTTACTCCGTCTTAAATTTTATCGATTATTTACATTTTAGGGTACCTGAGGTTGGATTAGAAACGTTGTTTGAAATGTTTGCACCAAGTTTACAGGTAACTTATTAGATATTTTGTAGGCATGTTGGGCGAGTTGGAACCGGTGTATATCTGAATCAAACGCGCCAAATAAACTGACATTTTTGGGATATAAAGAAGGACTTTATTGAACAAAACGACCGTTCATTGTGTAACTGAGTCCTTTGGGATTGCAAAAAGATGAAGATCTTCGAAGGTAAGCGATTTATTTTGTCACTATTTCTGACTTTTGTGATGCATCTGTTTTGTTGGAAAATGTTTTTCATGCTTTTGTATGTGTGGCGCTGTCCTCAGATAATCGCATGGTATGCTTTCGCCGTAAAGCCTTTTCGAAATCTGACAAAGCGGCTGGATTAACAAGAAGTTAATCTTTAAGCCGATGTATAACACTTGTATTTATTATGAATGTTTATTATGACTATTTCTGTATTTTGAATTTGGCGCTCTGCAATTTCACCGGATGTTGTTGAGGTGGGTCGCTAGCGAAACGCCTGCGCCAGAAAGGTTAAGGACAACAAAGTCAAGGTAGTGGAGTGGCCATCACAAAGCCCTGACCTCAATCTTATAGAAAAAATGTGGGCAGAACTGAAAAAGCTATTGCGAGCAAGGAGGCCTACAAAACTGACTCAGTTACACCAGCACTGTCATGAGGAATGGGCCAAAATTCACCCAACTCATTGTGGGAAGCTTGTGGAAGGCTACCCGAAACGTTTGACCCCCGTTAAACAATTTAAAGGCAATGCTACTAAATACTAATTGAGTGTATGTAAAAGTCTGACCTACTGGGAATGTGATGAAATAAATAAAAGCTGAAATAAATCATTCTCTCTACTATTATTCTGACATTTCACATTCTTAAAATAAAGTGGTGATCCTAACTGACCTAAGACAGGGAATTTCTACTAGGATTAAGTGTCAGGAATTGTGAAAAACTGAGTTTAAATGTATTTGGCTAAGGTGTATGTAAACTTTCCCGACTTCAACTGTACCTAAATGTTTAAAATCCATAATATTTATGATTATTTATTTGAATTGCGCACCCTCCAGTTTCAGCGGAAGTTGTCCCACTACAAACTCCCAGCCTCTTACAAACTCCCAGCCTCCCTCTGAGAACTTTGTAGTGCAGTGAACCATGCAGGACCTAAGGCATTGTGGGTTCTTTATGTGCAAATGGTTCCTGGGCTTTTTCCATCAGTGTTGATAGCCTGACTGTTCAAGCACATACTGTAGAGCTAAGAAGACAAGCAGTGACTCATACCTTGTGTGTTCACATCTTAGAATTGAGAGGGTCAGTAAAGTTCCCTTCACCTCCGTGTGAATGTGAAAAGGTAATCACACACTGCTAATGTCATAAAACAGGAAGTGTAGTGTTATGAACCACACTGATAAACCTGTACAAAATTAAGTGTTTATTTATTTTTCTCAACTGAGAAACTTCAAGGTCTTGACCCTACTATACATTTGGATTAGCCCATCTGACAGTCAACAGAGATCATTAACGTAAACATTGGGCATTCACAAGCACTGGCTTCACTAATGACAATCCAGATATCTGGATCTACTGTACCATTACACTAACGTGTTCCATGGAGCAAACACAAGGATGCTATTACCAGCTACATATGATATTCTCAGACCCAAATGGAGCCACTGTACAACAAGGCCTCGTAAACAAAAATCTACAAACACTTCATCAAAGATTCAATCCGCTGTCACTGATCACAAAACCTGAAATATTTCTTAATTCCGTAGAAAGAATGTGAGCAGTAATAGAAGATGCATTTCATATTTATGATAAGTTAGTCACATACCTGCGGTTTATTTATTGATCGTTAAGGTTTAAGATGCTGTGGCTTTTTATAATGTTTTTATTTTGTCATTGAAATAGACTCTATTGCATGTTCATACGCAGACTATGACAGCTCCCCTTCTCCGCCGTTGCACAGAGATACTGGGCCAATCTGGACTCAGGCACTACATAATCAAGCGCTCCACAGCAGAGCTGGAATTTCACCTGGAGGGAGGAGTGAGCCAGGCCCAGGCCCCCATTGTCCCCATGGATAACCAGCACAAAGCTTTTAGTAGGAAACTCACAGCATCAATCCTACCTGCCTCCAACTCCCCACAATTCCTTCTCCCTAACATCATTTAACTACACTCATACCCATGCATATAAATGTTCCTGACTTGCATTGGCCACGGTATATTATTGCACATTCAACTATGATCTGTTTTTGCCTGCAGCAAATCGTTGCTTAGACAAACTCAGGATTTTTATAAACATCACTCTGCTGTATTGCTTTACAAACCAAACAGTTAAGGCACCATCTGTATTGTGTAAGTATTTCAACTACTGTGTAGCAGGTCATGGCAGTAATGCAGTATTTCAACTACTGGAATGAGTTCTAGTGGCGGTGGACTGCAGCTTACAATTAAAAGATCACTGAGTGCATGGTGTACAGTGTGCATGCCCTTTGCCACAGCACTCACGACAGTGAGAGAACACCTCAATTCGGTGGGGCATGGACTCTACAAGGTGTTGAAGGCGTTCCACGGGGATGCTGGCTCATGTTGACTCCACAGTTGGGTCAAGTTGGCTGGATGTCCTTTGAATGGTGGAACATTCTTGATACACATGGGAAGCTGTTGAGCGTTAAAAACCCAGCAGTGTTGCAGTTCTTGACACAAACCGGTGTGCCTGGCACCTACTACCTTACCCATTCACCCTCTGAAGTGCACACATACACAATCCATGTCTCATTTGTCTCAAGGCTTGAAAATACTTATTTAACCTGTTTCCTCCCCTTCATCTACACTGATTGAAGTGGACTGAACAATTGACATCAATAAGGGATCATAGCTTTCCCCTCGATTTACCTGGTCAGTCTGCCATGGAAAGAGCAGATGTTCATAATGTTTGTACACTCAGTGTATAACGCAGACAATAATATCAGATTCATAGTACAACAGTGTGCTGCCCTCCCTTTGTACCCAATTGTATAATATACTGTACTGACCAAAAGTGCAATTAAATGTGGAGTTCAGCTTTTTTCTTTCAGAAATCAGAGAGTTCTGCAAGGCACATAAATACTCAATGATTATAAAGACAGTAAAATGCTATTTGCAGCTTAGCTTCAGGAGTTACTTAAAACATTTTAGGAGGCTTAGTGATTGTGGCCTGTCTTAAAATAGTGTGTCAGTGTCTGTTCTATGTTCAAACCATGTCACGCTGAGGCTTTCTGTCTATTTTTAGACTAGTATCAGTAAAAGGCGCAGCGTGTGGTTTTCAACTTCTATCGCCTGCACTGCTGAGGTGAGTGTTTAAAACATGGCACATACCCTGTAGCTCAAATGAACTAGCAACCTGCTCTGATTTCTTCCCCAAGGTAGGTTAAGCCATGGGGTTCAGTGCTTATTTCCAGATGCAGGTCCGCTCCACAGAGATGGGGCGGCCTGCTGTTTACTCATCCCATCTCCCAGTGATCTGGCTGGGCTACTGTACCCTGACTAAGTCCTCTCAGGCTACACTCACAAACACCTCGTTCTTGTACTTACTCTACAACGGTTGTGGTGTACTATAAGCCCAGCTGAAATAGTCAAAAAATGCTTGTGTTTGTTTGTTTTGGCTCATAGCCAAATGCTCGTGGGCATTCTAGCTCATCACATGCCTGTTCTAGACATGGCATAGAGAAATGACCATGATATTATGAAGCAGGTAGAAGAGAAGATGAAATGCAAAGCCACTGGACTAGAAGGACAAGTTGAACTGCATATGTAAGGAGTCAAAGTGAACTGCTAAGCTAAGAGGAAAGTCCAGGACCTAGATTATAAACCTGTTGGTATGGTACCTTGAATAACCAGAGGGCCTCAGTGAAAACAATAGCAAAAAGGGCTGCTTTGGAAGAGCTATTGCTGTAACCTCATTCACAAATAGGGACATTGGTTGCAGATCTGTCATATATTATTGTCTCACTGAGAATTATACAGACAGACACTACTCTGGTCCAGTGATGGTAAAAAAAGACTGATGCATGAACAAGGCCCTCAAAGCTCTCTTAATGTGGCTGTTCCACTTGATTCAGGTGGCAATACATCCATATTACTGGACTGAAGTCTATAAATCAGTTGTATTTCTTAGAACATTTAGAGGCAATTAATAAGAAACAAATGTGTGTAAATTACTATCTAGTGTTTGTTTATTGAGGTAAAAGGTAAGTGTTCCTTGGAGAAAACCCGCATGCTTTGTGACTTAACTACCGTGAATCATCTCTTTTGAAGTGCACTAATTGCTGCAGAATGAGAGGGGGAAATGATGTCCCTATCAACTCTGCTCTTCTCTGCTTTTGTGTACATTTGGCTGCAGTAATGAGACATCAGAATGGTATATCAGAGCTCTGGATAAAAATGATTAAGAGGGATATTAGGCATTTACTGCAGGAACGACATTCCGCAACGTGGAGTTTGGACATATTCCCAAATTTTAATTTCAACGGACCAGTAATCTCTTTAATTAAACCCTCCCCACCCGGCACAGTGAGCACAGTTAGAACTGGCAAATGAGGAGAAACAGACTTATACATCAACTGTCTCCTCAGCCATCCAAGGGATTCAGAGGGGAACTTAGAGCTAAGCTTTTTGTGAGACTGAAGGCATTATCCACCAAGTGGGTGGGATTTCACAGTCTCTCTGGGAAGAAGTGTCAAACTATCACTGCCACGTGCGATATAGTGTTAGATCATAAGAGGGTATAAAATAATTGTGAAGTTGTCGAATTTTGAAAGGTTAATAATCTCCTTGGTAACAGAAGATTCCATGTCCTGAGTATGGTCTATAAGTCATCGACTGACAGCCAGTATGCATTTGGTGTGTGACATGAGTGGTGATAATTAATGTCGAAAAGACGTTTAAGAGGACACCAGATCCAAAAAGCCCACTGTCACAGTAGACACAAAACTCATGAGGTTTACTGACTAATTTTGCTCAGCTGCAGTCCATTAGAATAACTGGAAATGTATGATTTATGTCTACTAGCTATGCTATTCCTGGACTTCACTGTGTCAAGAATTTTTGCGTTGCGTTACTATGATGTCAAACTTGGCTATATAGGAGTTGTACTGTAGATACATTGCCACAGTAACAGCAAGCCTGTAACATATTTTCACTTAATGTATGGAAATAGACCTTGATCCCTCCATGTGGACACAAGATGAGTTTCAGTACAATGTACAATAGGCCTACATTCTAACACAAAGTGACTAATGTAATTGTAGATTTGTAATGGGGCATTATGAAGTGTATAATCAACTTTTGTTTCGCAAAGAAATACTATAAATTCCCACAGACTAAACTTCCAGTTGGTACGATTGCGGCTAGCATTCAACATGGAGACTAGACTAAAAGAGGGAACTGGAGGCAAACATGCTTAATGATTCAGGGGGGTCTCACTCCAGAATATCTGCTATAAATTTACAAGGTGTTTTCAAAGCTGCTGACTGTGCTCCCTTTGCCTCTAGCTCCATGACTACAGTGCAGAGAGGATTGTCCAGTGGTGGAAAAAGTATCCAATTGTCATACTTCAGTAAAAGTAAAGATAACTTAATAGAAAATGACTCAAGTAAAAGTAACCCAGTAAAATACAAAAAAGTATTTCGTTTTAAATATACTTAAGTATCAAAAGTAAATGTAATTGCTAAAATATACTTAAGTATCCAAAGTCAAAGTAAAAGTATGAATAATTTCACATTCCTTATATTAAGCATACCAGACGGCATAATTTTCTTGTTATTTTTTCAAATTTATGAATAGCCAGGGGCACACTCCAACAATCAGACATCTTTTACAAACTAAGCATTTGTGTTTAGGGAGTTCGCCAGATCAGAGGCAGTAGGGATGACCAGGGATATTCTCTTGATAAGTTTCACGATCGTCATAATGAGGCAGAGTGGACCAAGGCGCAGCGTGATAGAAAGACATCTTCTTTATTATGAAGACGAAACAAACGAACAAAGACAACAAACAGACGACCGTGAAGCTATTCAAACAAATAGTGCTGACACTAAACACTACACATAGACAATTCCCCCACAATAGCCTACTGCCTATGGCTGCCTTAAATATGGCTCCCAATCAGAGACAATGCATGACAGCTGTCTCTGATTGAGAACCATTCAGGCAACCATAGACTTACCTAGACACCTACACTCAACACAAACCCATACACTCTACCAAAACCCCCTATACCATACAACCACCCAATACCAGACAAATACACACAAACATCCCCCCTGTCACACCCTGACCTAACCAAAATATTACAGAAAACAAAGATAACTAAGGCCAGGGCGTGACAATAAGTCTGTGAATTGGGCCATTTTCCTGTCCTGATTAGCAATCAAAATGTAACGAGTAATTTTGGGTGTCAGGGAAAATGTGTGGAGTAAAAATTACATCATTTTCTTTAGGAATGTAGTGAAGTAAAAGTAAACATTGTCAAAAATATAAATAGTGAAAATAAAGATACCCCCAAAAAACTACTTAAGTAGTACTTTAACATATTTTTACTTATGTACTTTACACCACTGGGATTGTCAACCCAATCCATTCCAAACCACTTAAGTAAAATTGTCTAGATAAACGGGAAGGCATGGAAAGAGAGCAAGGAGCCTCCATTGTTTACAATGTGACAAGAGCCAGGCTGCCTTCCATCCACAATCACTCCTCTGCTCTGTTTTAATAGCAGGCTCAGTGATGCTTGACTGGGAAGACAACATGGAACATTTCATTACTCCCACCATGACTTACTATAATCTAGTGAGTGCTAGTTAACTGAGACTCTTTCTTTTATTCACCATGTCATAAATCTCTCTATGCTGGACAGGGAAGGAACACACGTAGGGAAAAAGGCTGCGTTAGCTATCTTTAGTTTCTCGACTGTGTTGAGTCTCCTCCTGATTACCTTTCAAACATCTATACATGTTTCAGTGATAACGTTTAGGTTTCACCACTGAGAATGTGGTGTTGGTGAAGCTACTTTGAAAATATAGTTTAACAAACTACCAGTTACTTCACACTAAAATACGTTTTAAGCTACACTAAAGCTACCCTTAACAAAAATTAAGTTTACTTAACCAAAGTTACTTTGAAAAAGAAGTTCCCTACATCCAAACTTCTTTGTGAAAAATTATCATATCTAAATCTGAAATGTCATAGGCTACAAATTGCAAGAACAGATCACTCTGGAGACAGCTGTTAACAGAATGTATAATTTAGCTTATTACACACAAAACCTATGTTCCAAGTGTGAATTAGGCAGTTCTGATCTTTAAAAAAAGAAAGGAAATTCTTGCCTACTACACCCATATTTTCTGTTTTTTTGTAGCACAAAAAATTGTGTGTAGTTCCAGTAGTTAGCTACACTGCTACATGGCAAAAAAGTAATTAACAACTGAAAACACTACCTAAATTAGAATTTAGTTCAACTACCACCAAGCTACTACAAAATGTAGTTAAATTACTAGTTGAACTACATGTAGTTCATTACTCCCCAATACTGGCAGAATGTCAAACAGTACGAGTTTAGAGTGACTGAAAATAAAACTGGTGTTGTTGCAGTAAGTCAATCACACAGCCTATCTGATGGAATGCAACCTGAGAGGGAATGTGGAGGAGGGTATTATGGGTAATTTTAGGGACCGTTTAGGGACCATTATGAAACACTTACCATATTTATGGCATAAAACATTCATTGGCTGCTTTTCCCTGAGTAACAACCATTTCAGAAGTCAAGTGCAACTGAACTAAAAGCAACAAGTGAAGTCAGCCAGGGAGAGGTTGACAGCCTGGAACGAGGATTTCCTTGAGGCAATTTAAGACTACATCAGTAACAAAGCAGTGTTCAACAGTCTTCATGCATTCTGACTTCATATTATCATAATTCATTGCTGAAATTACTCATCGTAAGTACGTTATACGGCATTTTTACAATAGCTTTACCATCACCATTCTAATTCTATCAAGTAGATGGTTCTGAGATCACCCAATACCCTACCCACAACCAGAATCTCTCAGCTATTATATTATGTGGACTCATCTGTGTGAGTTTTGCAGAAATAATAAAAGACTCATCGCCACATGAACAGCATATTTACACACTGAAGATACTGAGTCTCCTCCCCCCTCTTGGAGCAGAAGTTTATTTTCAGCTGCATATGAAAAGACAGGGTGGTCCAGTCCTTTCTGCTCAGCCTGTAATCCTGAAGTTGCCAGTTGGGAGAGCTTCCTTCCTGATGGGGAAATGACATGCAAATAGCCTCCTCTTCCCTCCCTTACATCCAACCCTGCATGTACTGCAGCTGTCTAATGAAGGCATCAGCTGCCTCTGATGAATTATGTCTTTAAAGCTGCAATCAGCAGTAGAAACAATTAGAAAGCGTTCTCCCTGACCCTTGTTTTGGTAAAAAGCTGAGGGATGGGCCTGGAGAAATGGAACCATTCTCAAATTCATTGACAGAACTATGGATGCAAGAACTGACCATCCATGAGATCAACAATATAGTTTTAACCACGTTTTGATGCTATAAAGTGTTTGTTTACATTTACATTATTTACATACGTTGGAGTAAAACAAGCTTATGTTTGGGGTTCTGATGAGGTATGACAGGTGAGCTAAGCTCATGAGGAATGTATAAGTTATATTCTTCAATAGTCTATGGGTAAATATAATTAATTTATAAGTCCAAAAATGAATGTAGCAACTGGTCCGAAGAACTGTTCTTTGGTTTAAGTCTGTGAAGAGGCACTCCAACATAATGCTTTACTGCATAATTAAGTCCAACAATTTTAGCATCTTTATCAGGAAATAATACAATTACAAAGATACATATTTGGCTTCAAGCGCACTCTGATTTTGTTGTATCACCAAACAAACAGCAAAAATGACATTTTGCATGAAGGTTTTACAGCAAGTCTGTTGGCTAGACTCCAATACAGCCGGGGAAGGAAGCCTGTAGCTAGAATCAGATAGGAATCAGATGTAAGCCTACAGTATATGAGATTCAAATGCCTAATAAATTATCCTAAAGACATAAATCAAGAGGGAAGCTTGTGACTTATGAATGGATGAAGGCCAGTCACCAGAGTATCTCTTAGCCAAGGTCCCCTCAGTGGCCTGGGAGGATCTGTGGGGCTGTCATTCACTCAGCCTGTCTGAAGCCCCACCTCTCAGGAGGACAAATGACACTAGCCAGGGCTGCAGTGATAAAGAACTCCCTCTAGTTTATGGCTCTGCCTGTGTACAGTGCAGTCAGGGACGAAGCAGAGGTGTGATGTATAGCAGGGGGCCACACTCAGTTGTCCTGGCTAGTCGTGAAATAGTGCATGTCCAATAATTCAGCATAATGCACCATCCATTATGGCAGCTGTTTGATCAGTTTGTAAAGACGGGCAAACACATTGCTTTCCCTAGCCACATATTTATCTTAAAGGCACAGGCATTGCGATATTTCAGAGAAATCAATGGTTTCTGCAATTCAGCTGGCGAGGAAGCCCTGCTGAAAACGTCAATGAAAATATACAATCTAATCTATGGCAACAGAGAAAGCCACAGACCACACTGATCCGGATTCTGACAGATTCTAGATTTTTACAGATTCTTGCATATCTAACCTTTGTCGTCAAAAGTATCACTCGCAAGACAGAACATAACTATACTAATAAAATACTGTTCTCAGTGAAATGTCTGTGTAAATGTAAGATGTCCTGCAGGTGTCTCTGCACTAGTGTCCTTACAGGATGAGTTGGACACAGCCAGTCAGGTGAGTAGCCTACAATGGCAGTTAAATGTGGGATATCTGAATAAACATTGCCTGGTTTCAAAAGAACATCAGGACTGTGAAATAGTTTTGTTGAAGCCAAGGCTTTACCAATAACAAATTAATATGGCATCATATCACAACTGCAGTTGGCTCAGTTTTAGTCTCTTTAATTTGCAGCAGGATTTTTCAGAGAGAATTACAAATCCAATGTAAATTTCATACAGGCTTGCTTGCCACTATAGGCCTTTCATTTCCTTTTCATTATATGTTTCTTAACACACCCTTGTATCAGAGGTAAATGGAATTATCAAACATGTAAAGTAAGTGTGAGCTAAGCCCATAAGAAGATTTATTTGCATAAGAACACACACAGCGGAGGGAGCTTCCGGTCAACCGGCTTTACATTAAAAACATATTTTCAATGGAGAGTAGGAAGTAGGCTATGTGCTCACTGTTGACAGTTGCATACTGTATGTGACAACATTTCTTAAAACTCTGAAAAAAGAAACATTACCATACTGATTTTAATATTTACCATATAAATAAATGTATTATTAAGCCGTACGTCTGTACATTGGTTCAGAAATCTAAAATAGCAGCAGCAGCAGTTTCCCATGGACAGAGAGCCAACCACAATCAGTAGGTCAACTGTATATGTCATTAAAGCAACCAATCTTCTGTTTAGGAGACAACCAACCTCTTCTCTCAGCTTTTAGCTGAAAGCAGTTGTAACAGTATAACTTTAGTACGTCCCCTCGCCCCGACACGGGCGCGAACCAGGGACCCTCTGCACACATCAACAACAGTCACCCACGAAGCGTCGTTACCCATCGCTCCACAAAAGCCACGGCCCTTGCAGAGCAAGGGGCAACACTACTAATAGGTTTCAGAGCAAGTGACGTAACTGATTGAAACGCTACTAGCGCGTACCCGCTAACTAGCTAGCCATTTCACATCCGTTACACTCACCCCCCTTTCAACCTCCTCCTTTTCCGCAGCAACCAGTGATCCGGGTCAACAGCATCAATGTAACAGTATAACTTTAGACCGTCCCCTCGCCCCGACCTCGGGCGCGAACCAGGGACCCTCTGCACACATCAACAACAGTCACCCACGAAGCATCGTTACCCATCGCTCCACAAAGGCCACGGCCCTTGCAGAGCAAGGGGCAACACTACTAATAGGTTTCAGAGCAAGTGACGTAACTGATTGAAACGCTACTAGCGCGTACCCGCTAACTAGCTAGCCATTTCACATCCGTTACACAGTCACCTCAGAAATAATGAGAAGTAGAGAAAAATACTGTACTACTTCCTTAATAACCTCTACAGGATCGGTCTCCCCCCGCGTGACGGTTGAACTAACGTAGGCTAATGTGATTAGGATGAGGTTGTAAGTAACAAGTACATTTCCCAGGACATAGACATATCTTATATGGACAGAAAGCTTAAATTCTTGTTAATCTAACTGTCCAATTTACAGTAGCTATTACAGTGAAATAATAACATGTTATTGTTTGAGGAGAGTGCACAGTTATGAACTTGAAAATCTATCAATAAACCAATTAGACACATTTGGGCAGACTTGATACAACATTTTGAACAGAAATACAATGGTTTATTGGATCAGTCTAAAACCTTGCACATCCACTGCTGCCATCTAGTGGCCAAAATAGAAATTGCGCCTAACCTGGAATAATACATGGTTACCTTTCTCTTGCATTTCAAAGATGAGGAAAAAATAAAAAATAAATGTGCATGTTTTTTTCTTTGAATTATCTTTTACGAGATCTAATGTGTTATATTCTCCTACATTAATTTCACATTTCCACAAACTTGAAAGTGTTTCCTTTCAAATGGTATCAAGAATATGCATATCCTTGCTTCAGGTCCTGAGCTACAGGCAGTTAGATTTGGGCATGTCATTTTAGGCAAAAAAAATGAAAAAAAGGGTCCGTTCCTTAAGAGGTTTTAATCTCTGCCCAAAGTAATGTTAATTATAAGGGACCATTAGCACTTACAGCAATTAATGAATTATTAGCTCATGCTTACAACGTGCAGTTTCCCTATGCTAAATTACCATGTTGCCATAGGTTGTCTTTTACATTCCAAATACAACCTGTCTAAAAGGAATACAATAGTAAGAAACGCATGGTCGAAACCCCTTTTAGCATTCTTAATGTGTTGTTAAAGTAAGGGGAGGAATTTTGAGAGTGGATTTACCATCTGAAATTAAATGCATGTCTTTATTGCAACAAAGCTTTCTCAAACGGGTCATACAACATTTAATGACCAAGGGTCTGTTTTTCCTTTGTTATTTCTGGGCCTGTGTTATCTACAGTTAACTGCAGTTGTTATTAACAATTTTAGCACCACAGACTGTAGGCCTACTTTAACATTTAGAGACAGTGTCAGTTCGTACAACAATAACACTGCTACCCAGGTCAGAGAATATACTGTAGACCCACTGTCCATACAGCAGATGAATCGAGTTCCCTCTACACTTTTCCCTCACCCTCAGTTTGCTGTCTACACAGATTCCAATCATTGCACATCATCCAACACATTTGGCTGTGCCTAATGACTGTCGCACTAATGAATAATCAGCGTTATGCCATTTAAGTGCTTCAGTTGACTTCAAGAGACAAATCTGACAAAAATAGACTAAGACTCCCAGGGTACATAGTTAAATGGACTGTGGCATGCAAAATTATGGAAATCTATTTCAGGAAACATCCATAAAATAATGGGTTTGTTATTATAAAGTCATTACACAATCATAGTGACTTTCTATATTTTTTATTTGCACAATACCCACTGACTACAGAAGTCCACTGACTACAGAATATTCAGCATTGACAATGAGAGGCCAATAATGTTGTCAGACTCTAATCTATATCTATGACGTTAAAATGCCTATTTACTCTGTTCCATCTGACTGCACAACCCACTGTCTCATCAGCCAAGCCAGGCTATTTCTAAACTTGATCTTTACTATAAAAAGCATCTAAACATTATCTCACATTTCTTTTAGACAAAACTTTAATTTTTAACAGCGGAGATTTGCATAAACCTTGCTGTCTGTCTCTCCGACATTTGCAACATTGTTTCAATATTCAAATTTGATCTCCAGCTGTCCGATAGTAATGAACCTTTCAGGAGTCGTGACGAGACAGACAGGCAGGCAACATTTCTACATACTTTTTTACGGATAAATACAAAAGAATGTCAATTGAAAAAGGTAAAATGAAACAAAGTGCATCTAGTTTGCAGTCTTTCCAGCTTCAGTTAAGTGATTGTGTTAGCTGTGTTGTTGGCTAGCTTCTCTGTCTGAACAACAGTGTCCTGACAAGTGAGCACATTTTCTATGCCAGGCAAAATTGTGCCTCATTAGCTCAATGTTATGGATGTATCCAAATAAATGTCACTAGAAAACAGTTTAAACAAATGCAAATGCAGCTAATTTGCTGTTATTCTGGCTTTTTGACAAGACAAAGTTAGCCGTAGCTGGCTAGTTAGCAAGCAAGGGATAAGAACGTTTCCAGCCAGTATGGCAATGGAACATTTAGAACGAACGACTGAGTCGCGTCCATAGATACAGAACAAAAAGACAGAGCAACCGAACCGATAGAAAGAATGACCAGTCGGCTTGTGTAACAATCCTAGATGTGTGTCAGGACTATATCTTGTGGAAGGATGAAATAGTATGAATAAATTCATAAAAATAAAGTTTTTATTGAAAATATGTCAATCATTATTTTAATATGTTGGTAACCGGTTGTATAAAAGTGATAATGCCCTCGAAGCCGGTGTTTGGAGGATATATTGCAACGCTTTGCCAGCCCTCGACTTCATCTCGGGCCTAACAACACCCGTGCCAATATATTCTCCAAACACTGGCTTCTTGGGCATTATCGCTTAAATACGACCCTTTTTCATCTGAGAAAGAATGTATCACTTCACTGACAGGGAAACAAATGTGCCTCTGACACCCGTGTTGTATTTCACACACAGGTGCAATAATAATAACTATGTTATGGCTTCTGACAGCATGAGAAATTAAATAATTGTTTTCAGGAGGAAGACAGTGGCAACTGAATTCTCAATGGTAATCGTCAGCATTTACAATAAGGTCCAATAAACCAAATTACTCGTTCATAAAATACCCGAGAGTTGTGTACGTATAATATACATTTTTTGGATCCTATTTTTGGTGTCCATTTGTACTCGTTGCCTTTTTTTATAATACATTTTACCCCCTTTTCTCCCCAATTTCATGGTATCCAATTGTTAGTAATTACTATCTTGTCTCATCGCTACAACTCCTGTACGGGCTCGGGAGAGACGAAGGTCGTCCTCCGAAACACAACCCAACCAAGCCGCACTGCTTCTTAACACAGCGCGCCTCCAACCCGGAAGCCAGCCACACCAATGTGTCAGAGGAAACACCGTGCACCTGGCTTCCTTGGTTAGCGCGCACTGCGCCCGGCCCGCCACAGGAGTCGCTGGTGCGCGATGAGACAAGGATATCCCTACTGGCCAAACCCTCCCTAACCCGGACGACGCTAGGCCAATTGTGAGTCGCCCCACGGACCTCCCGGTGTCCTAGACCACTGCGCCACCCGGGAGGCCTGTACTTGTTGCCTTTTTAAGTGCACAGAGTACGATCAGATTTTTTATTGAGCTAATATTTTCAAGTATTCTGATTTATTGTGTGGCAGTATGCAGGGTGACTGGTGGCTATCATCTAACTTCCAACATCTTTTTTCAAACTAAATACATTTGATCCAGACCATAACATGTTGCTCTTAATTACCTGAAATAAATTATTCATAATGACATGCTCTGTGTTGATTGACTGTTGGCCTAATTTCTAAATAACTATCAAAACTATACCAAGACAAGAGCTGTGGATACTTCAGTTCTGAAGAAAGTAAAATTCTGCAACTGTATATTTCATATTATGTTTGACTATTTAATACAGCTAGCCTATGTCCTTTTCATACAAGCTTCCAATTCCTATCAAAGTACAAGGCAGTTGTATTAAGGGGCCTATTTTCAGCAAGGTTCCCTTTCATGTCACAATTTGCAGAGCTTTTATTTCATAAGCAGTATGTCATGCGAAGGTGCTGTATCTCAAGGGATCCACAATGATTTCTTTGCATGGACAAATATGGTGCATTTATTTCAAACATGTTGAAAGGATCATATGAATATGTTTATCTGCTTTATAAAATGTTGGCATATTATCAAAGACAACACTTTTTTCTAAATGTACATGTATAATACAGACGTTTTCACTATGTCAGAGCATCTATCTTATCTGTAATATTGGCATTCTACATTACACTAATAAAAGGAAGGGACATATGCCATACTACACTGGCTTCCTGTTAAGGCAAGGGCTGATTTCAAGGTTTTACTGCTAACCTACAAAGCATTACATGGGCTTGCTCCTACCTATCTTTCCGATTTGGTCCTGCCGTACATACCTACACGTACGCTACGGTCACAAGACGCAGGCCTCCTAATTGTCCCTAGAATGTCTAAGCAAACAGCTGGAGGCAGGGTTTTCTCCTATTGAGCTCCATTTTTATGGAATGGTCTGCCTACCCATGTGAGAGATGCAGACTCGGTCTCAACCTTTAAGTCTTTACTGAAGACTCATCTCTTCAGTAGGTCATATGATTGAGTGTAGTCTGGCCCAGGAGTGTGAAGGTGAACGGAAAGGCTCTGGAGCAACAAACCGCCCTTGCTGTCTCTGCCTGGCCGGTTCCCCTCTCTCCACTGGGTTTCTCTGCCTCGAACCCTATTACAGGGGCTGAGTCACTGGCTTACTGGTGCTCTTCCATGCCGTCCCTAGGAGGGGTGCGTCACTTGAGTGGGTTGAGTCATTGACGTGGTCTTCCTGTCTGGGTTGGCGCCCCCCCCTTGGGTTGTGCCGTGGCGGAGATCTTTGTGGGCTATACTCGGCCTTGTCTCAGGATGGTAAGTTGGTGGTTGAAGATATCCCTCTAGTGGTGTGGGGGCTGTGCTTTGGCAAAGTGGGTGGGGTTATATCCTGCCTGTTTGGCCCTGTCCGGGGGTATCATCGGATGGGGCCACAGTGTCTTCTGACCCCTCCTTTCTCAGCCTCTAGTATTTATGCTGCAGTAGTTTATGTGTCGGGGGGCTAGGGCTAGTCTGTTATATCTGGAGTATTTCTCCTGTCTTATCCGGTGTCCTGTGTGCATTTCAGTATGCTCTCTCTAATTCTCTCTTTCTTTCTCTCTCTCTCGGAGGACCTGAGCCCTAGGACCATGCCTCAGGACTACCTGGCAGGATGACTCCTTGCTGTTCCCAGGCCACCTGGCCGTGCTGCTGCTCCAGTTTCAACTGTTCTGCCTGCGGCTATGGAACCCTGACCTGTTCACCGGACGTGCTACCTGTCCCAGACCTGCTGTTTTCAACTCTCTAGAGACAGCAGGAGCGGTAGAGATACTCTCAATGATCGGCTATGAAAAGCCCACTGACTTGTTGCACCCTCGACAACTACTGTGATTATTATTATTTGACCATGCTAGTCATTTATGAACATTTGAACATCTTGGCCATGTTCTGTTATAATCTCCACCCGGCACAGCCAGAAGAGGACTGGCCGCCCCTCATAGCCTGGTTCCTCTCTAGGTTTCTTCCTAGGTTTTGGCCTTTCTAGGGAGTTTTTCCTAGCCACCGTGCTTCTACACCTGCATTGCTTGCTGTTTGGGGTTTAGGCTGGGTTTCTCTACAGCACTTTGATATATCAGCTGATGTAAGAAGGGCTTTATAAATACATTTGATTTGAATTTGATTTGAAATAAATGCATCCGAGCACAATTCTACTTGCAGAGAAAAAATAACTGCTATGTACAAAAAGCCAAATACAATATACACAAAAGTATGTGAACACTGCTTCAAATGAGTGGATTCGGCTATTTCAGCCACACCCATTGCTGACAGGTGTATAAAATAGAGCACAGTACCATGCAATCTCCATAGACAAACATTGGCAGTAGAATGGCCATAATGAAGAGCTCAGTTACTTTCAACGTAGCACCGTCATAGGATGCCACCTTTTCAACAAGTCAGTTCGTCAAACTTCTGCCCTGCTTGAGCTGCCCCGATCAACTGTAAGTCCTGTTGTTGTGAAGTGGAAACGTCTAGGAGCAACAACGGTTCACAGAACGGGGCCGCCGAGTGCTAAAGCGCCTAACGTGTAAAAATAGTCTGTCCTCGGTTGCAACACTCACTACCGAGTTCCAAACTGCCACTGGAAGAAACATCAGCGCAATAACTGTTCGTCGGGAGCTTCATGAAAGGGGTTTCCATGGCCGAGCAGTCACACACAAGCCTAAGATCAACATGCGCAATGCCAAGCGTCGGCTGGAGTAGTGTAAAGCTCACCGCCATTAGATTCTGGAGTGTTACGTTCCCCAGTTTCTGTGTTGTATTTGAGTGTGTGTGTTTCAGGAGATGGCTTCCTGGAAGCCTCCCCAACCAACTGATTGGTCGACCCCAGGCTAATTGATGATTGGAGCTGACTCCGCCCCCTCGTCAAGAAGCAGCTGACTCTAATCACCATTGCCACCAGAAGATATAAAAGCCAGTGTTCTGTTTTGGAGAAATGATTGGAGGTTAGAGGGAGATTGAAGATCATGAGAAAGATTAGAGGGAGATTGAATGTTTTGGAGAAATCATTAGAAAGAGTTCTGTGTTTGTTGTCTTTGTCAAAGCTTCTTTAGTGGCCTGAGTTAGTTTACTCAGTTTTGTTGTAAAGTGTTTGTGAAATTGTTAATAATTATTCTGTTTCATTTGTTCCCAGGGGGGGAAGGAGAAGGCACTTAGGGAGTGCTTAGGCAAGAGGCCCGAGGGCATACATATACCCGTAGTATATTCAATGTCTAGGCACACTAGGTAAGACCTGGGCGGACCACCCCCTGTATTTTGGTTAGGGCACCAGGTGGTGCTAAGTTAGGTAAGTTAAGTGGGTAGGCAGGTTAGATAGGAGAGGGGGAGCTTTGATATTTACTTTCTTTCCTTTGGTTCCGTCCAGCCCCTTTTCCCCATATTACCGTGTAGGAAATAAATCCTAGTAACGGTAAATTCTGCCTTTGTCGTCCTTTCTCGCACCTACGGTCCATACCTCTTTCGCTTCACGGAGAGTTGAGTTGCAGCAGGGAGTTGCGTTCCCTCTTTTTAGAGGCGTGCGTAACATGGAGTAGTGTAAAGCTCACCACCATTAGATTCTGGAGTAGTGTAAAGCTCACCGCCATTAGATTCTGGAGCCATGGAAACAAGTTCTCTGGAGTAATGTATCACGCTTCACCATCTGGCAGTCCGACTGATGAATCTGGGTTTGGCCAATGCATAGTGCCAACTATAAAGTTTGGTGGAGGAGGAATAATGGTCTGGAGCTGTTTTTCCTTGTTCGGGATAGGTCCCTTAACGCTACAGAATACAATGATATTGTAGACGATTCCGTGCTTCCAAACTTGGCAACAGTTTGGGGAAGGCCCTTTCCTGTTTCAGCATGACAATGCCTCCGTGCACAAAGCGAAGTCCATACAGAAATGGTTTGTCAAGATCGGTGTGGAAGAACTTGACTGCACAGAGCCCTGACCTCATCGAACACCATTGGCAGAATTGGAACGCCGACTGCGAGCCAGGCCTAATCGCCCGACCTCACTAATGCTCTTGTGGCTGAATGGAAGAAAATCCCCGCAACAATGTTCCAACATCTAGTGTTAAGCCTTCAGAGAAGACTGGAGGCTGTTATAGCAGCGAAGGGAGGACCAACTCCATATTAATGCCCATGATTTTGGAATGAGATGTTTGACGAGAAGAATAACTTTTGGTAATGTAGTGTATCTTAATATCACATTAACCAGCTTTCTGATAATGGAATTATTGTATATACAGCCAGCCTGCAGTAAACTATCAGTGTGCCTTGTGATTTGAGCTAACAAAGATCTCAACCTAATCTAAACCTCTCTTACAACCTGACATTTCAACATTCTTTCCTTATGTTATAAAGCAGTCAGTGAGGAGGAGACCTGTTATTATTCTAAGAAAAAAATCATGCCCTTTTCAAGTGAAACCAAAATATATTTAAAGTATATTAAAACACACTATTAGCTATATCTTCCAATTACAAAGCAGCAACACAACTGAAATTGTGGTTACTTCTGAACTATTTTCGATCATTCACTCCTGCTAAATTAGGATGGCAAATAATTCACCTCAACTTTTCATTTAGAAAAGGGGAAAGAAGTCAGTCACAGTAATGTCTTTAGGTTATCTTTGAAAGGTGTGTTTCCAGCAAACCAAACTTGGTTCTGTGAAAGTTCCCAGAACATTCGTTAGGTCGCGGCAAAATCTAGTGGGCTACAGTCTTACCTGTTGATGCCAAAATTATCAAATGTTCTGCTACCATCTAGTGGTTGGTTGTAATATCACAGCACACGTTTGGTTACATAGTACTGTAGCTTTTACAAACGATTCAAAAGTTTCATTGTGTTGTTTTCTGCTAGTTACATATAAACAAAAAATCGTTTCGCAATTATTTACATTTAGATAATCATATTCAGATAGTAAGTGTACAGTATACATAAAATGAAATCTTGTAGGCCTACTGTATAAGTTACGCACACTTGCAAAATATTAGTTTCCACTCCCCCTTTGCATGCAAACACGTTTTTACGTTGTTTTTAAAAACGAATTATTAACTTTGGTAGCAAAGTAATCAGGCCTTATCTTACACCACTCAATAGTAAAGCACAACAACAGTTTCCCCAATACTGTATGCAAATCCTCAACAGACATTATCCTCATCCGTATGCGTAATTGCCATTTGGAAGATACAATGATTATATCCACAAACTTTAAAAAATAATGTGAGGTATATTTTGTAAATACGTGTGCTGCAAACGTGTTGGTTATTCAAAAGTCGGGTTAGGTTTAGATATTCTTTAAGCTAAGACAATAGTTTTCTTCGGTCTTTAGGCTATGCTAAATAAAATCCAGAATGGAATGGTATAGTATATTTCCACGCCCCCTTAACAAGTGTGCGCACCACTCCCCTCTCTGCTACTCAACATCTCAGATGGTCTTGAGCCAGTCAGACAAATAAACAGAAGAAAGAATAATGACAGGCCTCAACGCTTTAAAAATGGATACTAATGTAGTAGTTATTGGGAAAGACAGGGTTGGTAAATCTGGTGAGACCAAATCTCTCATTATTTATCGTTTGTGCAATGTATTCAAGTCTACAGTGCAATGGTCAGTGGACCATTCTGGCATTTCTAACTGGATCCATTCCTTTCCTCAACATACTTAGTAGGATGATGATGATGATTGTTTCACAGCGCTGACAGTCCGCGTTTTAAGTAGAAGATTCATTGGAGAATATGGGAACACTGGTAAGTTTTGTTTGTCTGTCATCACCAGATATTGTAATATCAAGCTAACATTTTACTTTTGTAGGCCTATGCAGTACAACTAAATTAATATTTGTCTGTTAATTGCTTTCAGAATCAATCTACAGCCACAATGTTGTCATGGATGGAAGGGACATAACTTTTAACATCTGGGATTTACCATGTTGTCAGGTATTACGAAATGTTAATATTCAATCTGTTATAATGCTGTTTAATGTTTTTCATCATTAATCTTGTTATAGAGGCAGCTCTGCAGAGTGGTCAATAGCAGGCACTGCCACAAAGTCATAAAATCTGAATTTAAACCTAACCTTAACCCTAACCTTAACCACACTACTAACCCTAATGCCTTACCCTAACCTTAAATGAAGGTCAAAAAGCTAACTTAGTTTCATGCATTTTTACAATAGAGCCAAATTGGACTTTGCAGCTGACTTATCTAAGGGAAAATCGCTCAGTTCTGCCTCATGTCAAGACACGCCAACCTGCTGTTATAATATGCCATCATCATGATGTCTGAAACTGTATTCAGTCCTTTGAAATGACTGCAAGAATTCAGTATATTTGGCATCTTATACAGAGCACTTCAGTTAATCATAGGCTTCTTTATAAGTGCCTTTATGGTAGACACAGATTTATGATGCTGCCATTTTCCCATACTGCAGTGAGTATTACTGCAGAGAAGCGCCTGGTTGTCTTTGGCATGAATGAGTCCACTTTTACTAGCACCATGCACGACCACAATGACTGGACACAATCGGCCCAGAGAAATAGGGCTTACATGGACTGACTAACTTATACCAAGATTCTTCCTTTCCCAATACATAACCTTTCACTCTTTGATCCAAGCAAGCCTATACAAATTGTATATATTTTAACCTTTTCCAGGATCTGTCCATGGAGACCTCCCCATATGAGAAGAAAGTCCAGTGGGCGAACGGTTTTGTCCTGGTCTACAGCATCTGTGACAGGGCCAGCTTCAACTCTGTCACCAAGCTGATCCAGTCCATTAAGGACTTCAAGGGCATGGTCAAGGTGCCCATGCTAATCGTAGACAACAAGAGGGACCTGAATCACAGGGACAGTCCTCAGTGAGGAGGGCAGAATGCTAACCCTGACAATAGACTGCCATTTCTATGAGGTTTCAGCTGCTGAGAACTACCACAGTGTCCTCATGGTGTTTCACGGACTAATAGACAGGATATGGGAGTCCAAGTCTGCCATCAAGAAGCAAGCTGGAATTAAGGGCATTGTGAAAAGCATGTCTGCAGTTTTTGCCAGGAGACGGACGGATTCACTGTGAGACTATGGCACAGGGAGGAAGACATTGTATACTGTAATCAATGTATGCATAAGTCTGACATGAGTTGTTGTATGATGTCTGTGCTCTGGCATCAGGACAGGACTTGGTATGTGACAAAGGGATCCAGAGACTGCCTTATGGCTAAGACACGACAATGAAGGGCAGAAACAGGGGAAGATGGCATTGTAGGTGTGGAAATAAATGGCAGTGATGGAAAAAGTGCCCAATTGTCATACTTGAGTAAAAGTGAAGATACCTTAATAGAAAATGACTGAAGTAAAAGTGAAAGTAACCCAGTAAAATACTACTTGAATAAAAGTCTAAAACTATTTAGTTTTAAATATACTTAAGTATCAAAAGTAAATGTACATTCCTTATATATTAATTTACATTCCTTATATTTAGCAAACCAGCCGGCACAATTTTTATATATTTTTCCTATGGATAGCCAGGGGCACACTCCAACACTCAGACATCATTTACAAATGAAGCATTTGTGTTTAGGGAGTCCGCCAGATCAGAGGCAGTGGGGATGACCAGGGATATTCTCTTGATAAGTGTGTGAATTGGGCCATTTTCCTGTCCTGATAAGCATTCAAAATGTAACGAGTAATTTTGGGTGTCAGGAAAAATGTATGGAGTAAAAATTACATTATTTTCTTTAGGAATGTAGTGAAGTAAAAGTAAACATTGTCAAAAATATAAATAGTAAAAGTACAGATACCCCAAAAAACTACTTAAGTAGTACTTTAACATATTTTTACTTAATAAGTACTTAACACCACTGGGAAATGGAGACTAGTACCCAAAGTTATTGCTGTAGTTGTGGCTGACTGTTGCAGGACAGGATTGACTTGGAGAGAGCACACTTTCCACAGAGATTGTAGATCTTGTATATTATTTACAATTAAACAACTCATTTAATTAACTGTCTAATAGCTGCTCTTTACACTGAATACTTTTGCAAAGAAATGCATATGAATATCATGGCCAGTGACCAGTCCAGTGACATTCTGTGGCCGTCTGGTAAAAGGTGCCAAAGTTAGCTCATAAAGAGCTAAATTATAGTTTATCAAATTACTATTATCCTTAACCCATTATCAACTATTGGAGGGCAAACACTTAATAATTACTTTCATACACAAACATAACTTTTTTAAACCAACGTGAGCCCTTTTCATATCAATATTGTTTGTCACCAAGATGAGTGACTAGGCTCCTGGAAATTAATACAATATTGTGATGTAGCTCAAGTGATAAACACTTGAGATAAGTATATGCATACATTTATGTTTATATTCCTATAATGAAATAAATAAATAAATAAATAAAATAAAAATGTATTGCTATGAGCTGAATAAAACCCCTATACCTTCATCTTATTGACATCTTATTAAATGTATGTATGGGAATACTGGAATAAATATTGACTATGCAGTATAGTTTGTAAATTCCTCTTCTTGTAACGACAGCAACCAATACAGTAGCAGCTTTAGCTACAATCTAAATCACCGGTCAACACTTGTCAAGAAACAACATCCTCTGAATATAAGGACATGTAGGAATATTTGACCCTGTTGATGAGAAAATTCCAGTCTACCCCAGACAGAATAATGAGCAGAACATGGCAGATGGAACAAATATAACTGTTCCGTTAATCATCCCACCAGTTCAAGGCAAGTAAGGATTTAAAGTGAAGTGAGGATATGTAAACATAGACACATGCAATTAAGAAACAGTAATGAAAGTGTCATATTTCATTTCATGCATGTCCCTCATCGTGAAAAATGTGGGTTATTTCTTCAAGACAGTCTTTTGTTCAACATTTTCCCATGGTAGGTAGTAAGAAGGAAAGATGGATCCCCAGAGTCAGATTTTTTTCTCAAATCCAATTTATGAATCCCTCTAATGACAGCGGTAAAGACACAGAGCTCACTCTGGACAGGATCAAGGCGTCACTTCATTGATCTGTCTGTTCTTAATGATTCAGCTATGTTATTGGCAAAGCTAATGAGCACAGTCACATTATTTCAGACATGCTTTTATGTCTTCTATTGGGTATTTTACAACAGAATAGGAGGCATTCTTTCAAGCAAAGCCTTGGCCCTCGTCTTATTATGTTTGCCATATCACAAAGACACACACATTATATACAGTACCAACCAGTTAAAAGTTGGGACACACCAACTCATTCAAAGGTTTTGGTAAATGTTTTACTATTTTCTACATTGTAGAATAATAGTGAAGACATCAAACTATGAAATAACACATATGGAATCATGTAGTAACCAAAAAAGTGTTAAACAAAAGAAAATATATTTTATATTTGAGACTCTTCAAAGTAGCCACCCTTTGCCTTGATGACAGCTTTGCACACTCTTGGCATTCTCTCAACCAGCTTTGTGAGGTAGTCATCTGGAATGCATTTCAATTAACTTTCAATCTCTCTTATGGCTGAGATCGGCTAAGATCCCATTAACGGGATCGATTTGACAACAGCCAGTGAAAGTGCAGGGCGCCAAATTCAAACAACAGAAATCTCATAATTAAAATTCCTCAAACATACAAGTATTTCACATCATTTTAAAGATAAACTTGTTGTTAATCCCACCACAGTGTCCGATTTCAAAAAGGCTTTACGACGAAAGCACACCAAACGATTATGTTAGGCCAGTACCTAGTCACAGAAAAACACAGCCATTTTTCCAGCCAAAGAGAGGAGTCACAAAAAGCAGAAATAGAGATAAAATTAATCACTAACCTTTGATGATCTTCATCAGATGACACTCATAGGACTTCATATTACACAATACATGTATGTTTTGTTTGATAAAGTGCATATGTATATCCAAAAATCTCAGTTTATATTGGCGCGTTACGTTCAGTAATGTTTTGCTTCCAAAACATCTGGTGATTTTGCAGAGAGCCACATCAATTTACAGAAATAGTCATCATAAACTTTAATATAAGATACAAGTGTTATGCACAGAGTTAGAGATATACTTCTCCTTAACCTGTTTGGGCTGCAGGGGCAGTATTGAGTAGCCAGATAAAAGGTGCCCATTTCAAACGGCCTCGTACTCAATTCTTGCTCGTACAATATGCATATTATTATTACTATTGGATAGAAAACACTCTCTAGTTTCTAAAACCTGTTTGAATTATATCTGTGAGTAAAACAGAACTCATTTGGCACAAACTTCCTGACCAGGAAGTGGAAAATCTGAAATCGATGCTCTGTTCTAGGTCCTGCCTATAAATGGGCATGATACGTATTAGTATACATGCACGTCATACACCTTCCCCTAGATGTCAAGAGGCAGTGAGAGAAGAAATGAAGTGTTTATCTTGGTCTGAGTTGGAATAAATCCTCTTGGAATGACGTGTCACCCATTTCCTGTTTTCAGGAAGGCGCAAGAAGGAACCGGGGATTGCCTTTTGAAAAGCTGTCGTTATAGGCGACTACTATCTCCGACTTTGATTTTATTTGATACATGTGACAATATCATCGTAAAGTATGTTTTTTCAATATAGTTTAATCAGATTATTGAAATTTTTTCGGGAGTTTTGCCGTGTTCCGTTCTCTTCCGTTTGTTGACATGGAGAGATTCGCGCCACTTGGCAAGTGTGCTTGCTAAATCGAGAGGGAAAAAGGCTGTTCTAAATCCAAACAACGATTGTTCCCGACAAAGGACCCCTTGTACAACATTCTGATGAAAGATCAGCAAAAGTAGGACCCATTTTATGATGCTATTTCATATATCTGTCGAACATGTGAACTAGTCGTTTGCGCCCAGCTTTTGGGTACTCTCTCGCCATACCTAAGCTGTATGTCGTAATGAAGTTATTTTTTGAATTCTAACACGGCGATTGCATTAAGAACTAGTGTATCTATCATTTCCTATACAACATGTATTTTTTAGTTATGTTTATGAATAGCTATTTGGTCAGAATATGTGTGTCAGAAAAAGTGTCAGAAAAATATCCGGACGTTGTGGGAAAAAGTAGCTACGTTAGCACAATGTATAACCACTGATTTCAGCTCTAAATATGCACATTTTCGAACAAAACATAAGTGTATGTATAACCTGATGTTATAGGACTGTCATCTGATGAAGCATATCAAGGTTAGTCAAAAATTATATATCTTTTGCTGGTTTGTTACGATCGCTAACTTTTGCTGCTGGGAAATGGCTTGTGTTTCTGGCTATTGTGGTAAGCTAATATAACGCTATATTGTGTTTTCGCTGTAAAACACTTAAGAAATCGGAAATATTGTCTGGAATCACAAGATGCCTGTCTTTCATTTGCTGTACACTATGTATTTTTCAGAAATGTTTTATGATGAGTATTTAGGTATTTGACGTTGGTGTCTGTAATTATTCTGTCTGCTTTCGGTGCAATTTCTGACTGTAGCTGCAATGTAAACTATGATTTATACCTGAAATATGCAAATTTTTCGAACAAAACATAGATTTATTGAATAACATGTTATAAGACTGTCATCTGATGAAGTTGTTTGTTGGTTAGTTTGGTTGGTTCTTGGTTAGTTAGGTTGGCTTTGTGCATGCTACCTGTGCTGTGAAAAATGTCTGTCCTTTTTTGTATTTGGTGGTGAGCTAAAACGCTTTCGTTTTAGTAGTTCTATATCTCCGGTCATGTTTTTATTCGTTATAGGTGTTAAAGACATCATAAGGTAGTTAATTTAAACCGACTTATAGCAGTTTATAGCAGTTTATTGCGATTTTCTGGGATTTCTTTGTCATGCGCTTTCACGAGTTGGACACCTCTCCAGTTGGTGGCTAACATTAGCGGCTATTTCGACCGGACAAGAGGACATCTTTCAACCCAAAGACGATTGTTCTGGAGAAAGGACACCTTGCCCAAGATTCTGATGGAAGCTCAGCTAATAGTAAGCAGTCTTTATGCTGTTAATTCGTACTTATGTTGACAAATGTTAAATAATAATTCCGCCATGAATTATGGGGCGGTCTCGCTTTAGCGCATGCTGTATTGCGCAGTAACGTTAATTTTAAAAATCTAACCCAGCGATTGCATTAGGAACTAATTTATCTTTCATTTGCTGTCCAACTTGTATTTTTTAGTCAAGTTTATGAATAGTTTTCGATTAGAATAGGTGCCTTTCCCAAGATTTCTCCTGACATTTTCTTTGCAGCTTGGCTACTTTTCTCATTGTATAACCACGATTTGTGCCGCTAAATATGCACATTTTCGAACAAACTCTATATGCATTGTGTAATATGATGTTATAGGACTGTCATCTGAAGAATTCTGAGAAGGTTAGTGAAAAAATTAATATCTTTTGGTGGTTTATACGTAATCGCTATGTTTGGCTTGAATCAATGCTGTTGTGATGTTTGCTATTGTGGTATGCTAATATAACGCTATATTGTGTTTTCGCTGTAAAACACTTAGAAAATCTGAAATATTGTCTGGATTCACAAGATCTGTGTCTTTCAATTGCTGTACGCTGTGTATTTTTAAGAAATGTTTTATGATGAGTAATTAGGTAATACACGTTGCTCTCTGTAGTTATTCTAGTCGCTTTGGTGAGAGTTGTGATGGTGGCTGCAATGGTAAACTATGATTTATACCTGAAATATGCACATTTTTCTAACAAAACATATGCTATACAATAAATATGTTATCAGACTGTCATCTGATGAAGTTGTTTCTTGGTTAGTGGCTATTTATATCTTTATTTGGTCGAATTTGTGATAGCTACTGATGGAGTAAAAAACTGGTGGAGTAAAAAAAGTGGTGTCTTTTGCTAACGTGGTTAGCTAATAGATTTACATATTGTGTCTTCCCTGTAAAACATTTTAAAAATCAGAAATGATGGCTGGATTCACAAGATGTGTATCTTTCATCTGGTGTCTTGGACTTGTGATTTAATGATATTTAGATGCTAGTATTTACTTGTGACGCTATGCTAGGCTATGCTAGTCAGCTTTTTTACTGATGGGGGTGCTCCCGGATCCGGGTTTGGGAGGAACTAGAAGTTAATGCAACTGCTGTGTCAGCTTTTTTTTAAATTACGGAAAAAGCAAACCATGCAATAATCTGAGTACAGCGCTCAGACAACAAACCACGTTGGAGTCAACAGAAGTCAGAAATAACGTTATACATATTCACTTACCTTTGATGATCTTCATCAGAATGCACTCCCAGGAATCCCAGTTCCACAATAAATGTTTGATTTGTTCGATAAAGTACATAATTTATGTCCAAATACCTCCTTTTTGTTCATGCGTTTAGCCCAGTGATCCAAATTCATGAGGCGCGAGCAGACGAAAAGTCCAAATGTTCCGTTACAGTCCGTAGAAACATGTGAAACGATGCATAGAATCAATCTTTAGGATGTTTTTATCATACATCTTCAATAATTTTTCAACTGGAGAATTCCTTGCAAGCTAACTCTCACGTGAACGCGCCTGGTCAGCTCATGGCACTCTGCCAGACCCCTGACTCAAAGAGCCTTCATTCCCCCTCCTTCACAGTAGAAGCATCAAACACGGTTCTAGAGACTGTTGACATCTAGTGGAAGCCTTAGGAAGTGCAATATGACCATTATCCTGTATCACTGTATATTCGATAGGTGATGAGTTGATAAACTACAAACCTCAGATTTCCAACTTCCTTGTTGGATTTTGTCTCAGTTTTTTGCCTGCCATATGAGTTCTGTTATACTCACAGACATCATTCAAACAGTTTTAGAAACGTCAGAGTGTCTTCCATCCAAATATACTAATACCATGCATATCTTAGCTTCTGGGACTGAGTAGCAGGCAGTTTACTCTGGGCACCTTATTCATCCAAGCTACTCAATACTGCCCCCAGCCATAAGAAGTTTAACAGGTGTGCCTTGTTAAAAGTTCATTTGTGGAATTTCTTTCCTTCTTAATACGTTAGAGAAAATCAGTTGTGTTGTGGCAAGGTAGGGGTGGTATACATAGTTAATTTTATATTATGGCAAGAACAACTCAAATAAGCAAAGAGAAACAAAAGTCCATCATTACTTTAAGACATGAAGGTCAGTCAATGCTGAAAATTTCAAGAACTTTGAAAGTTTCTTCAAGTGCAGTCGCAAAAACCATCAAGCGCTATGATGAAACTGTCTCTCATGAGGACCGCCACAGGAAAGGAAGACCCTGCAGAGGATAAGTTCATTAGAGTTAACTGCACCTCAGATTTCAGCCCAAATAAATGCTTCACAGAGTTTAATTAACAGACACATCTCAACATCAACTGTTCAGAGGAGACTGCTTGAATCAGGCGTTCATGGTTGAATTGCTGCAAAGAAACCACTACTAAAGGACACCAATAAGAAAAAGAGACTTGCTTGGGCCAAGAAACATGGGCAATGGACATTAGACTGGAGGAAATCTATCCTTTGGGCTGATGAGTTCAAATTGGAGATTTTTAGTTCGAACCGCCATGTCTTTGTGAGACGCAGAGTAGGTAAAGGGATGATCTCCACATGTGTGGTTCCCACCGTGAAGCATGGACGTGTGATGGTGTGGGGGTGCTTTGCTGGTGACACTTTCTGTGATTTATTTACAATTCAAGGCACACTTGACCAGCATGGCTACCACAGCACTCTGCAGCGATACACCATCCTATCTGCTTTGTGCTTAGTGGGACTATCATTCGTTTTTCAACAGAACGATGACACAACACACCTCCAGGCTGTGTAAGGGCTATTTGACCACAAAGGAGAGTGATGGAGTGCTGCATCAGATGACCTGGCCTCCACAATCACCCGACCTCAACCCAATTGAGATGGTTTGGGATGAGTTGGACCACAGAGTGAAGGAAAAGCAGCCAGCTTCACCTGGAATACTTAGCATATGCGGGAACTCCTTCGAGACTGTTGGAAAAGTATTCCAGGTGAAGCTGGTTTAGAGAATGCCAAGAGTGTGCAAAACTGTCATCAAGGCAAAGGGTGGCTACTTTGAAGAATCTCAAATATAAAATATATTTTGATTTGTTTAACACTTTTTTTGGTTACTACATGATTCCATATGTGTTATTTCATAGTTTTGATGTCTTCACTATTATTATACAATGTAGAAAATAGTAAAAATAAAGAAAACCCTTGAATGAGTAGGTGTGTCCAAACCTTTGACTGGTACAGCAAGTCTTACTCAAGGGCCTTCAACACACCTGATTACAATTTTTGAATAAAGCTCTACAAATACTGTTGCAATGGTTGAATCACAGCATTGTTGTAAGCTTATTACATTGCTGCTAGTTGACACGGCTAGTCATGCATTCGTCATGCATTTGAGTTGTATCCTTCTGAATGGGCTCCACAGTGACAACGTATTTAGTGGTGGGGCTGTAGCGGCTGGTATGCACAGAGCATAAGGAGTTGTGGGACCTCATAGCGATCTCTCCTCTCCGTGGGATGTGCTGGGGGAAGACAGAGTTGTAGGACTGGCCCAGTATCATCCTCTGCTGCTGGGGGATCTGCCACAGGACACTTTGCTTGAGGAGCAGGGCCTCATCAGAGATCTTGGGCTCTCCGTCCTGCTCATCCCCAGCACTGCAGCCAGGCTCGGAACCCTTGTAGGAGGATAACCCTGGAATCGGTGTCCAAATAAAACAATACCATGATACAACATTGGAGACTTATTGATGGTTTTGAGGATTGTTCTGTATGCATGTCAGACTATACAACTAGTATATGTTAGTTACTAGCATTTCAAAAACATGTATTAACCATTGTAACTAAAACATTGTTATTCCCACAGATGTGTTTGGCCTTATACAAACAGACCTGTTCCAACCAGGATACTGTTCTCCCCTGGAATTCCTCCAGTTCACTACTGTTGTGTGCAGTGTTCTACTGAACTTGGTCTGACCCTCCAGACAAGCAAGCTTCCCTCACACCTCAGCCCAGAGGACTCCCAGGGGACCGGCCCATGTGCAGACAGACAGAAAGACACCAACCAGCCTGGGAGGCTGCACGGCAGGTAAACTGGTGCCAGACCCCTTGGTATCCCCTGTCAGTCTGGATGTGTAAGGATACCAAACAGGAACATGCCAGGGGTTAATGAAGCAGACCTGGATCTGTCTGTGGCCCCAACAGCTCACTGTCACATTCCCTGACCCCCTGAAGACCATGCCTCAGCAGGACTCTGGTGTTATTCACTGCTTTATGCACCAGCCTGGATATGTAGTACTGTAAGAGGGAAATTGCTACCAAAAAGACGAACAGGGAATGTATTTTTTATTTTAAAAATGTAACTACTACATTTGAGAGAGATATGTGAGTATGTGACTATGAACATCAATCCCAAAAACAAGTTAGTGTGCATGAGCAGTTGGCTTTCAGTTTGTTTAACACCACACACTGTAGATGCCATAGATGTCCTTGTTCCACATGGCTAGCTCTCTGGAGATCTGTTCTTAGTAAGGACGTGCACATGCAGGCTTTTCCAAGAAACTGCACACCCTAATCTCTCCTCACTTTACAGATACACTTTCATTCCTGGAAACAAAAACATTGGAAGTCTAAACAACACGATCAGCACTCATGAGACAATACTAAGTTCAGTTCAAAAATGTGACTCAGCTTGAATTTGTCACACACCACAGACTAAACCAGCAGAAGTCAAAATACCTTGTTTCAAGCAACCAGACATGGTCAAAAACAAGTAAAAAAATGTATATCATGCCCTGACTGACACATTGTTGTAAACATCTGACAGATTTCAGCAATTTATCCAAGTAATTACAACTATATCTAATCCCTTTCATCTGAATCATTACTTTTTTGCTTATTGTCTACTAAAAGGATTATTTAATAGATAGTTTGAATTCATGACAAGATCTGTGTGTGTTAGGTGGAGCAGCACAGGGGAACCCAAGTGCAGACTCAGACCAGGAAACAGGGATGAATGAACCCAGGTATTTATTGTAACACAGGGAGAGATGGAGTGCAGATCCAGGGAAGCTCGGATGAGTTGTAGGAAACCAGATGTGGAGGCTGAGGTTGGAGTGAGCTGGGTTGGGACAGGGTAAACAGGTCCAGAGGGGAATCCAAGGGAGTGGTGGTGAGCTGAATCCAAAACAGGGTAGCAGGGTGGTGAAATGTGGAACAGGAGACAGGAACCAGAGTCAGAGCGGCAAAATGAACGGAGATTACGATCTGGCAGAGTGGCAGTGGCAGGACTGAGTATTTGTAGAGGTATTGATTATGGAACGAGTAGCAGCTGGTGGGGATCTGCTCTGACTCCAGCACACCACACACAGTCTCCAACCACACACACACACACACACACACACACACACACACACACACACACACACACACACACACACACACACACACACACACACACACACACACACACACACACACACACACACACACACACACACACACACACACACACACACACACACACACACAGAGAGGGAGAGGGAGAAGGAGAAGGAGAGGGAAAGGGAGTGTACTGGGGGAATGGCTGCAGGTCAAGGAGACACTGGATGTCCACTAGGGGGTGTGGCAGGAGCAGATGTGACAGTGTGTTTCCCCCGCTGGCTTCCTCACAGTCTCCTAGGTAATTGTATACAAATACTTCCTCAAAATAACCTGATATTACGCATTTGAGACATGTGAGTCGATCCATGTCATTTCAGCAAGCCATGACACCACCATCCCAGATTGTTATGAAATTGTTTCTGTAGTTAGAAACAGGTAAGATTGGCATTCCTGAAACATTATTTTGTAGAAACGTAACTATGTAACCTATTTGATTGCACCCAAATTGGCCATTTTAATTCATAGGATTCAGATAATATTAATTAAATATAGTACCCAACATCTGATGTGGACCAAAATAATTTCTACCAATATGTAAGACATGAGGAATAAAAAAACATTGTCAAAAGCCAGCCACAAACCCCCCACAACTCATGCCAATCCAATCCCACCCCAACAACCAGTATACAGTATCAGTTTTCTATGTTTGACAAGTAGTGTGAAGCTGCGGCGTGGGTGGCTTTTGACAATTTTTTGGGGATTCCTCATATGTTACTCATTGGTAGTGTTAGGTTCTTATTTTTCTGAGTAAATAACTCACGGACACTAGAGAAGCTTTAACCAAGTTTAATTCTTCCCAGAGGTTCTGTACAGCTGTAATTCAGACAACCCAACATTTCTCCCATCACAGATATATATATCTGGTACTACAGGAAAGAGTAACAGGATACTAAACCCTTATTACTCCCTTCAGGGGATCTGACCTCACCTTCTGACCTCAACCCCTCCTTCACCTAATCCACAGATGTCCATCTGTCTCCCCTATATCAACACGTTGCTCTCTTCCCGTCCACCCAACACATTCCAAAGCCATCTGTTTTTCTACAGAGATCCATTAACTTCTGACATGAAACCCAGTCTCTTTCACTCCTAATATTCTATGCTTCTTCTCTATCATTTATTTAATATCTCAATGTTCAAAATGTCGAATCCAACAGTCCCTCCTCTTGAACAATAGCATCTTAATGTTCAATTAATCTAAACTTGGAAATTACTAATAAATTGATAAACAATGATAATAAAACATGAATTAAAAAAACAAACAAATGATTATAAAACATGAATTGAACAAACAAACAAATGAACAAACAATGAACAAACAGTCACCGTGAGGTTTACAAGTTCAGAGACTTATAGCCTCTGTACTATGATCACACAGCAAAATGCCATTCCAGCTGAATCTGCTGTCTCGTTCTATGGCAGATGGAGCAGCTTTTAGTTTCTCCACTTTCCCCTTCTGGTTCACAAGAGAGTAATAGCACAAGACTTGGAAAGCAACAAAAATACACAAAATATAACAGTTTTAATGATGTGATAAGCTGTGCATAATTATATATGCATGATAACCAAAGTCTGAGACCATGACAATCCCCACTCTCTCTTCACCTGACTCTATGCCTCCAGGATACTTTCCTGCTGGGTTCCACAAAAATGAAAGCTCTACAAAGCTTCTTCGTGTTTTCGCCCAGTCTTTCCTTTTCGGCCCCAGGTTCCGAGAGGTGTTCCCAAGTCATGTCATTTTCACTTTGTTCCCCATCTCCTCCATTTCACCTGATAGGCACGTTACCTGATATGCAAGTGTGTATCCCTCATCAACATTACATCCTCTTGAGGTAACTCAGCACTGTATATGCTTTCACATCAATGCCTTCAACATTTTGTTCAGAGTAAAATTACCCCTCTATCCTCTATCATATGATGCATTAACCAATAAAGCAGCAAACCCAACCCAACTATGATGTTTAAAGTAGCTCCCAGACCCAACCCATCTGTATGTCTTACAGTGGAATCTAGTCTCTCTCTCTCTCTCTCTCTCTCACTCCGCTTCCTCTGTCATGGTGTCTTCACTCACCCATTATGCAGCTGTTCCTCACTTCACATGAGAACTATGCATCCCCCAAGGAGAGACATGATGATTTTTACCACTGCAGGTTCTGTACGGAGTAGTGTGTGTCTCAAACCAATGCTGTTCCAACACCCCCGCCTGGTGTCTCTTGATGTACACTCAATCTCCAGAATTCAGCCCGTGACCTTGGTTATATCTCTGCTTTCACCTGCGGATATACACACTGCAACACATGGGTCATTTCCTGACAACATCATTTGTGATATTTGAATAACCGCATTCCCTGTCCTCCCATCGGTCCCCCAGTTACCAGTTACCAATCCATGTGACATGAGTCGTCATAAACTGATATCCCAACAATGCTACAAAAGTAACCATTGCTACTTCCAACATGGCCCATGACTATAGTCTCACAATACCCCTCATTTGCGCAGTAGTCAAATTCCATGCTGTCAATATAGTATCCTACGCTACTAGTACTGCTCCTTCAGTTACTGTCCCTACAGCTCCTTCAGTTACTGTCCCTACAGCTCCTTCAGTTACTGTCCCTACAGCTCCTTCAGTTACTGTCCCTACTGCTCCTTCAGTTACTGTCCCTACAGCTCCTTCAGTTACTGTCCCTACAGCTCCTTCAGTTACTGTCCCTACAGCTCCTTCAGTTACTGTCCCTACAGCTCCTTTAGTTACTGTCCCTACTGCTCCTTCAGTTACTGTCCCTACAGCGACTGCCGTGAGAATACCTCCTGCATGCAATCTGTCAATCTGTCGGCTGTCGGCTGTTAGAAATTGGAGAAAAACAAAATGAGTTGGGAATAATATCCAACCTAACAAAACTCTGAGTCACAGGTGTCCTGAAAGTTTACCATAGTGTCTGACATGCCACTGGTATCTCTTCTACTCTCACCATGATCTAGGTATGTGTAATGTTCAACTAAATCCTCATTTTGTGTACAGTTAGCTGTCGTCCCTCTTCTATGAGCTATCTCTTGTAACAATATACAGTCTCTAGGAATGATACTCCTCTATCATTACATCTAACCCATAACACACTATACTCCTAATGCATTTTCTACAGTTATAAACATACTAACACATTCTCAAATCAGTTAGTCAATATACACTGCTCAAAAAAATAAAGGGAACACTTAAACAACACAATGTAACTCCAAGTCAATCACACTTCTGTGAAATCAAACTGTCCACTTAGGAAGCAACACTGATTGACAATAAATTTCACATGCTGTTGTTCAAATGGAATAGACAAAAGGTGGAAATTAAAGGCAATTAGCAAGACACCCTCAATAAAGGAGTGATTCTGCAGGTGGTGACCACAGACCACTTCTCAGTTCCTATGCTTCCTGGCTGATGTTTTGGTCACTTTTGAATGCTGGCGGTGCTCTCACTCTAGTGGTAGCATGAGACGGAGTCTACAACCCACACAAGTGGCTCAGGTAGTGCAGCTCATCCAGGATGGCACATCAATGCGAGCTGTGGCAAGAAGGTTTGCTGTGTCTGTCAGCGTAGTGTCCAGAGCATGGAGGCGCTACCAGGAGACAGGCCAGTACATCAGGAGACGTGGAGGAGGCCGTAGGAGGGCAACAACCCAGCAGCAGGACCGCTACCTCCGCCTTTGAGCAGGAGGAGCACTGCCAGAGCCCTGCAAAATGACCTCCAGCAGGCCACAAATGTGCCCTCCTACGGCCTCCTCCACGTCTCCTGATGTACTGGCCTGTCTCCTGGTAGCGCCTCCATGCTCTGGACACTACGCTGACAGACACAGCAAACCTTCTTGCCACAGCTCGCATTGATGTGCCATCCTGGATGAGCTGCACTACCTGAGCCACTTGTGTGGGTTGTAGACTCCGTCTCATGCTACCACTAGAGTGAGAGCACCGCCAGCATTCAAAAGTGACCAAAACATCAGCCAGGAAGCATAGGAACTGAGAAGTGGTCTGTGGTCACCACCTGCAGAATCACTCCTTTATTGAGGGTGTCTTGCTAATTGCCTTTAATTTCCACCTTTTGTCTATTCCATTTGCACAACAGCATGTGAAATTTATTGTCAATCAGTGTTGCTTCCTAAGTGGACAGTTTGATTTCACAGAAGTGTGATTGACTTGGAGTCACATTGTGTTGTTTAAGTGTTCCCTTTATTTTTTTGAGCAGTGTACATCATTCCCTCCTCTGGAACAATGAACACCCTCATGTTCCACGAAACCTAAAAACATATTGACTTGAAAAGAGAAA